>NC_060141.1:236993983-237304504 GCF_021461385.2 Schistocerca piceifrons | reverse complement strand
CTGCTGCTACGGTCGCCGGTTCGAATCCTGCCTCGGGCATGGATGTGTGTGATGTCCTTACGTTAGTTAGGTTTAAGTAGTTCTAAGTCTAGGGGTCTGATGACCTCAGATGTTAAGTCCCATAGTGCTCAGAACCATTTGAACCACTTTTTTTTAAAAAAATTAAAACATAAAATCAAGTAGATGATCAAAGTAGAATTACATTGTAATTGCGATGTCGGTACTTTTGGCTACTCTCGAAAAACTGACAAGAGTTACCAGCGAGAAGTATTCCTGGAAGAGAAGCAAACAGGCTGCTGTTGGAGAAATAGGTCTACAAGTTATATACACAGGTTAGGTTATCATTGGCAAAAAATGACTTACATACATGTTTCATATTTACAAGATGACGCAGATGCACATATGTTGTGACCCTTTGCAGTTGCTTACTTCCAACAGTTATATTTCCTTCGGTGTCCAATCACTCATCGTGATCTTGGTTTTATCGTAGTTCATTTTTAGACTAACTACAGAGCAGACGGTGTTCTAAAGTGACAGAAAAAAATTTGTGCGTGCGCAGTCCGGGTCCGCGCTGTATTTTTTCCGTGAAAACGCCGGGATAAAATCATAATAATTGGTTGGTATTAATACGCAGTTTAATTATCAGACTCTTTAATACAATGGTAACACAGTAGTATAACGGCTACAAACAGCTATATCACAAGCTTGGACTTTCGCTAACCGCTATGCCCGTTGGCCAGATACGTAACCGCTTTAGGCCGTCTTTTCGTTTCCGATGCTCGCATTCTTACGGCACTGAACTTTTTTTTAGGCTTTTTGCATACCTTTCGACACGAGATTTTCTTTGGCTTACATTTCCCACAATTCCAAGCATATTTACTAGTCATGACACTTTATTTTTTAACCTTCAATTTAATAACGATTTTCACATATATTCTGGCGAATACGTTTACTGTCTCACTTTGGCTTCTAGTTAGTGTTGCCAGACCTCCCGTATTTCCGGCATAATTTTAAATGTTCTGCCGGGACAAACTCTGTCCCGTATTTCAACCTTGTTCGATTACTGTTGCGAAATCTTTCGCCCTTAGCTGGCAAGTACCAATTATCTACGCACGCGCCGCATGAAGATACGATTAGCTCAACTGTCAGTCTATGATAGTGCCGGGCTTGGCCGATATTCACCGATTTCCACCCTCTCTCCCAGAGCCGCGCGTCTCTGTTTGCCTCTGCCTGTTTGTTTTACATTCTTCCATTTGTTTATTATCCATCTCACTTTAAGCAAGGGGAAACTATAGCCGTAATTTTTCCCGAGGGTATGCAGCTCTTCTGTATGGTTAAATGATGATGACATCCTCTTGGATAAAATATTCCAAAGGTAAAGTAGTATCCCATTCGGATCTGGGGTGGAAACTGCTCAAGAAAATGCTGTTATCAGGAGAAACAAAACTGGCTTTCTACGGATCGGAGCGTGGAATGTCTGATTGCTTAATCGCGGGGCACGCAGGTTAGAAAATCTAAAAGGGGAAATGGATAGGTTACAGTTAGATATAGTGGGAATTAGTGAAGTTCGATAAATACAAAATTAAATAGGGGTAATGCATATGTGGGGTTAATAATGAATAAGAAAATAGTAGTGTGGGTCACCAGATCTGTTTGCAGGTGAGAACTTAAGGGCCGTCATCGGACGCCAATCCAAAAATATAATCTGTACTAAAATCTCATTTTCTGGAATTCCGCACTGAATGTCCTCGTCTAGCAGAAAAGATAATCACATGTGAAGAGAAGAAGAGAAAAAACTTTGGCGTATTCGTCGTTTCTGCATAATGTAATGTTTTCGGTAGAAACAACGAAAATGATTGAATCAGATTCCGTGTCGGTTGTCGAGATGAATTCTGAAATGCGCGGGATTCCTGAAAAGACTGAGAAAAGAATAAAAGACAACTTTTTCGTAAGTAAGTCAAGCGGAATAATGGATGAATTAAGCATTAACACAAAAAAATCTATTCGGAACGATTGTCTATAGTTCTACACCAGTTTTGTAGGATATTTGTTTCCACGATATGATTTCTCAGAAAACAACATCCTTTCCAAGATACTGCTTTTAAACCTAAAATCACCAATACATTAAAGACTATTTTCAAAAAACTGCGCATCTTTTAAGGACCGATCAACTGAACATGGATACCTTAAATGATGAATTTCAAATAATTAAAATACGCCTGGAAATGGCATAGTGTTTTGATGATAAAAATAAGGGTGGGACTGAGAAATGGAATAAAATCATGGTAGGGTTTTCCAAGAATGACATCCCTAATATTTTGCACGTCTTATTGTTCAGCTTTACTATCTCTAATTCCAACTGCTTCGTAGCAAGGGTTTTTTCACAATTACTTTAAAATACACTGATGTACGAAATAAAAGTAACCCGAGTTTGATAAACAAATAAATTAATGACAATTTTCAACTATAATTATAGCTTTACTGATATTTTTAAATATGTAAGATCAAACAAAAGCACGTTAAAACTTCTTAAACAAACTTCATTAAAATATAACAAAGACCAATAAAACACAAGAAAATAATTTTTGCTTTTCACTTGTCCCGGGTAAAAAAATGGAATCCCGTTGGTTTTTTTCCCACCTGAACATTTGTCCCTTACAGAGTAAAAAAATCTGACAATACTAGTCTTTACTTACTTACTCTATTGTATCATGATCGTCCAGTAAAATACCATGAATCTGAGTGACTTTTCACGTGAAATACGTATAAAATAAGTATAAAATTCTATCCTTCAGAGCATTAGTTTAGATAAATTTTAAACGTTACTGAGTGGGGCAGCACATTTCGATTTCGCAGTGAAATGTTATTGTGATTCTGTACAAGATAAATTTCTGAAAATTTAACGAACAAAAATGTACTTAAGAAAAAAAATTATTGTCAGGGCATAACGACCACCGTGAGCAACTCAATAAGCTATTAGTAGTCTCCTGTCCCTAATTTAAGGCCACTGACTAGTGTAGGGAAAGAGCCAGAGCCTTTAGGCAAACGCAACATCTATGCCTCACCGGGTTTCGAACTCGGACCCATCTCGAACGAATGATCAGAAGCCAAGCGCTTACACCACTGCGCCGGGTAATAAAAGTTGTAGAACTCTCACTAGAAAATACATACAAGGGGTCATTTATTTACTTTATCGCAAGAAAGTGAATCCTGGAGAGGATGAGCTTTATTCCTCAGTTTCAGTTAAAACAGAGACGAAATAACACCACAATTATCCAGATGGCCAAATGTGATGCTTCGGTATGTCTGCCGTCAGTATAGCACAATTTCTAAATTCAAGAAAAAATTCACTCGTGCCAGAAAATAGTTCCATACCTATATTAGTTCAGCTTTTTGCAATAAAATAAAATAAATAATAGGTGCTCCATTGGTATATTCAACTGAGTTTTAGTTTAAAATGTTCAGCACATTTTTTCTATTTCAATTATTTTTGGAAATTTCAAAAACTGAGAACAAAAAATAAGAAATTGAGGGTATTTGTTGTTCTCAGTCAGTTTTAAAGGAACTGAGGACAAAGTATGGGCCGGCTGGAGTGTCCGTGCGGTTCTAGGCGCTACAGTCTGGAACCAAGCGACCGCTACGATCGCAGGTTCGAATCCTGCCGCGGGCATGGATGTGTGTGATGTTCTTAGGTTAGTTAGGTTTAATTAGTTCTAAGTTCTAGGCGACTGATGACCTCAGATGTTAAGTCGCATAGTGCTCAGAGCAATTTGAACCATTTGACAAAGAATGAAAAGTAAAGACTGTCTCCAGAAAATGAGAACTTCTGGTCGTCTTAGTTCAATGATTAAAAGTATAACAGGAGATTTGCATTGTTGTGCCGTTGGATATTGTTGGTGATGGAGGTGAGGGGGGAATATCGGGGAGACCGATGGTAGCAAAAAGCAGAGGCGTCATTTTTGGGCAAAACACTAGCAATGGCAACTTTAAAGAATGCAACGCTCGGAGATGTAGATACATTTTAAGCAATAAAAATACATATTATAGAAGTCTTTCGTAAATTAGCCTTTTAGTTTTGTTTTATTTTCCTCATAGGAACTGATGAAAGAGTAATAGGTAATGAAGAATTTGTCAACTACAAGATGTAACGTACACTTCTAACAGAAAGAGATCAATACTCTTTTAAATTATACGCCCAGTTATTTCCAAAAACAGTTGCTAATTTCGCCAAAGAGGATGTTACACTTTCAGGTCCCTGTCAACAACATACATTTCTTTAAAATGACCTGGTAAACCTATTTAGAAGATGATGATGGTTCATTAAACTTGTGAAAAAAGAACTGAATCTTATGCATGGACAAGTTCCATTTTAAAACGTAATGAAAACGACGCCCAAGCATATCGTTGCTTGCCCATGCGTACGATCAAGCGACTCTGCAGTCTGCACTCTGCAGGGTGCGGTGTAAAGTTCTGGTAGCGTGTCGACACGCCCGCCACCTACCCGCCGAAACTGGAAGCACGGCAATCCTCAAGGTTTCAACCGACACGCCGTGCTCCGTGTCAGTCGTCTTGCCTAGTTCCCGCCAGTAGTAGCTGGTAATAACGGATGCAGCCAAGTGGAACGGAAAGGATTTCCTTACTCTAAGAAACACACTTTGTTCAATTATTATGACTTGAATATATTGTCTGGTCGATAAAACTTTCATTCCCAGTTTTGAATATTTTATAGTTCTTTTATTTTACTTCAACTTAATGCCATTTTTACCCAGCGAGATTTACTGGGTAAGTGGACCTTGTGGGGTTAATAATAATTAAAATGACAACAACGTCATGAAAAACGTGAACGGGGGGAAGAGCAGTAAGCTCGGACAAGCGGGAACGACACGTCACCCGGTTCAAAGGTAAGTACTGCCGGCTGGGAGTTCTGGCGCACTCCTGTAATCCAAGCTACTGGGAGGCCGTTGTGTGGGAGAGATCTGTAACAAGTCTACAGATGCGGTCGTTACAAGAGCTCAGAAACGTCCGCGGTGCCGTCATCGAGTTCTGGAGAAGCACCAAGCCAACGCTGAGATTGTTGACAAATGTCGCTCCCGGAGTTAGAGACGCCGAAAACCTCAAATCGTCGGGAAACCGCAACAAAGGATCACAAATCACAATTCGGGAAACCGAAGCGCTAACTCATGACAGATCTATAACGATCGGCATCAATTGCGAAAGCAAACCTTCGAGAAGACGAACTTCAGAGCAATCATTCAGCTGACATTCTCGCGGCGCAGTCAATGCTAGAACAGAGCTTGGCGTCGATGCCACTCCACCACACAACATTTTTTTTTTTTTTTTAATAAAACAGTTCTTGGTTTGGTGATGTTTCACTCACAGAACGCCCTGAAACACGCACCTTATCATCTTATATTCACATATACGTGAACATCATTGCGCAAGGTAAGAAAGCTGCGAACTGTAATTACTTCAGTAATACGTAGATGAAGAGAGAAAAATTAAGGAAATACTGCATGCCAGCAAGAAAAAATGAAGCTTCCATGCAAGTGATTTTGTGTATCAACTCTACATCTAAACCCAAAATCTGCGAATTAAAGTGAAGTGTGTGCAAAGGGTAATTATTATTATTATACAATTCATTTACGTTTCTTTTTGTCCCATCTACTGGACGGAGACTGGAAGCAAAGGGTGTATGTGTGGGTGCGATTATTTGTTTTCCTGGTTTTATCTGCACTATCCCTGCAGGTTGGATATACAGGGGCCTGAAGATTTTTTTAAGCAGGTTTACGCGAGATATACGGCATCTTTCTTGCAGTGCCTGTACGTTTAGTATTTTCATCTTTTCTCCAACAATCTCCTGCTACTGACACACGCCTGCGACGATTCACTTCGCACTTCTTTGTACGCAGTCATTATCCCCTGTTATTCAGGCCTGTTCTAGGCACCATACGTTCGAACAACATTCAGATGTGGGTGGTACAAGTGTTCTGCGCGCAGTCTCATTTCTAGAGAAACACCAGTTTACCTGTATCCCACTGTTGCTGTTGTGGTCCTCAGTTCGAACCCTGATTTAACGCAACTCTCCATGCTACTCTATCCTGTGCAAGTTACTTCAACCCCGAATAACTACTGAATACTACATCTTTCTGAATCTGCTTACTGTATTCATCTCTTGGTCTCCCTCTACAATTTAACCCCCCACACTTCCCTTGATGTCTCATAATATGTCCTATCAACCGATCCGTTCTTCTAGTCAGGTTGTCGCGCAGGTTTCTTTTCTTTCCCAGTTCTACACAGTAGCTCCCCATTAGTTACATGTACCCATCTAATCTTCAGCGTTCATTTGTAGAACCATGTTTCAAAAGGTGCTATTCTCTCCTTGTCTAAACTGCTTATCGCCCATGTTTCACTTCCATAGATGGCTACGTTCCAGACAAATACTTACAGAAAAGACTTCCTGACACTAAGTCTATATGCGATATTAACAAATTTCGTTCTTTAGAAACGCTTTTCTTGTCATAGTCAATCTACATATTATATCCTCCCTACTTCGGTCATCATTAGTCATTTTGCTGGCTGATTCAGATCGTGAAGATATCCCAGGGCCAAATACTGACGGAGGTAGAAGCAGTCCCAGAGACAATCTTGTGCTTGGAAAAAGTGGACGAAAACGGAAGCAGCTTGAATCTGAAAATTCTAACGAATCCATATCTGAAAGTGAAGAAAATGATAGAATTTCTTCAGCACCAAGAAGTACACGTATTGTGTTGCCACCAAGAAAGGTTCTAAAGATAAGAACAATTACCGCTGGTCTGCAATATCTACCAGTCGTTGAAGTTGTCGCACACCAAGCAGAAACATCCATTTCGTTCAGGCGCCCATTGGACAGGCTAAGGCAGCCAAGACTCCTCGGGAGACATTTTCTTTGTTTTTCACGACTGAGATGGTAAACGCTGCAGTAGCACATACCAATGAAGAAATAGATAGGAGAAAATCACTATACAAAACAACACACACACACACACACACACACACACAACCAAACCTGCATAGCATGGTTAAAAGGCATTCTTTGAATCTTCCTAAAAACAGCATCTTTGAAAAACAACCATCTGTTTGTAAGGAAATTTTCAAGACAGATTTATGCTGTTCTCTGTACAAAGCCACAACGAGTTCCGAAAAGCTCGAATTTTTAGTTTATTTATTTATTGTTCCGTGGGACCAAATTAAGGAGAAGTTTCCATGGTCATGGAACGATTCAATACATGAAATTATAACACGATATTAGAAACAGATAAAATGAAATATAAAAAAAAAAAAACATATTCAGGTGACAAGTCGTAAGTTTAAATAAAGAAAATCAACACTGTTTAACACTGGAATTTGCTTAATTTTTTGGCTCTTCCAGGAGCTCCTCAACAGAATAGAAGGAGTGAGCCATGAGGAAACTCTTCAGTTTAGACTTAAAAGAGTTTGGGCTACTGCTAAGATTTTTGAGTTCTTGTGGTAGCTTATTGAAAATGGATGCAGCAGAATACTGCACTCCTTTCTGCACAAGTCTCATGCTAGATATTTGATAGCACAGAAAGTCGTCAAGCAAGAAGAAAAAGCGATTATTTCGAACCAACACGCGAAATTTGCGAGCAGTTTGTTCATAACTGCAGAACCTGTTATAAGCCAGGCCCATTTGTTGCTGTAGATAAGCAACTGTTGGGTTTTCGTGGGCGATGTCCTTTCCGCATGTATATCCCAAATAAACCAAGTAAATATGGGATCAAAATGGGAATGGCCTGTGACACAAAAACACTTTATGGGCAACGTTACTGAAGGAAATGCACAGAGACAAATGAAATGCCTCTCGGGGAATTTTATGTAAAGGAAATGACCAAGGCTCTTCGAGGGTCAAATAGAAATATCACAGTAGACAACTGGTTTATCTCAGTGAAACTTGCAGATGACCTTTTGAAGTATAAACTCACATCGGTTGACACTTCGCTCCAACAAACCTGAAATGCCGCCTGAGCTTCTGTCCACGAAAAACAGGAATGTAGGTACGTCTATGTTTTACTTTGACAAAGAAAAAAACCCTGGTTTCATACAAAGCAAAACCAAATATAATGGTTGTCCAGCTGTCAATCGCTCACGATCAGCCCACTATCAATGACAGCAGTAAGAAATCACACATAACGGAGGACTACAATGATATCAGATTTGGCATAGACCTGCGGCACGTATTCATGTAGTCTGTAAATCAGAGGATGGCCACTATATATTGGGTGTGTGATTGCTTGGGTTATCCATACACACAATAATCAGCAGCAGAGAGCCAACAGATTGCCAAGAAAGGGCTTTCTTATACGCCTAACTGAAGAACTCGCTAAACGCTGGATGACGAAGACTCCCAGTCTACAAACACACCTTCGAATAGCCAGACAAGATGTCCTAACTAAAGACTCACCATCGCAGAGGTAAGAACAACCTACGACTGGCAAGAGAACTGTTTGTCACACCTGCCCTTCTAAAAAACAAGGAGAATGACAGTCACATATTGCAGAGAATGTCGTCGTGCTTACTGCATAGGACATCGAGCAAATTTGTGCACAAACTGCTCTAAATGAAACAATAAAACTGTAAAAGTGCAATAAAAAGCTTAAAGAGATGTTTTTGTTTTGCATTATACCATTTTCGTTATATCTTCAATTTATTGTAGTGAGGATATGTGTTTATGTACTATAGGAATAGGCTTTGTAATCTAGGGTTAACATTGTCAGAAGGTTTCTCTATCCTACAAATGCTAGAAACGTATTTTTTAAAAGAATACATCGGCATTTACTGTCTTATTGTTTATTTAAGTACATCGCAGGTTTCGGCCTTTTGGTTACCAACGTAAGCATATTTTTATTAAAAATGACGTGCTCCCTCGATTATTTACTTATCTATTACAAGATGGTGAATTTAAATACATCTGACACTTCGTGATAAGCCTATATACATATATATATATATATATATATATATATATATATATATATATATATATATATATATATTTTATTTTTTTTGCCGACTTTGAGTCTGACAACATGTTAAATGTCCTGCAGTGTATGTTAAAGACATAATATCATATACTTGAAAATGGCATAAAAGACTGACACCTGGTTTGTACTTCGATAAACAATAACACAGTCAAATGGTGCTGCACCCCTTTGAAAAAAATATTGTATGACTGTTGATCAGCAACAGCAAAAACTGCTATAAACGTAGTTTTGCATTTTCTTAACCTATCCTATAAGGTAACTAGTAGGGTCAGCATTGCCTCACGTGTTCCTACACTTCTCCAAAATCCAAACTATCTTCCCCGAGGGCAGCTTCTACCAGTTTTTCCAATCTCTTGTGAAGAATTTGTGTTGGTATTTTGTAACCATAACTTATTAAGCTGATAGTTCGGATTCTTTGCCCACTTCTAAATCTACACAGTCGTCCCACTTCATATCTTTACACACTGTTTTTCCCAAATGTTTGTGACTCCAGCTCTGTAGTCACTTTTCATGACATTCACAGCTCCAGATTTCTTTGGAGCTGGTTGCCAGTCTGTACCAAGTTGATATTTTGTCCAGACATAACTGCAAATTTTACCAGATGGCATTGCCTCATAGAAAACTGCACTACGAACTCAGCTTATTGCGAAGTCTCGTTTTAACTACATTCACTTTGTAACGGCGCTTATACGCGATCTGAGCAGTAAAAGAACTGCAAAGAATCGTTACGTTTAAACAATGTCCAATGTGGGACTGGTTCAATAGCGAACCATGTTCCAGATCTCATTAAATACGCCGTAATATCAGAGAGAGAGAGAGAAAATTGACTTAATTCATCTCGTAGTAATAACAATATTGTTTCCCTATCAACTACGTGAAAGAAACGGAAAACTAAATGTTTCTTTAGAAGTGACTGGCTTGGTTTAAAGAATTCAATGGCCGCGAAAATTAAAATAATACGTGTGTCAATTTCTGTTCGCATTTTTGGGTAATTTCCAAGAATGTTTGCCTATCGAAGCCGCGGGCTGCAAACGATATATACCGAACGTGCGATTCTAAATCGATCACGCGACTGTGGTGGCGGGCGATATGATAAATTATTTGTGAGTGGCTAGGAAAACCCACACGATTTAAGTCGGTGGTTAGTGGGATGTCTGGCACTGTAGACGTTTCTTCGACCGATTGCCACACGTGGAAGAAGCTACTTACATGCTTACGCAATGGAGAAAATTGTTTGGATTTCTGTCGGAAATGAGACACTATACCCATACTTGCGCGTGACATTGTCAGAGTCTGCCCAGGTCACGGCAAAAAGGGAATGCTTCCCGTAGCATACACATCAAATGGACTTTCTCATGACGACAACGTCTACTACGAGCTAGGTAAGTCGTTTCCTTTGTAATTACAACTATTTCAGTAACGCTATTCTTTTGTCGTTCCTGTAGTGACCGCTATAAACGTGTTCATAACGTCCGCCACCACAGTCGCGTGATTGAGTTAGAATCGCACTTCGATATCTATCGTTTGGAGCCAACGGCTTCGATAGGCAAACATTCTTGGAAATTACCCGCTTTTGCAATGGAGTTCGTCAAATGAAATACACATCCCTGTGAGACAAAGGTAAGTAATTATTATGTCACTGAGCTGAACGAAATGGCGGCTGAACGGATTGCGACCACGCCGGTTAATTCTGGTTATAAAAGCTCACCGCTTGTTCCTTCAGATGAGCTGTTAAAATGCAGTATTGTGGTTAAAACGAATAAAACCAAAATACAGTGGATTCATTTTGATTTAAAGTTATTATTGGAGAAATAACTGATTCACTTAGGCCATATCCACACAGACATAACTAAGAACAGATAACAAGAGAAGAGTAAAGGAAGGAAGGCAAAAGAAAACACGAAGAACTGACGAAGGTACTGTCTTACTCATGTTGTAAAAGTTAAAATAAGCGTTATTAAATATTCATGTCCCAACATTATACAAGTTCCTTTCTCGTCCTAGTCATATTGTTTTCCGTTCCATTAAATATCGCTGTCCATTCAGATAAATTATATATGCTGAAGTAAACCTCTGTTGTTAAACAACAGGTTTGTGGGATCGACGGTGTTAGACTGAAATGCTTTCATTACATGCTGTAATTCCTTTAAATCAGAATGTACACATATAAGAAATGCACAGTGTCCTCGTTGTCGGCCGGACGTTAAACTCCTAACCTCCTCCTCCAGCAATATACAGGTGGTACACTACTACTGCTCTGTAACATTTTTCTTTTGCCTTCCGATACTGAAATGGGTCCGCAGTTAGAGTTGCCACGTGTCCCGATTTTGTCGAGAGCCTCCCAACTTTTCTATAATTGTCCTGTGTCGGTGTTGTTGTGGTCTTCAGTCCTGAGACTGGTTTGGTGCAGCTCTCCATGCTACTCTATCCTGTGCAAGCTTCTTCATCTCCCAGTACCTACTGCAACCTACATCCTTCTTAATCTGCTTAGTGTATTCATCTCTTGGTCTCCCTCTACGATTTTTACCCTCCACGCTGCCCTCCAATACTAAATTGGTGATCCCTTGATGCCTCAAAACATGTCCTACCAACCGATCCCTTCTTCTAGTCAAGTTGTGCCACAAACATCTCCTCTCCCCAATCCTATTCAATACCTCATCGTTAGTTATATGATCTACCCATCTAATCTTCAGCATTCTTCTGTAGCACCACATTTCGAAAGCTTCTATTCTCTTCTTGTCCAAACTATTTATCGTCAATGTTTCACTTCCATACATGGCTACACTCCATACAAATACTTTCAGAAACGACTTCCTGACACTTCAATCTATACTCGATGTTAACAAATTTCTCTTCTTCAGAAACGATTTCCTTGCCATTGCCAGTCTACATTTTATATCCTCTCTACTTTGACCATCATCAGTTATTTTGCTCCCCAAATAGCAAAACTCCTTTACTACTTTAAGTGTCTCATTTCCTATTCCAATTCCCTCAGCATCACCCGATTTAATTGGACTACATTCCATTGTCCTCGTTTTGCTTTTGTTGATGTTGATGTCCTTTCAAGACTGTCCATTCCGTTCAACTGCTCTTCCAAGTCCTTTGCTGGCTCTGACAGAATTACAATGTCATCGCCGAACCTCAAAGTTTTTATTTCTTCTCCATGGATTTTAATTTTTCTTTTGTTTCCTTTACTACTTGCTCAATATACGGATTGAATAACATCGGGGAGAGGCTACAACCCTGTCTCACTCCCTTCCCAACCACTGCTTCCCTTTCATGCCCCTCGACTCTTATAACTGCCATCTGCATCCTGTACAAATTATAAATAGCCTTTCGCTCCCTGTATTTTACCCCTCCCACCTGCAGAATTTGAAAGAGAGTATTCCAGTCAACATTGTCAAAAGCTTTCTCTAAGTCTACAAATGCTAGAAATGTAGGTTTGCCTTTGCTTAATCTTTCTTCTAAGATAAGTCGCAAGGTCAGTATTGTCTCATGTGTTCCAATATTTCTACGGAAACCAAACTAATCTTCCCCAAGGTCGGCTTCTACCAGTTTTTCCATTCGTCCGTAAAGAATTCGCGTTAGTATTTTGCAGCTGTGACTTATTAAACTGATAGTTCGGTAATTTTCACATCTGTCAACACCTGCTTTCTTTGGGATTGGAATTATTATATTCTTCTTGAAGTCTGAGGGTATTTCGCCTGTCTCATACATCGTGCTCACCAGATAGTAGAGTTTTGTCAGAACTGTCTCTCCCAAGGCCGTCAGTAGTTCTAATGGAATATTGTCTACTCCCGTGGCCTTGTTTCGACTCAGGTCTTTCAGTGCTCTGTCAAACTCTTCACGCAGTATCGTATCTCCTATTTCATCTTCGTCTACATCCTCTTCCATTTCCATAATATTGTCCTCAAGTACATTGCCCTTGTATAGACTCTCTATATACTGCTCCCACCTTTCTGCTTTCCCTTCTTTGCTTAGAACTTCGTTTCCATCAAAGCTCTTGATATTCAAACAAGTGGTTCTCTTATCTCCAAAGGTCTTTTTAATTTTCCTGTAGGCAGTATCTATCTTACCCCTAGTGAGATAAGCCACTACATCCTTACATTTGTCCTCTAGCCATCCCTGCTTAGGTATTTTGCACTTTCTGTCATTCATATTTTTGAGACGTTTGTATTCCTTTTTGCCTGCTTCATTTACTGAATTTTTATATTTTCTCCTTTCATCAATTAAATTCAATATTTCTTCCGTTACCCAAGGATTTCTACTAGCCCTCGTCTTTTTACCTACTAGATCCTCTGCTGCCTTCACTATTTCATCCCTCAGAGCTACCCATTCTTCTTCTACTGTATTTCTTTCCCCCATTCCTGACAATTGTTCCCCTATGCTCTCCCTGAAACTCTGTACAACTTCTGGTTTAGTCAGTTTATCCAGGTCCCATATCCTTAATTTCCCAACTTTTTGCAGTTTCTTCAGTTTTAATCTACAGTTCATAACCAATAGATTGTGGTCAGAGTCCACATCTTCCCCTGGAAATGTCTTGCAATTTAAAACCTGGTTCCTAAATCTCTGTCTTACCATTATATAATCTATCTGAAACCTGTCAGTATCTCCAGGCTTCTTCCATGTATACAACCTTCTTTTATGATTCTTGAACCAAGTGTTAGCTATGATTAAGTTTTGCTCTGTGCAAAATTCTATCAGGCGGCTTCCTCTTTCATTTCTTAGCCCCAATCCATATTCACCTACTATGTTTCCTTCTCTCCCTTTTCCTACTACCGAATTCCAGTCACCCATGACTATTAAATTTTCGACTCCCTTCACTATCTGAATACTTTCTTTTATTTCATCATACATTTCTTCAGTTTCTTCGTCATCTGCAGAGCTAGTTGGCATATAAACTTGTACTACTGTAGTAGGCGTGGGCTTCGTGTCTATCTTGGCCACAATAATGCGTTCACTATGCTGTTTGCAGTAGGTTACCCGCACTCCTATTTTTTTTTATTCATTATTAAACCGACTCCTGCATTACCCCTATTTGATTTTGTATTTATAACCCTGTATTCGCCTGACCAAAAGTCTTGTTCCTTCACTAATTCCCACTATATCTAACTTTAACCTATCCATCTCCATTTTTAAATTTTGTAACCTACCTGCCCGATTAATGGTTCTGACTTTCCACGCTCCGATCCATAGAACGCCAGTTTTCTTTCTCCTGATAACGACGTCTACCTGATTAGTCCCCGTCCTTTGTCGGTACAAGAGTAAAAACTGACGAAGTTTAGTACGAATATTAAGTGCTACAATTTGTGTGAAGTGCCTCGACTTTCGACTTGCCAAAGGTGGCAACCCTAGTTCGCAATCCCAGCCACTGGTCTAAAATTCTGCTAACCACAGACTCCGTTGATCGTCACATTGTTATACAAGCTGTTAAGATCCTCAGTGGGCTATTGCCGTTATTAACTGAACCATAAATCTCTCTCTAAGCGTGTTGCCTAATAGATGATTTGGAAAACCAATTGTAAGTTTCATGAACAATGAATTCAAGATGATATGTAAGCGCAACTTCAGATATGGCTGATACCGCTAGCAGTAATGAGTGGGCGCACACGCTTTCCCAAAATTAAATTCGGCACGTACTGTTTCAACTTCTGATACACTCCATCAACAATGCCTACATTAACAGTGGTGTTATTGGCTCAAAGTGCTTGTAGATTAGACGATTTAGGACTGTATTCAGTTAACGTGTTCTTAACGCTAAATACAGTAGGATTGCCTTTTTCAAGATCAGATAGTCCAAGAAAGGATAAAAAAATATTTCCATAGTTCTCACTGGAGTACTGAAAACTGTACTCAAGTATTTGCTTAAGCAAATGTCTGTTGACTCTTCGGTACGCAAACTAAATGGCCTATCACCTAATCCTTTGCAGGGATCCTCGCTGAAGTTTCAACGAATATTATGAGCATTTAATGTTTACTATCATTTTAAGCGTTTTTAGACCCATTTCTCCCCACAAAAGGGATGCCAAGTGTAACGAATATTAGGGTCGGTGCTAAAATGTAGTCTCACTGTAAAGGCTGATCTGACCCCCATAAGGTACACAGTGTGTTACAGGAAGTGGAACTTAACAAACACGGTGTATTTTAACTGGAAATGTCTGCTGTCACTTTTCCTAGCACAACTGGAAGCAACTTGCTTACCTCACATTTTCTACAGATGTACCGTAACCGTTGTCCCACTTCGTTTCATCTACGTCGGTCGCCAGCCCTGCTTCTGCCGTACACAGTGAATAATATTATGACAAGTAGTAGGTTTAAATGCTATGCGTAATAAGAATCGTACAATGTCAGCATGCCAGCTATTTTGGTTTTATTTCATTAGTCGCAAAATTAGTAAAATGATTTCTAAAGCCAGTCTATGATTAATATTCAAAACAAGACTTCAGGTCGTTAATCATTAGTCCCAAGCATCGCGAAAGTCACAACAATGCTTCACATAATCTTAGAATCAACATGAGAGCGCACAAATATTTTCTTCCGAGGCAACTTTAACAATTAATTATGTATCTACGCGGAGTTGCACTTTACACTCTACATCACGTGTTGCCACCTCGAAAATCGATCGTAAACCGGAAGTGAGCTGTCTTCGTAATTTGGCGCCTGTCCTTCCAGGGCGCACTTGTTATTGGTCGATGCTGTCTATCAGTAAGCAGTGACAGTAACTAAATTTTGTAATTAGCATTTCCTGATGAATTGAGTGATAATGAAACTGTTAGTAACAAGTTCTCAGTGCAAGTAAGTTCATCAGAACAGTTGGAGCTGTATATCAACAGTAAATATAAATCATAGAGGGTTCGCTTCTTAGCGCCCAGCGTGGTAGGGCAATCCCCACTGTCTCTGCTCCAGTACGATACCGCTCTTGCTCGCCCCGTTGTTCTCACGCTATGTGACCATTTGGCGCGTCTTCTATGAGTCTGCTTTGTGATCCTACCAACTCGCTAGCCTCCCATAACATAATCTACCTATACTGTGCGTTAAAACATAGCAACGAAATGTAATAAATGCGAGCAGCGACGTCGGATAAACGCATGTTGCTTGCTAGGGCATTCTTAATAACAGCGCTACATTTAGTACGTAGCATGTGAATATATTGGGCTGTGTTGCTATCGGAGAGTTCTGAACGGCAAATTTCACCAAAGTGAGGAGTTGCTGTTATAGCAGTATGTGCGCATACAAACAGTACATGAGTTCCCTCAGAATGACGTTTTCTCAATCTTAATAATGGGCTGGTACTCTAGTTTCCTCGGGGATGAGAATGGTTTCATAGCAGAGCGTTGTTAGGAGTCCACATCGACACAATTTGCAATAACACTATGTTGCGTCAACTTCAGCAAGCCTATCCTTCCTCTCTAAGCCACTCTTTGCGGAATTTCTTGTGTAAGGTACTTGTCGAGGCATTTCGAACACTCAGTGGTTACAAGCCCGCAAAACAATAAAGAAGCTATCGTCGGTGATCTATATTTTACTGCAGCAGGTATTTAAGGGGTGGGGGTGGGGGTGGGGGGTAGACTGTTATATACGTCCAGCCGTACGAACAACAGTTTGATCTAATTTTGTGCAACTCCAAGCCAAAATGCAATCAACGCTTATATATTGTGATAGATATTTTTTTATTTTGGAATCAAGTTCTTGAAAAATAATTTACTCGGATTACTGATACTGGGTATGTAAATCAGTTTAAAACAGTCTCAGGAGATAACTGTTCCACAAGATTTTGCGTCGGGAAATGGGTGTACGACGTTTCATTTTTATGGCTTTAATAGCCAGGGAGATAATGTTTAAATACATAAAAACGCCAAATTTCGGGAAAGCACGGAAGAAGAAAAATTTAGAGACGTGCTTTGTGAAACTCATTACGAAAATAATTTCTGGATGCACTTATACTTCGAACGCAGGCATAACAATTTCATATTTTGTTTCTACGATATGCATGTAAAATATCAAATCATTTTTAGAACGTCTACAGTCTGACGCAAAAAGTAATGAAATAAACATTTTCGCATCAGTTTCTTTCGCACAACTTTCTTTTTATCACAAAAAATATAAACAATGTTTCTGCTACGCACTTACTGGACAAACGTCGTAGTATCACACTCTAATTTCATTGTTTCTTACACGTAGCCAACTACTGCACTGAAAAGAAATTCCCTCTTCCTTTCCCCAGTTCAGTCGCTGGCCCATTGTTTATTCTTATTCGTCCCGAATAAATCAAAATCTGCTTTACGTAGGATAGATTCCTTCATTATTGTGAAGTTGCGAAACTTTGCTGATGTCAGATACGTAGCAACAGCTTTAACACTCTCCACTGCTTATATTTCGTGGTTATGTTTTTGGTCTTGCGTATGTGTATTCTGACGAGCGCGTTAAACACACCAACACAGCTTTGTGCTTTTTAATTCAATCTAATAATACATTTTAATGGGATATTAAAGCGTGTTTTGAAATCTCAGCTCAGTGCAAATAATTTTCTTATTGCCAACGTGAATTTTAATGCTTTCACACAGCCAAGGAAAAAGGCCAGAAAAAAAGCAAAATGATTGTGAAAAGACCCGAAGCCAGAGGTAGCTGATTTGGCAATAGTGGGCGGTACACTGTGCATAGGATTACCGTCTTTTTCCCGGCGCCGTTGAGCAATAAAACAGTGAACAGGGATTCAAATCCAACAGAGGTAATATAACGCAAAAAAGTTCAGGTAATGAGAATATCGAAACGAAGTTTTTCGGACGGCACTTATGTATAAAACATTCTCGGTATTCTTGCTGCGTCAGTTCTAGATAAAATCTCGAGCTTTCGACGATTACCTCCATCGTCATCGACAGGAGCTGACTGTCTCCTCTGTTGCTATGGTAGCCTCCTATATAGCCCGAAGACGGCTTCTGATTGGTCGGCTTATGATTGCACAGGGTTTCCATCATCCTGCTCAGAAGAGAGCCGTTTTGAACACGTTGGTATATAGAGCCAAAACTGTTTCTGACGAGGACCACTTAAGGTCCGAGATTAACCACCTGAAGAACGTGTTCCGAAAGAATGGCTATGGTGCACGCGATATAAAGGCAGCGTTCTCCAAAAGAAGGAAACGTGAAAATGCTGCAACCTCACAGGATGAAACACCGATTGCGGTTCTTCCTTTTTGTGGCGAGATTTCCAGCAAAATAGGAAGAGTCCTGCGTAGACGTGGTGTTAGACCGATTTTTCGTCCTCCTAAGAAAATTAAGGAGATGCGCTCTGTTAAGGACAATCTCGGCCTCAGGCTCCCTGGAGTTTATAATATACCCTGTGAGTGTGAAGCAATTATATAGGTCAGACGATTCGTACCGTTTCCGGCCGCTGTGCAGAACATCAACGCCGTATTAAAAGTAGAGAACTGGAGAAATCGGCAATTGCGGAGCACAGACTCACGAACAAACATAAAATATTGTTCGATGAAACTAAAATTCTGTCCCATGCCTCCAAGTACTGGGATTCTGTTATTAAGGAGGCTGTTGAAATAAGAATGAGCCAAAAGAACTTTAACCGCGATAGCGGATACCATCTGAGCTGTGCGTGGAAACGAGCGCTTGATGCAGAGAAGCAGCAAAGACGTTCCTTCCAAGGTTTACGTTCAAACGGAAACGGTGGCGCCACCGGCGCACACAGTGACACCGTCTGAGACAGCAGTACGTAATCGCCGACCAATCATAAGGCCACCAATCGGAAGCCGTCTTCGGACTATATCGAGGCTACTACAGCAGCAGTGGAGACAGTCAGCTCCTGTCGATGACGATGAAGGTAATCGTCGAAAGCTCGAGATTTTATCTAGAACTGACGCGGCAAGAATACCGAGAATGTTTTATACACAATGAAAATATCATAAGACGAAATCCTTCGTTAAAAAGCCTCAAAAAGGCACTTATGTATGAGCAGAGAGAACGTTGAGATGTTTTTGATCGTGATTTAAGTAAACTGAGAGCCGCATCTTACGGTTTACTTAAGCCTAGAGTGACCTCACGGTACCTCACAGATATCAAAAGCGCTTTTATTCGACAGACGCAATGGCGGATTTGTGGTGTCATCTGTCTTGTAGTTAATTTAATGCAAACTTATTTTGGTTATCGACACCGCATTAGTTGCAATACAGTGCTGGAGGGAAGAGGCTGTTTCAGAAGATGCATCGCTGGAGTCTACCAACCGCCCCGCGACCTTTGCCATTACTAAAGTTAAATACTTCGTTTTCATATCATCTTGTAGTTTTTAATATTTGTTGGTAATAGCTGTTGCTAATAGGTATTTATTTATATTCAGATCCAATATGACCTCACAGATGTTCAACATCTACAATATGGGAAGTGCGCTTAACAGGGCAATCGTACTCTGGCTGTTGTAAGAAGAGGATGAAGCAGCTGAAGACTTTCGTATTTATAGTGTAGTGCAAGAAGACGGTGTGGAAACAAAAGAAATGAAGACACTGAGCATGAAATGTACTGCAGCAGTAATGATTGTGATATTCATGTTACGAATGTTTTCTAAGGAGAAACACTTGTACAAAATGGTCAAAAGTGTTTCTATCAAAAAATGTTCTTACCTGAACACGAAAACACTGGCAGTCATTTACCAGGAGTGAAAGGTGTCTCGAAGAACACCACAACACCAATGGAATGTTGGGAATGCTTTTTCAACAATGAGTTGCTCTCTAGCATTGTTGAGTACACTAATAAAAAGATATCTGAAGCAGAGGGACAATATATCAGAGAAAGGTATGCTCGTCTGAAAGAGGGAACTGAAATAAAAGCTCTGTTTGGAATATTGTATTTATATGCAGCAAGAAAAGACAACCATGAGTACACCCAAGATACACGGGCCTCCAACAAAATGGGAATTGAGGTATGTCGTCTGGTAATGACTGAAAGACGATTTGCATTCCTCTTATACTGTTTGAGGCTCGACAACAGAGATACCGACACGAATGAAATAAGGTTGATAATTTGGCACCTATACGTGAAGTATTTACGTCCTTTGTGAACAATTGTAAAAATGATTATTCAGTTGGGAAGCACTGCACTATTACTGAAACGCTAGAAGCTTTCAGCGATAGTTGTTTTTTCAGGCTGTACGTCACTAGCAAACCGAGTAAGCATACGCTAAAAATATTTGCTTTGGTGGATGCTAGGATGTATTACACCGCAAATCTGCAAACAGATGCTGGCAAACAACCTGTAGGGCTTTTGCAGTTAGTAACAAACAACAGATGGTGAAACACTTCTGTGATCTCAGGGACTGGGCGTAACACGAGGTTTATTCGGAAAGCAAGGAACGATAGGTCGCAAAATGGAAAATATGGTGGAAATCTGATGAAGCTTTGCACAGATGCGTTGGGCACTGTGTCTCGTACTCCCATCGATCGCATCACGTCGCTCTTCTCAGTTCTGAGCTCACAGTGAGAATGTAAAGATGGCTAGAAATAAGCGTCTCCCGCCAAGTATGAGGGCCTGGCGAAAGATTTCGTCTGCAACCCACGTACCATAACTGTCACACCGTTCTCTCTACACGACAATTCTCGGCCGCACTCTGCAGGGGCAATGAAGATGCTCCTGAAGCGTTTTGGATGGGAAGTGTTTGATCACTCACAATACAGCCCGTAATTGGCTACCCCTAAGGTTCATCTCTGCTCAGATGAACTGCTGGCTATGAAGACAATATTTTGACAGAGACAACGAGCTGCAGTCCAGAGCAGAAAATTGTCGAAAAGCAGTGGCGGCTGTCTTCTTTGACGAGGGAATTGAAAAGTTGGTACAACTCTACGACAGATGTCTAAGTCTGAGCGGCGACTGTGTAGAGAAGTAGCTGGAAGGTGTAGCTAACCGTTGCAAATAAAACAGTTTTGATTTTCACTGTGGTTTCCATTTCGCGACCTATCGTTGCTTTCTTTCCGAATAGCTCTCGTATAACCACTGGTAATTAGTTCACCTTCTTAAAATTAGCTGATTTCTTGCTTCAAAACAGTGTTACTCTGGTTGTAACTATGAAGAAGAATAAACCAGAAACTTCCCCAGAGTTTACACGAACAAAGAGCCGGGAGGTGGGAACAACACTGTTTTTGGTTTCAGAAAAACTCAATACTATAGTCACACGTCGCCAAGAAAAACAAGGCAGTTCTAATACTCTCCAACATGTATCATCATAATGCAACTGATTACGCATCTGGCGACAAGGAAAAGCCATACATGGTAACCTTTTATAATGCAACCAAATCAGAAGTCGATCAGCTATGCAGTATGTATAACGTCTCCAGAAAGACAGATGGCCTAAGGTGATTTTTTATAGCATGACGATCATTGCATCTATAAACGCACAAGTAATACGCCGTGCATATAATACTGATGCTAGCACGAGGCGCAGTCGATTTCTGAAACTTCTAGCACGTAATCTAGCTGACCATCATTTGCGTCGACTTTGGCAGTTTTCATCATTGCCAAGAAATCTCATTTCCAGATGAAAGCGCAGTCCAACGCACAGACAGAGATGATCTGAATGTGGTGGTTCAGAAAATCGATGCACCATGTACAGATGCCACTGCTATAAGAAATTTCTCTGTTTGGAACATGCGCAGGAGGTATGCACCGAACTGCGGATTGTACAGCTCACTCAGTGTGGTATTTTTATTACAAACGGAATAATACACTGTTATATTATTTTCTGAAAAGGGGGTGGTAATGTTTTTTCGACTTTATGGTGAATGAGATCAGTACTTTTAGATGAGTTAGAATGTATACATCTCTCTCATTTCACTTAATCAGTACTTTTACACTCTTAAATTTGAACAGATTAACCTAAATACACATTGTTAACGCAGTAATGTTGTTGACGTCTGTGAGACCCCATTAAGACCTCTGTCTCAGTTGATTAAATCATCTGCCTCCTTTATTACACTGTACCAGAAATTCGTCGCCTGCACCAGGTGCTAGTTACTCATCATTTCATTTCACGCTCGCAGGTGACCCACTGTTCGGCGACAGCTGATTTGTGGGGCGTTTGAGTCGTGTGTAACAAGGATTGCCGTATCTAGCTCAGCTAGGACCTCGTCGGGACACTCTGAGATGGGGTGTAAAAACGAAGTAAAAAATTTTATTTAATATAATTACTTTTTATCTAGAACACAGTTACATAGACCTTGTTGCGGCAGAAGTTGTTGGTGCACCAAATTTTTCAGAAGATTTCACCGTTTTCAGGAAGTCTTTTTTCCCTATTACGAATTAGAAAACCCCATGCAAGTCAGCTTGCAGTTAAACTGGCACTGTAAGACTGATTCCACAGACCCTGACGGCAGTCGATTTCCTTCATCAGTCCATTGGGCCGACATCAGCGAAAATACTCTTTTCACAGCGGCGTTGTTTACGGGAATAGGAAACAATTACTCGCATAATTTTAGCAGTTGGCATTTGCGTCTAGGATTTTCTGTTTCTTTAAGAAAGTAAATCCTCCTTTCTTCCATGGAGTGATTAGACTCGCATTCTTCCGAGTCACGCTTAGTTTCTAAAAAGCTCTTGAGGTACATATATTCCTCAAACCAAATGTCGCCTGAAATCTTCACATCATTTTTAGTCAAGTATATAATACTTTTTTCAATCATAAACCAATCTGGGGTTTCAGGCAGCGTCATCCAATCAAATACTTGATATTTAATAAAAGAAATAGCTCAATTCTCTAAGAAATCAATTGCTGTGGTACAGAAAGCCATTGTCTTCCTCAGATTTCGAAATCAAATTAATTATTTCTTGGTTAGGGTTCTCATTATTTAATTTGTTCAAGTTGATCTTGGTTTGCATGCCAAAAAAGCTGGCAGTCTTCCTTTCATTCAGACACCTTTGAGTGTCGATTAATATAGTTCATATTTCAATATCGAGACTTTATTCTTCTCCACGCTTTTATATTTTTTTTCAAACAGAGACAAGTTTGACTGCAGAAACATGAAGTAAATTTCACTGATCGGACTATGAAAAAATCTGAAATTATTTTAAGTAGTCTGGCTTCGGCATCAAAAAATTGTTTTAATGGAATCCAAGGCTTAAGAATTCTCTTAGCTGCGGGAATTAACCACAGTCATCTTGTTTTCGAGTGAGAGAGAAGAGCCTGATGATTGACACCAACGTACAAGCAGAAATATTTCAGCTTCTCTGTCCTTGCAGCATATACTGAAAAATAATGAAATATTTTCATGACGATTATTTTAATGTTGACAGTTAACACTCCAGCAGCGCTTGCTGTAGCACTGTGGAGAACGTGGGTAGGGCATACAATTCCTACTACATTTGTTACTACAGTCCGATCCCCGAACGATAGCGGTTCGCGCATGTCAACGCACAGACGGGGATTGTATTGTTGCCGGTTCCAAACGACGGTTGCAGTGCATGTGTACACGTGCTTTGAGTTGAAGAAAGCGTGTATCCTGCAAATTAAGTCTCCCGATTGCTTATGCACAATTTGTTGCTTAACACCACCATCAGCGATGACAACTCGCAACAAATGGAATAAGAAGTTGAAAGGGTACAGTACCGCCCGACATTGAAAATAGGTACAACATTCTTCGTTATTCTTGTCAGAACAACATATTTTTTCTAATAATAACTCAATTTCAATTAATACAGCGAAGCCAGATACCAGTGTGGGAAAGAATGACAATTTATTTATTTAATTGATCACATGTGCACTCCCACAAAATAAATCCCTACATCCAGTTTGATGAGATCTGTGAAATGAATAAATGTATGGTCGTCTGTTAACCGCAGATAGTGAATGTGAATATATGATCATCTTTGAGACAGTACTTGGGTCACCTTTGGTGGGACCAAAGAGATGAAATTTACCTGAGCTTTGAGCACCTGAAATGTGGCTGACCAATACGGTAGCAAGGTGCTCCCCCACTTCGGCAGAGGTGCGAGAGGACCTGAAGAATGGCCATGTTTCAGCACTCTGCCGCTGGATCTAGTGTTGGTGAGACCTGTCTTAGGTGTGCTCCGTAAAGACAAAAGAGTGGAGATATGGTATGCATGTGGAATACTTAAGAGTAGTTTGAAATAATAATTTCTCTATTTCAGGAACTTTTGAGGGAAGAATTAAATGTCAGGCAGGTAATATTAATGAGATCGTAGTAATCTTCGGAAGTGACCAACGGTCACAATGAAACCATGTGTAGCAATAAGTTGAAATACTTCCGTGTGCTTAAGTTAAGCTGAATTACTAGCGTGTGTGCTATAAGTTGAAATATTTAAGAAATGGCGTGTGCAGGACTTGAAATTAGAGACGAGTGCTTCCACGTGGTAAGTACTGTGTGAGTGTCAATCTGTGTATGAGACAAAGGATAAAGAGAAGTACTCGTCCATGGTATCAGTTGAGGACTCGCGTGTGTGATGAATATGTTCTTAATATTACTTTGCGTGTTATGTTTCCGTGTGACTCTTGATTCAAACTATAATACTCTGAGAGAGAAGCAAGGTGAGTCAGCTGTCTAACCTGCAACGCCACTTGGCTTGCATTGCACAGGAAGACGTGCATATATCCTCCAGAGTTCGTATTAGGAAAGAAAAGTTACGAAGTGGGGCAGTGTCGTGTGAAACTGGGATGAATAGTAATTGAAGTGGAAAAGCTGAAAGTGATAATGTTGTGACTATTCCTTGTTTTGTATTCCATGTTCCAGTGTGGTGTATGTCATGTAATTTAAGTATGTGTGGTTTGCATGGAGAGTAACAAGGTAGTTTCAGAGGTAGTGGGTATGCTTGTTCCTTTTGTATCGCTCGGTCTGGAGGAAAGTTTCGTGATGATGGTTGTGAGAGTCGAAGTGTGAGATACAGCAAAAGATCCACCTTCCTATCCAGAAAGTGCACTGTAGCGTTAAATAATTACGAGACCATAAGATAGAGAATCACCAATGTAAAGCCATGCCCACTGGGCGGAATTTCTCATGTGTTATTGTTATAGGTTATAGAATTTGTGTGTTTAGGTTATAGAATTTATTGGAATAAATAAGATAGTGAAAAGAGAAAGATTGGTGGCCTTCGAATAGTATGTTGTCATGATACCCAGAATTTATAATGTGTGCGCCATTCATATTCAGTGCGATGGCCACGTGTTGTTCAAAGCCGTTGAATGAGAAAGAAAATGTGGTATTGCCAGTGTGTAGTGAACAGTCAGAGTTGTGTAAATTACTAACAGTCAGATGTGCGTTATCCGTTGCGTAATATTCATACAGGAGGATAATTTGTAACTTAATTGTGAGTACTAGAGTTCATGTTACTCGATAAATAAGAATGAGTCCACTCGCTTGGCAGACCACTCATCTTGCAGGCCTGACTGCTTGATGCCACAGTATGAGCAGGGCATGTGGGTGCCTCTCAAAGTCACCAAACAACTCGCTACGATCACTTTTAATGTTCGCATGAACTACGACATTCAGAGTAGAGCATTCAGAACACCGCTGAACGCTTATTGGGTGTCGGAGAATGCGTGACGTTGGTGCGCAGAACAAACCTAAACTCTATTGCCATCATTCGTGACTCTAACTATAGTTCCTCTTTCATTTGCTGAAACACATTCCGCTGGCCGCGTCGATGAAGCCCTGCGAAGTTGGTATTGGTACTGTCTCCGCCTAAAGCTATCAATTTATGTAATGAAATTTGCAGTTGCATTAAAGTTTCTAGACAAAACTTTGCAATTGTCTGCGATGTTTTGTTATTCAGCGAGTCAAACTTCAACACCTTCTGTTGGATTCCGTCAGTTTCAAAAAAGTATTGAATAGCGACAGGAAACATCTTTTCAGCCTTGTGGTTCGCTGCATCGGTGCCAATGCCGTAAAATGAACCTTTCTGTAATTTTTTATGCATTCGGACACAGAGTGTGGTGCGAGAATATTTTTAACATCCGCTGTAGCTTTTGGTCCTGGCTGTAGACTGCTTTGCGTCCAGTTTTACGGTACATTCAAGAATTGACAGCTTTATAAGCTATTGTTAGTTCTGCAGCAGCAACGAGCAATTCTTCCTGCGTTCTTCTTTAATCATGAATTTAGAAACAGACTTTGTTGTCGATGCCACCGCTAGTCTGTTTGTACGATTCTTCGTAGAAATGTGATGCCTCACATCTGCCTTCCCTCTGTGAGTTATACTTACAAATCTCATACAACTCTTCCTGATCCGTACGTCCTTTCTTGACCAAAGACCACTCTTTTGTGTAATCGTCCGAAAAGTGACACTTTCTCTTTCCATCCTTCGGCATTTTCGTAAGGTAGGGTAAGATAAGAAACTTCCTGACAGATTAAAACTGTGTGCCCGACCGAGACTCGAACACGGGACCTTTGCCTTTCGTGGGCAGGTGCTCTACCATCTGAGCTACCGAAGCACGACTCACGCCCGGTACTCACAGCTTTACTTCTGCCAGTACCTCGTCTCCTACCTTCCAAACTTTACAGAAGCTCTCCTGCGAACCTTGCAGAACTAGCACTCCTGAAAGAAAGGTATCGGCAGAAGTAAAGCTGTGACTACCGGGCGTGAGTCGTAATTCGGTAGCTCAGATGGTAGAGCACCTGCCCGCAAAAGGCAAAGGTCCCGAGTTCGAGTCTCGGTCGGGCACACAGTTTTAATCTGCCAGGAAGTTTCATATCAGCGCACACTCCGCTGCAGAGTGAAAATCTCATTCTAGGGTAAGATAAGTTTATTAGAACGTAAACATTCGACAATAAAACTATAGTCATCGAAGTTGACGTTAGTATACACTTCAGGAATACTAACTTGCACTCGTTGTTCGTATTAAGTTTAGAAAGAATCGACTTATCAGATCGCTATTCAAATATGAACTGCCCGATTTTTACGCGTGGTGCTCCTCCAATACACTCATGCTCATAAATTAAGGATAACTGCAGAATGTGGTGCCACACAACGTGGCACTACACAAAACTGGCGCTAATAGCACACGACACAGATCTGTAAGTCCACGGTATTGGTGATAAGTTGAGAAAACCATCCCGAAACACATGTGCTACAAAACGCCACTGTTTCCTGCGCGTGTACCCTGACATCAATTTGGGATATGATCACCATGCACATGTACACAGACCGCACAACGGGTTGGCATACTCTGGATCAGGTGGTCGAGCCGCTGCTGCGGTATAGTCTCCCATTATTGCACCAGTGCTTGTCGGAGCTCCTGAAGTGTCCTAGGAGTTTGAAGACGTGCAGCGATACGTCGACCGGGAGCATCCCAGACGTGCTCGATGGGGTTTAGGTATGGAGAACAGCCAGGCGACTCCATTCGCCTGATATCTTTTGTTTCAAGGTACTCCTCCACGCCGGCCGGAGTGGCCGAGCGGTTCTAGGCGCTACAGTCTAGAACCGCAGGACCGCTACGGTCGCAGGTTCGAATCCTGCCTCGGGCATGGGTGTGTGTGATGTCCTTTGGTTAGGTTTAAGTAGTTCTAAGTTCTAGGGGACTGATGACCTGAGAAGTTAAGTCTCATAGTGCCCAGAGCCATTTGAACCATTTTACTCCTCCACGATGGCAGCTCGGTGGGGCCGTGCATTATCATCCATCAGGAGGAAGGTGGGACCCACTGCACCCCTGAAAAGGCGGACATACTGGTGCAAAATGACGTCCCAATACACCTGACCCTGTTACAGTTCCTCTGTCAAAGACATGCAGGGGTGTACGTGCACCAATCCAAATCCCACCCCACAACTTCAAACCATGATCTCCATACAGGTCCCTTTCAAGGGCATTAAGGGGTTGGTATCTGGTTCCTGATTCACGTCAGATGAAAACCCGGTGAGAATCACTGTTCAGACTATATCTGGACTCGTCTGTGAGCATAACCAGGGACCACTGTTCCAAAGACCATGTACTGTGTCCTTGACATCAGGCTTTACAGGCTCTCCTGTGACCAGGGGTCGGTGGAATGCACCTTACAGGTCTCCGGGCGAATAAATCATGTCTGTTCAGTCGTCTGTAGACTGTGTGTCTGGAGACAACTGTTCCAGTGACTTCAGTAAGGTCCCGAGCAAGGCTACCTGGAGTACTCCGTAGCCGTCTGCGGGCACTAATGGTGAGATATTGGTCTTCTTGTGATGTTGTGCACTGTGGACATCCCGTACTGTTGCGCCCGGACACGTTTCCTGTCTGCTGGAATCGTTGCCATAATCTTGAGATCACACTTTGTAGCACACGGAGGGCCCGTGCTACGACCTGCTGTGTTTGACCAGCCTCCAGTCGCCCTAGTATTCTACCCCTCACAACGTCATCAATATGTGTTCTTTGAGCCATTTTCAACACACAGTCACCATTAGCACGACTGAAAAGGTCTGCACACTTACTCGCTGCAGCGTACTCTGACATGCACCAACACACCTCTGCATATGTGGACTGCTGCCAGCGCCACCGTGCGACGATAGCAGCTCAGATGCACTGCATGGTCGTACCCGGGGTGATTTAAACCCACAAACCGCCCACCAGAGTGTTGTTTCATCATGTATCAGCATTATCCTTAATTTATAAGCATGAGTGTAGTTACAGCCCCATATTACCGGAGAAGCCTGGTATTTTTCATGTTTCATCGTCGATACAGGATACACAACTTGCAACGCCGTCTCTGAGACCTTGTCAACATAAACTTATTGGCATAAATAAAACTAACTGATGTTGCACTTACATGTTGCGCTAACAGATGCTGTTAGTTAGGTATTTGAGCCAAGCTCGTAACAGTATTTTGCAAAATCGGTACAAAATTGATTTTTGTCGGGATATCGGGACAAGAAGGTCCACAACAGTGACGGACCCGATATATTGGGACGGACGACAACTATAGACGTAATGCTTGTGTTCTTTACACCTTGTTTGACAGCATTTACAGTTCCATAAGAACTATTGGGTTGGGTTGTTTGTGGGAAGAGACCAATCTGCGAGGTCAACGGTCTCGTCGGATCAGGGAAGGACGGGGAAGGAAGTCAGCCGTGCCCTCTCAGAGGAACCATCCCGTCATTTGCCTGGAGCGATTTAGGGAAATCACGGAAAACCTAAATCAGGATGGCCAGACCCGGGATTGAACCGTCGTCCTCCCGAATGCGAGTCCAGTGTGCTAACTTCTGCGCCGCCTCGCTCGGTAAGAACTATTGAACAAATATGTAAACATAGGATTGCCAGTGTCCCGATTAATCGGGGATGGTTCCGGTTTGGAATTTGAAGTCCTGGTGTCCCCCCTACATCTTACGGGGAGTTCAAATGTCCCGATTTATCGCCTTTTTTAGACTTCATAGTGTTTGCAATGGCACACTGGCAGTACCTCTTCTACTCGGCGCACAGCACGCCCTATTCCGTACAAACGAGTTGTCACGTGTATGATAAAGATTATACGCATACCATAATTTCAGGTCCTATGTTATGTATCATCCTAAGTGAAGGATTATACAGGAAAATATGATAATTTTGGGGTTTTTGCTTAGTGAGCGAGAAACCGTTGCGAAACAAATCAACTCTACATACACTATCAGGTTACTATCAAGCTATTACGGAGCACGTGCGCACCAACGGACTACTAGCACATTAAGATTATTTATTTGAGTGTAAGAACGATTTACAATACACGCGCCTCGCAGGGACATTGTTGTGGGGTAAGATTCATTTTAACGTGGTGTGTCCCTTACACTTCGGCTTAATATTTAAATATCTAACTACAATGTATTTTGGCTAGGTGCTTCCTGTAGTGCGTGATTTTTCATTGCGCCTGGTTGTACCGGCAGCTGTGCTATGAGCTGTTCAACAACCATTCTCAGCTCTTCGTGCTCCAGTTCGGTATGTAGCATGCTGTGTCAAACAACATATGTATAACATTAATATTTTCTGTTAATTTGTGTAATTTATGAAGCAGATGTAGTGTCAAGAAGCGACGAAGAGATGTGCGGTATTTCTACGCCAAAGAAAAAGAAGATGGAAAGAGATGAGTTGCCAAAAAGTGACAAACTTCAGCACAGGCTTCAAAACTGTCGCACTGCATAGTAGGAGGTTCCGGCATTTCGTTCATGGGTGTCAAGGGACCCTAATAACTGGTATAAGGTAAAATGCAAACACAGTGCTGATTCTAAAGTAGCTACTCTTATTGTATTAAAGAATCAAATGCAGTCAAAAAATGGTTCAAATGGCTCTGAGCACTATGGGACTTAACATCTGAGGTCATTAGTCCCCTAGAACATAGAACTACTTAAACTTAACTAACCTAAGGACATCACACACATCCATGCCCGAGGCAGGCTTCGAACTTGCGACCGTAGCAATCGCGCGGTTCCGGACTGAAGCGCCTAAAACCGCTCGGCCAGCACGGTCGGCATGCAATCAAAAAAGCATACTAATAAAATGAGTGGTATCGTGCCCAAGTTCTGCGAAGATTTTCTATGAAGGCACGACAACATTCAACATACTGCGGAAGCCGAGGTTAAAATTGCCGCATTCCTATTAGCTCACGATATTCCTTTTAATAGAACTGACCATTTGACAGCTATGTTAAAAAGTGCTTTTCCTGATTCTCAGGTACCGCTAGCACGAAATGCTGTTATGAAAAGGAACAAAAACATGGCTATTATAAGAAATGCTATTGCAACTCATAAAAATGATCTTATTTTCCAGCTTCAAAAAGTAAAATTCTCCACTCTTACAGACGAAACTACCAATATTGCTTCAGTCCTTTCCGCATGGATTGTTGGGTGGTGTTCTGATGGAATGGAAGTCTAATTTTAGTATACTCTTCTATTTGATTGAAATATTAAAACTGTTTGCAATTGGGAAAATTGTGGAAAACATGTATGAGAAACTCATGCCTTAGTAAACATAATGTTTCACTATAAAACGTCAATGGTTTTGGCTGAGATTGGGCAGGTGCTATGGTGGGGAAGCACAATTAAGTATCCACTCGACTAAAAGAGTTTCTTCCTGGAATCGTATTAGCAAAATACATTTGTCTTTCAGTTCACTTGCGTGCTAATGATGGTATGATGACTGTAAGGCACTTCCTAGTCTTTGTGAGGAATTTGTAAGAGATGTATATAATTACTATATAATTACTTAAGACTAAGCTGCAGACGGCAATGTCATCTAGCTCAGTTTCAAAAATATATTCAATTTAAAGTACACAAAATAATTCACCCAGCGCAGATTCATTGGCTTTTACTTCTTTCTGTTATTGAACGAATATTCGAATAGTGGGAGGCAATAGAAAAGATTAGTAAATCCAAGGAAATCCTAAACATGCTCCGTGATCCATTTATTAAACTGTATTTCCGAATTTCTAAAGTGTATTTTCCCCAAATTTAATACAATGAATGCTTACTTCCAATCTTCAAAAGTTGTAACTGTAAATTGAAAGAAACAAGTGGAAAATTTTTTAAAGACTTTTGTTAACCTCCATGAAACATGGTCGTGTTCACAGAAAGTCTCTGGATACTATTAGCGCGGAACCTGAGAGCCTGCAGATTAAACCAGTTTTTCGTGTATTAACAACATGTACTCTAAAAAGCCAAAGAAACTGGTACACCTGCCTAATACCGTGCAGGGCCCCCGCGGGCACGAAGAGGTACCGCAACACGACGTGGCATGGACTCGACTAATCTCTGAAGTACTGCTGGAGGGAACTGACACCATGAATCCTGCAGGGCTGTTCATAAATCCGTAACAGTGCGAAGGGGTGGAGATCTCTTCTGAACAGCACGTTGCAAGGTATCTCAGATATGCGCAATAATCCAGAATGAGGTTTTCACTCTGCAGCGGAGTGTGCGCTGATATGAAACTTCCTGGCGGATAAAAATTGTGTGCCGGACCGAGACTCGAACTCAGGACCTTTACCTTTCGCGGGCAAGTGCTCTACCAACTGAGCTACCCAAGCACGACTCACGCCCCGTCCTCACAGCTTTACTTCTGCCAGTATCTCGTCTCCTACCTTCCAAACTTTACAGAAGCTGTCCTGAGAACCCTGCAGAACTAGCTCAGTTCGTAGAGCACTTGCCCGCGAAAGGCAAAGGTCCCGAGTTCGAGTCTCAGTCCGGCACACATTTTAATCTGCCAGGAAGTTTCATGCGCAATAATGTTCATGTCTGGGGAGTTTGGGGACCAACGGAAGTGTTTAAACTCCGAAGACTGTCCCTGGGGCCACTCTGAAGCAATTATGGACGTGTGGGGTGTCGCATTGTCCTGCTAGAATTGCCCAAGTCCTCGGAATGCACAATGGACATAAATGGATGCAGGTGAGCAGACAGGAAGCTTACATAAGTGTCACCTGTCAGAGTCGTATCTAGACGCATCATGGGTCCCACATCAAACTTCACACGCCCCATACCATTACAGAGCTCCACCAGCTTGAACAGTCCCCTGCTGACATGCAGGCTCCATGGGTTCACGAGGTTGTCCGCATACCCTAGACATCCATCAGCTCGATACAATCTGATACGAGCCTCGTCGGACGAGGCAACATGTTTCCAGTCATCAACAGTCCAATGTCTGTGTTGATGGGCCCTGGCGAGGCGTAAAGCTTTGTGTCGTGCAGTCATCAAAGGTACACGAGTGGGTCATCGGCTCCGAAAGCCCATATCGATGATGTTTCGTTGAGTGGTTTGCATACTGACACTTGTTGATGGCCCAGCACTGAAATCTGCAGCAATTTGCGGAAGGGCTGCATTTCTGTCACGCTCAACGATTTTCTTCAGTCGTCGTGGTCCTGTTCTTGCAGGATGTTTTTCCGACCACAGCGATGTCGGAGATTTGATGTTTTACCGGATTCCAGATATTCATGGTTGTTGTTGTTGTTGTTGTTGTTGTCTTCAGTCCTAAGACTGGTTTGATGCAGCTCTCCATGCTACTCTATCCTGTGCATGCTTCTTCATCTCCCCATACTTACTGCAACCTACATCCTTCTGAATCTGCTTAGTGTGTTGATCTCTTGGTCTCCCTCTACGATTTTTACCCTTCACGCTGCCCTCCAATGCAAAATTTGTGATCCCTTGATGTCTCAGAACATGTCCTACCAACTGGTCCCTTCTTCTTGTCAAGTTGTGCCACAAACTCCTTTTCTCCCTAATTCTGTTCAATACCTCCTCATTAGTTATGTGATCTACCCATCCAATCTTCAGCATTCTTCTGTAGCACCACATTTCGAAAGCTTCTATTCTCTTCTTGTCCAAACTATTTATCGTCAATGTTTCACTTCCATACAAATACTTTCAGAAACGACTTCCTGACTCTTAAATCTATACTCCATGTTAACAAATTTCTCTTCTTCAGAAACGCTTTCCTTGCCATTGCCAGTCTACATTTTATATCCTCTCTACTTCGACCATCATCAGTTATTTTGCTCCCCAAATAGCAAAACTCCTTTACTACTTTAAGTGTCTCATTTCCTAAACTAATTCCCTCAGCATCACGCGACTTAATTCGACTACATTCCATTATCCTCGTTTTGCTTTTGTTGATGTTCATCTTATACCCTCCTTTCAAGACACTGTCCATTCCGTTCAACAGCTCTTCCAAGTCCTTTGCTGTCTCTGACAGAATTACAATGTCATCGGCGAACCTCAAAGTTTTTATTTCTTCTCCGTGGACTTTAATACCTACTCCGAATGTCTCCTTTGTTTCCTTTACTGCTTGCTCAATATACAGATTGAATAACATCGTGGACAGGCTACAACCCTGTCTCACTCCCTTCCCAACCACTGCTTCCCTTTCATGCCCCTTGACTCATAACTGCCATCTGGTTTCTGTACAAATTGTAAATAGTCTTTCGCTCCCTGTATTTTATCCCTGCCACCTTTGGAATTAGAAAGAGAGTATTCCAGTCAACATTGTCAAAAGCTTTATCTAAGTCTACAAATGCTAGAAATGTAGGTTTGCCTTTCCTTAATCTATTTTCTAAGATAAGTCGTAGAGTCAGTATTGCCTCACGTGTTCCAACATTTCTACGCAACCCAAACTGATCTTCCCCGAGGTCGGCTTCTACCAGTTTTTCCATTCGTCTGTAAAGAATTCGCGTTAGTATTTTGCATCCGTGACTTATTAAACTGACTGATCGCTAATTTTCACATCTGACAGTACCTGATTTCTCTGGGTTTGGAATTATTATATTCTTCTTGAAGTCTGAGGGTATTTCGCCTGTCTCATACATCGTGCTCACCAGATGGTAGAATTTTGTCAAAACTGGCTCTCCCAAGGCCGTCAGTAGTTCTAATCCCGGGGTCTTGTTTCGACTCAGGTCTTTCAGTGCTCTGTCAAACTCTCCACGCAGTATCGTATCTCCCATTTTATCTTCATCTACATCCTCTTCCATTTCCATAATATTGTCCTCAAGTACATCGCCTCTGTATAGACCCTCTATATACTGCTCCCACCTTTCTGCTTTCCCTTCTTTGCTTAGAACTGGGTTTCCATCTGAGCTCTTGATATTCATACAAGTGGTTCTCTTTTCTCCAAAGGTCTCTTTAATTTTCCTGTAGGCAGTATCTATCTTACCCCTAGTGAGATAAGCCTCTACATCCTTGCATTTGTCCTCTAGCCGTCCCTGCTTAGCCATTTTGCACTTCCTGTCGATCTCATTTATGAGACGTTTGTATTCCCTCTTGCCTGGTTCATTTACTGCGTTTTTATATTTTCTCCTTTTATGAATTAAATTCAATATTTTTTCTGTTACCCAAGGCTTTCTACTAGCCCTCGTATTTTTACCTACTTGATCCTCTGCTGCCTTCACTATTTCATCCCTCAGAGCTATCCATTCTTCTTATACTGTATTTTTTTCCCCCATTCCTGTCAATTGTTCCCTTATGCTCTCCCTGAAACTCTGTACAACCTCTGGTTCTTTCAGTTTATCTAGGTCCCATCTCCTTAAATTCCCACCTTTTTGCGGTTTCTTCAGTTTTAATCTACAGTTCATAACCAATAGATTGTGGTCAGAGTCCACATCGGCCCCTGGAAATGCCTTACAATTTAAAACCTGATCCCTAAATCTCTGTCTTACCATTATATAATCTATCTGATACCTTCTAGTATCTCCAGGATTTTTCCATGTGTACAACCTTTTTTATGATTCTTGAACCAAGTGTTAGCTATGATTAAGTTATGCTCTGTGCAAAATTCTACCAGACGGCTTCCTCTTTCATTTCTGTCCCCCAATCCATATTCACCCACTATGTTTCCTTCTCTCCCTTTTCCTACTCTCGAATTCCAGTCACCCATGACTATTAAATTTTCATCTCCCTTCACTACCTGAATAATTTATTTTATCTCATCATACATTTCATCAATTTCTTTATCATCTGCTGAGCTAGTTGGCATATAAACTTGTACTACTGTAGTAGGCATGGGCTTCGTGTCTATCTTGGCTACAATAATGCGTTCACTATGCTGTTTGTAGTAGCTTACCCGTACACCTATTTTTTTTATTCATTATTAAACCTACTCCTGCATTAGCCCTATTTGATTTTGTATTTATAACCCTGTAATCACCTGACCAAAAGTCTTGTTCCTCCTGCCCCCGAACTTCACCAATTCCCACTATATCTAAATTCAACCTATCCATTTCCCTTTTTAAATTTTCTAACCTACCTGCCCGATTAATGGATCTGACATTCCACGCTCCGATCCGTAGAACGCCAGTTTTCTTTCTCTTGATAACGAAGTCCTCTTGAGTAGTCCCCGCCCGGAGATCCGGATGGGGGACTATTTTACCTCCGGAATATTTGACCCAAGAGGACGCCATCATCATTTAACCATACAGTAAAGTTGCATGCCCTCGGGAAAAATTAAGGCTGTAGTTTCCCCTTGCTTTCAGCCGTTTGCAGTACCAGCACAGCAAGGCCGTTTTGGTTAGTGTTGCAAGGCCAGATCAGTCAGTCGTCCAGGGTGTTGCCCCTGCAACTACTGAAAAGGTTGCTGCCGCTCTTCAGGAATCACACGTTTGTCTGGCCTCTCAACAGATACCCCTCCGTTGTGGTTGCACCTACGGTATGGCCATCTGTATCGCTGAGGGACCCAAGCCTACCCACCAACGGCAAGGTCCATGGCCATGCGTACACTCGTGAAATGGTCGTAAGTGAAAATCCGCACTTCATAGCTACCTCGGAGACGCCGTGTCCCATCGCTGGTGCGCCGATTATAACACCACGTTGAAACTTGCTTAAATCTTGATCACCTGCGATTGTAGCAGCCGTAACCGATCTAACAACTGGGCCAGACACCTGTTGTCTTATATTGGCGTTGCCGACCACAGCGCCATATTGTCTGTTTACATATATCTGTATTTAAATACGCATGCGTATACTAGTTTCTTTGGTGATTCAGTGCATTTATGTGTAGAAATTCTGGAAACAATGAAGTCGAAGGATGTTTTGGCGCCGGCCGCGGTGGTCTAGCGGTTCTGGCGCTGCAGTCCGGAACCGCGGGACTGCTACGGTCGCAGGTTCGAATCCTGCCTCGGGCATGGGTGTGTGTGATGTCCTTAGGTTAGTTAGGTTTAAGTGGTTCTAAGTTCTAGGGGACGTATGACCTAAGATGTTGAGTCCCATAGTGCTCAGAGCCATTTGAACCATTTTTTTTATGTTTTGGCCATGCGTTATGTCATAAGGGCATTTAGGGAGAAGTGCCCCAGCTTCTTCATTCGTGGATGTAAAGAAATTCTGATGCGGTTTAAATTTAATGAACATTTACCTGTATTATCTCCAAAAAGAGCCTTGTCTCGTACAGAGAGAAAGAAGTTACACCTACTTTAACAACACTGGCAAAACTTGTATCACAGATTAAACACACTGAAATGCAGAAAGTGTATGATGAATGGCGCTGTTTGCCCTTGGATGTGCTTCCATCAGATGTTTCTTCGGAATCTGAAACTGATTTAAGTTTTCATAATATTATGCGGCGTATGACCTTTTAGAATAATTTTAGTTTGAATCAGTACACGAAGGGAAAAGCGTTATGTCATCCTTTAAATGCCCATAAATACAGGCCTTATTAAAGGACAATGTATATCCAGGTTCCGAGTTCGAGTCTCGGTCCGGCACACAGTTTTAATCAACCAGGAAGTTTCGACAATGTATGTATTTTTCAGATTGGACAAATCTCATCCGACGTCAGTATACAATTGTACTACGCTTTAGCTGACTTCGCCCTAGCACTACTATCACTTCCGTATTCCACAACAGAATACGAGCGAGTATTGAGGTAAGATAAAAATCAGTATTGTCAGATGATCGCAAGCTGTTCGGTTGTTACTGTTACCATCCTTATCGGCAACAAGTGAGATTATTTAATGGCGAGGAACAGTGAAAGGTGAGACAGCCCAATTTAAAAATCATCTGTGTCATTTTTTTAAATTAATTTTTATTGAGATTTCGTTTTCAGCAAGATATTCAGATTGAAAAGCAGATTGAGAAACTGACTGTCTACATCAACAATGAATGGAACTCTCCTGACATCACAGTGCTTCAAATGGTCCGACGGCTGCTGCACTGCATTTCAGCCGATCAAGGCTACGATAGAATGACCACAGCTCATCTTTACCCTCCTCCGGCCGTTGTGGTCGAGCAGTTCTAGGTGCTTCAGTCTGGAACCGCGCGACCGCTACGGTCCTTAGGTTAAGTTTAAGTAGTTCTAAGTTCTAGAGGACTGATGACCTCACATGTTAAGTCCTTAGTACTGAGAGCCATTTGATCCACGTTTCATCTTTACCCATCGAGGGATGTAGATGAAGTTGATAAGTTTTCAACTATATCAGACGATTATATTGATCTCAGTGCCACTGAACAGACTAATCCAGACAAGTGCAAACAGTTCTAGTAGTGACATTGTTTATTTTTTTTATTTTGTTAAATAATTTTAATGCTTTTTGGTAACTATGCAACATAGGTCAACTGCTACTATCAACGTAGGTCGAGATGGTAGTAGTGGGCAGAGATTTAAAAATAAAAATACATGATTTTTCAGTGGTAACATGACATTTTTGTAGTTGGTTGTATCATCCACTCGCTATGATTCCCTAACAACACTGCCTCACAACCATGTTCTCACAACACTCAGTCGGCAATTGAAGGCGCAGCGGTTCCGACTTTTATTACAAGGGGCATTCTAATGAAACCCGGTCGCTAGTGTAAAGCAACGGTAACGGTTTCATTAACTCAAAAATGTAGCTATACGCAGTACACATACTCAAAACAGTCGCCGAAACTGTTGGCTCATTTATCCGTTTGCGACACTAGCCGGTCGATTCCGTCCTTGGAGAAGCTAGTAGGCTACTGTCGGAGCGCATGTCTCCACTGCTTGCTCTGACGCTTGGTTTCCGGTTCAAAACGGTGACACCACGTTTCGTCACCTGTGACAATACGCGACACAAAGCCGTATTCCTCCTCATCATAACGTTGCAGATCGCTCAAAGACAGCGCCATTCGATTATTTGCTGTTCGGCGGTCAGTTTTTGGGGAACCCACTGCGCACAGATTTTACGAAATTTGATGCATTATGGTGTGGACGGTGCCCACGCTAATACCCAGTAACCGATGGATCTCGTCCACGGTGATTCTGCGGTTGTCCAAGACTAAAGCATTCACTTTCGCAACCATTTCGGGTGTGATGACAGGATGAGCCTGTCCAGGACGAACATCGTCTTCCATTGACTTGCGCCCCTCAAGGAATCATTTGCGCCATTCCACAACACTTGAACGACTCAGACTGTACTCACTGTACACAACCTTCATCCGTCGATACATCTCACGGCCTTCAACTTCCTCCGCCGCAAAAGAAATGTTCAAATGTGCGTGAAATCTTATGGGACTTAACTGCTAAGGTCATCAGTCCCTAAGCTTACACACTACTTAACCTAAATTATGCTAAGGACAAACACACACACCCATGCCCGAGGGAGGACTCGAACCTCCGCCGGGGCCTGCCACACAGCGCCTTAGACCGCTCGGCTAATCCAGCCCCTCCGCCGCCAAACATCCAATCACTCCTCCTTACTCGCCTGCATATTCGGTACTGGACGATAACTTGTGTGACCACCTTGTCTTCGGCGTGAAACCACTGGCGTTATACAACATCAAACGGTGTACACGCGTCAGTCTCTCTTCAAATAGATGGCGCCACCATACCCGGAGGTACGTGGTGCCACTTTACGTATAAAACAAAGGTAGACGCACTGACCAAGTTTCATTTGAATGAACCTCATATATTCAGCTGATTAGAAGGTGTTTGACGACAAGATTTGAAAATATTTATGTAGATATCGTATATTTCTACAACTTCTGTCTAGAGCTTGCTATCGATGTAAGCAAGTTTTACTAAAGTTAGTAATTACAGTGCGACAACTTAAGCCACCCTCCGGTCAGGTAGTGTCAGTAGAAGTCCACAGATATTGTTCCTTTTCTTGTTGCTCTCAAAACTTGCGGTCTAACAGTCTCACATGGAGTAAATACGCTAATGATGTTTAAAAGTCGGCCGCGGTGGCCGCGCGGTTCTAGGCGCTTCGGTCCGGAATCGCACGACTGCTACGGTCGCAGGTTCAAATCTTGCTTCGGGCACAGATGTGTGTCATGTCCTTAGGTTAGTTAGGTTTAAGTACTTCTAAGTTCTAGGGGACTGATGACCTCAGATGTTGAGTCCCATAGTGCTCAGAGCCATTTGAACCAATTTGATGTTAAATATGTAATTGGTGTTCTACTTATTCTACATCTACCTGCATATTTTGCAAATCACATTTAAGTGCCTGGAAGAGGGTTCATCGAACCACCTTCGCAATTCTCTGTTATTCCAATCTCGTGTAGCGCGCGGAAAGAACGAACACCTATATCTTTCCGTACGAGCTCTGATTTCCTTTATTTTATCGTGGTGATCGTTTCTCCCTATGTAGGTCGGTGTGAAAAAATATTTTCGCATTCGGAGGAGAAAGTTGGTGATTGGAATTTCGTGAGAAGATTCCGTCGCAACGAAAAACGCCTTTCTTTTAATGATGTCCAGCCCAAATCCTGTATCATTTCAGTGACACTCTCTCCCATATTTCGCGGTAGTACAAACGTGCTGCCCTTCTTTGAACTTTTTCGATGTACTCCGTCAATCCTATCTGGTAAGGACTCCACACCGCGCAGCCATATTCTATAAGAGGACGCACAAGCGCAGTGAAGGTAGTCTCCTTAGTAGATCTGTTACATTTTCTAAGTGTCCTGCCAATAAAATGCAGTCTTTGTTAACCTTCCCCACAACAATTTCTGTGTGTTCCCTCCAATTTAAGTTGTTCGTAATTGTAATTCCTAGGTATTTAGTTGAATTTACGGCCTTTAGATTTGACTGATTTATGGTGTAGCTGAAGTTTAATGGATTCCTTTTAGCACTCATGTGGATGACCCCACACTTATCGTTGTTTAGGTTCAACTGCCAATTTTCCCATCATTCAGATATCTTTTCTAAGCCGTTTTGCAATTTGTTTTGATCTTATGATGAGTTTATTAGTCAATAAACGACAGCGTCATCTCAGATTGTCTCCAAAATTGTTTATATAGATAAGGAAAATCAAAAGGCCTATAACACTACCTTGGGGAACACCAGAAATCACTTCTGTTTTACTCGATGACTTTCCGTCAGTTACTATGAACTGTGGCCTCTCTGACAGGAAATCACAAACCCAGTCACATAACTGAGAATATATTCCATAAGCATGCAATTTCACTACAAGCCGTTTGTGTGATACAGTGTCCAAAGCCTTCCGGAAATAAAGAAAAACGGAATCGATCTGAAATCTCTTGTCAATAGAACTCAGCACTTCAAGCGAATAAAGAGTTAGTTGTGTTTCACAAGAACGATGTTTTCTAAACCCATGTTGACTGTGCGTCAATAGACCGTTTTCTTGTAGGTAATTCATAATGTTCGAACACACTATATGTTCCAAAATCCTACCGCATATCGACGTTAACGATATGGGCCTGTAATTAGGTGGATTACTCCTACTACCTTTCTTGAATATTGGTGTGACCTGTGCAACTTTCCACTCTTTGAGTACGGATCTTTCGTCGAGCGAACGGTTGTATATGATTGTTAAGTATGGAGCTAATGCATCAGCATACTCTGAAAGGAACCTAACTGGTATACAGTCTGGACCAGAAGACTTGCTTTTATTAAGTGACAGAAGTTGCTTCACTACTCCGAGGATATTTGCTTCTAAGTTACTCATGTTGGCATCTGTTCTTGATTCGAATTCTGGAATATTTACCTCACCTTATTTTGTGAAGGCATTTCGGAAGGCTGTGTCGCTGCCACTTGAATTTACTTTATTTAATATTTATTATTACCAATAATACCATATCTGAATGTGTGCGTCCTTACAGTGTGCAATCGCGAAACCTTGTTAATTGCGTGTGACATTTGTAGCGTAGCGGATGCTCGGGCAGAGCTCACATCGCCAGCAATGCAGGAGATACTGTCAACCTGATCACCCCTGCACTGCCCCTCCCCCTTCACTCCCTTCTAAAGCGAACTTTTTAAAAAGTTGTCGTGCTATATGAGAAGTACAGTTCTTTATTAGATTAATCAGGAAGTTTCTAAGTACTGTTTTTATAGTCTTTTAGTCCTCTCCAAAATGTCAAAGAGAAAGTGCAAATTTTCCAACAAATATAGCGAGAAATATCCCTTTATTAAAAAAATCAGAACAGGATATGAAGCCTTCTGCAAACTCTGTAATACATATTTAAGTATTGGTCATGGAGATATTGCACATATAAATGACTATGTTAGAAAAGAGAAACATAAATCCAACGTATCATCCTCAAGCACACATAAAACTCTCAGAAATTATTTTGTAACGCACCATAGTTTGGAAGGAGAAAAAATTACTGCAGCTGAATTGCGTTTTGCTTATCATGTATTCTAAACACATCATTCTTTTGCTTCTGCAGGCTGCCTTAATAAGTTAATAAAACGCATATTAAGTAACTCAAAAACTGCCACTCACTACGTCTCAGATAGAACGAAAACAACATGTTTGATTAAGGAAGTTCTTGCACCTCTTTCAGTTTATCTCATTCGTAATTAAGTTCAAAGATGCTCGTTTTATAGCATTATCACCGAAGAAAGTAAACATAAAAGTCAATTTTTGATTCAGTATTTTACCAAGACAACAAATATTGAAACTGGGAAGTTTAAGAGAGATGTCAGATACGGTGATTAGTAATGCAAGTTATTTAGATTTTATTTAGTGCAAATATGTCTGATTAATTTTTGCATTAGCAACTGACTTGGTAAGTCTTCGTTATTGGGATTGGCTTATATTTAGTTTGCCCCCACCCAAAACCCCTTAATTCCTGTGCTTGTCCCTTTGGTTTGATTTTCTTTCTCCAATTAAATATTTTTTATGTTGTGATCGTTTTATACTCAAAAGCCCCATTTTCTACCCACTACAAACCGTTCTAAAAATGAAGTGTTTTCGAAAGAAGCAAATGTAATTACGTGAACAGTTAAATACAACACGTTAGCTTTGGAGAGCAAAAAAATAGCTTCGTGTCTTCCTACACTGTGTGTGTATAAATACCTGTGATTGTGTCTACCTGCATTAATGAATGACGTCAAGGTCGGCCGTATTTTAAGAGTTGACCACCATGTTGATAAAGTCACGAGTCAAATTCCAGGTTTGGTATCGCAATCTTTGGTACCCATATGTGTCCCGTATTTTTATTTGGAAATCTGGTCAGCCTACCATACGCGTGTTACAGACATCTTAACAACTGGATACTGGGAACTGAAGTTGGCTTAAAGACGTCTGTGGTAACGTGCTGACCTGTAAAAAAGCGTCTGTTCTGGTTCGCGGTTCCAGTCTCGCTGACAGTAAAGTTTTTGCTTTTTGCGGATGATGCTGTAGTATATCGAGAGGTTGTAACAATGGAAAATTGTACTGAAATGCTGGAGGATCTGCAACGAATTGACGCATGGTGCAGGGAATGGCAATTGAATCTCAATGTAGACAACAGCAATGTGCTGCGAATACATAGAAAGAAGGATCCTTTATCATTTAGCTACAATATAGCAGGTCAGCAATTGGAAGCAGTAAATTCCATAAATTATGTGGGAGTAGGCAGTAGGAGTGATTTAAAATGGAATGACCATATAAATTTAATCGTCGGTAAAGTAGATGCCAGAGCCAGACTGAGATACATTGGAAGAATCCTAAGGAAATGCAGTCCGAAAACAAAGGAAGTAAGTTACAGTACACTTGTTCGCCCACTGCTTGAATACTGCTCACCGGTGTGGTATCCGTACCAGATAGGGTTGATAGAAGATATAGAGAAGATCCAACGGAGAGCAGCGCGCTTCGTTACAGGATGCGTTACGGAGATGATAGATAAACTCCAGTGGAAGACTCTGCAAGAGAGATGCTCAGTAGCTCGGTATGGGCTATTGTTGAAGTTTCGAGAACATACCTTCACCGAGGAGTCAAGCAGTATATTGCTCCCTCCTACGTATATCTCGCGAAGAGACCATGAGGATAGAATCAGAGAGATTAGAGCCCACACAGAGGCATACCGACAATATTTCTTTCCACCAACAAAACAAGACTGGAATACCTGGAAGGGAGAACCGATAGAGTTACTCAAGGTACCCTCCGCCACACACCGTCAAGTGGCTTGCGGAGTATGGATGTAGATGTATATGTAGATTGAACGGCGCTCGGGAAAAACGAACACTTTAATTTTTCTGTGCGAGCCCTGATTTCTCTTATTTTATCGTTATGATCATTTCTCCCCGTGTAGGTGGGTGCCAACAGAATGTTTTCGCAATCAGTGGAGAAAACTGGTGATTGACATTTCATGAGAAGATCCCGTCGCAAAGAAAAACGCCTTTGTTTTAATGATTGCCACTCCAATTCACGTATCATGTCTGCGCCACTATCTCCCCTGTTTCGCGACAATAGAAATCGAGCTGTCCTTCGAAATTTTTCGATGTCATCAGTCAGTCCCCACCTGATGCGGATCCCACACCGAACAGCAATCATTGCGCAGATTCCATTTTATTTGTGTTTTTTCGGTAACAAGATAAAAAGAGACAGCTATTAATGTTTTTTTGTTTCTGTTACACTTATTTATATTGTCGATTCTCTGTTCTAATTAATACGTTACAGTGGCGCTGTAGACGATGCCAAAGTGTCACGAACAAAGAACGCATGTACAACTACGAAACTGTTACAGTAACTGCGGTAAGCGATTTGCACATCTGTTTGTCCATCATTATTTTCATCTTTCCTTTATTTACACTTCTACTTTTTATAGCGAAGTAAAATATCAATAACATTTTTTCTCCATCACATCAGAAAAGTTGAACTATACATGACGTTCAGACAAATAAAAAATACAAAATCAGTGCTCGAATTCTGGAGTAAGAAAAGAAGTGACTGCCAACAATTTTTTTAGGTTTTGTATTGCACTGTTTCATATTGTCGAATTTGTTCTAATTAATTAATTGCAGTGACACTGTATAGGAGACCCGTTACATTTCTGGCTTGACAGACATCATATTCAGCTACAAGAAGCTCTTGTTACAGCGGTTGAGAAGGCAGCAGTGGCAAGATGTACGAGTAATGCGGTGTGAGGAACCGGTTGTTTATTCGGTACGTGTATCGTGAGGAAGACCGCCTAAATTGTGCTCCTTCTCCGCGATTGACTGCTGCGTTCGGAGATTGCGGTCCAAAATGATAAACTTCTGTTATTAATATTACAGAAATTAAACAGTGATTTTAATTACATTTCATATAGCCTCTGTAGGAGGCTGTGGTTCCATTATTTCAAAAGTGCTAATTACCATCAGAATGATAAATGAGAGTAATAAATAATTAATAAAGGCAAGCGCAGCACTTCAGAGATCTTCGGATCACGTCTGACTTTGATGGCGGGCGAGGTGGTTTGGCTGTAAGATCAGAGCTGGTTCTTCAGTCTCGGGGGAGAGACATGTTGTCTGCAGCTGTCGGTATCAGTTAAAACCTAGTTAGCAATTTCTAATTTGTAAATATAAAAGCTCAATCGCCAGTCTTGGAGGGCAAACACGTTGTCTGCCGCTGTAGGTGTCGATTATTAAGAACTTAAACAGTAGTCTCTGGTTTTTTGGACTTGTAATTGAGAACTAGTTTGATAATAATTACGCAAACAGGCAGTTCATTACTTTGCTCATTTTCTGTGAAAGTGTCAAGAGTGGAAATTGTTTGTGATTCGTAAAGTTGATTATAATTCTGAAGTTTCTCGTATTCTGCTAGCAAAAAAAGCCGGTGGCATCCTGTTTAAACAAACCAATTCAAAATTGAATCATTTTTACGATAGCAGTTCCTCGCTAACAGTTTATAACAAGCACAAGATAACAGACTCACGACATAAGTGCTGTTTACTGCGAAGGGACAGCAGCTGTACAACACTGTGAACACAGTTCAGAAATTATGCATTCCTTCCAGGGTGGCGGAAGCAGCTAGGTGCCTTCCGTGTACTGCAACCTTAATACTAATGAGATAGTGACACGCATCTGTGGTAACACAGAGGACGTATGAAGGAGGAAATTTTCGAGGGATGAGATTAATCATATTTAAATCCCTATCGCTATCTCTCTCTCTCACTCTGTCTCTCTCCCTTTCCCTCTCTCTCTTTCATTTGCCGTAGATTGTCTCATGCAAAAATAGTTCGATACAGACATGGGTTGGAGAACCTCCATGGAATGGAGAAAATGAATTAAACTCTCGTGTATAAATTCATCTGTGTATGAAGGTACCACCAATATGTATATACTGACTGGCGGTTTACTCACACTCGCAAATTTATCTAGCCCTTATCTCGTAAACATATGACCATAAAATCACATAAATTATCTCTATAATACAAGACTTTATAATACCGTGGCTCGATACTTTTCAACATACAAAGTGCCTCATATCAATATGACATTTACAATTATACATTGGTTGTACATACCTATCTAAAGTTACTGGTCCTCCTTTCACATATTTCTCTTTACATCCGTAGCATCGACAGTGCTTCAGCACAAATGTCACTAAACTAAAACTCAAACATGCAGAAATGTATACAAAACAAGGCGAATACGTGTAATATTTAAGTTTCGCTGTTACCGCAAATTGCAGCGTCGTCCAAAATCACGTGACTAGCACTGTTTGATGCTGAGAACATGCACAGTAGACTATGATCACACACTATGGTCTAGACGTATTGCTGATGCGACTCTAACGCCCCAAGCGGCGAGAAAGCAGACGTAAAATTGAAGTTTGTTTTTATTCATTTTTCTAGTTAATTAGCGAAATAATTATTAAATTTTTGCGTTCCAAGCTTTATTAAATTGTCAAAAGGCGATTGATCATGAAACACATATAAAAACAACTGAATCTACTAGATTCAACGACATAAGCTACAACTGAATGCTGAAGAAATACTTTCCAACATGTGTATTACTGCAGCGCTCTCAACTGAAAACAAGAGAATATAAACACATATTTCAGACATGAGACGAATGTATTTCTTTTGTTACCTGTTATTATTATGACAGGCATTTTCCTTGACACAGAACTTTATAAGGGGGCTAAATTGTCGCAGACTCTTACACTTCACTCTACTTTGTAACAGATATTTATTTTTGTAACTGTAGTTACTTTTGTTTCAAAAGCGAATGTCCTGAAGAAAAAAATGGCTCTGAGCACTATGGGACTTAACATCTGAGGTCATCAGTCCCCTAGAACTTAGAACTACTTAAACCTAACTAACCCAAGGACATCACACACATCCATGCCCGAGGTAGGATTCGAACCTGCGACCGTAGCGGTCGCGCGGTTCCAGACTGAAGCGCCTAGAACCACTCGGCCACAACGGCCGGCTGTTCTGAAGATTCTTGCCGGTTTTACTCAAATGCAGCAACGATTGTGGAAATGGTTTCTTCTGTGTTGGGAAACGGTTTTATTGCTTTTGTTCTTTTATTATCACGTCCGTGTATTTTTTTCTTCAGCTACACTTGTGGTAGCTTATCTGCTACGTTAAATAATGTAGTCATTGCATTCCATACACGCTACCTATGTCGCACATTCACTGATTTTACTGGAAGTGTAGCGAAGAAAACTTCACGTTTTTGAATAGGTATACAACGCCTTTCTGCAAATAAAATGGGTCTTTTGCTGTTTACTAGCAATTATTTTGTTCTTGAAGGATACGAAATTCTCTAGCAAATATCCTTAGGTTACAAGAGATGCGTAAATAAACAGTCGTTTAATGTAGGAGTCCAGTCTCCTACGTTAGTTAGGAAACCTAAAAAAAGGAAAATCTGGTGCCTTTTTCTTGTTGCACCAGTTTATTGCTCTACAAACGCTCCCGTTCGCAAAAACCACTCTACAGACCAATATAAACAATAACAATTCGCTTTCACTTTCACAAGATCTCGACGAACTCAACAGTGTAACTTACTGGCCGCTTGGCGCCCTGCAGTGACGGTGGATAACGAAAAAGAGACGCAGTGTTGCGACCACAGTCTAACATAACAGTCGTGACACTTCGCCTCAGTTTTGTAACCTACCGCGCCAGCAGCGCCCCAAGCGGCCAGTAACTTAAACTGTGAGTTCGGCGCGATCGTGAAAGCGAATAGTGGTTGTTTATTTTGATTTCTACGATGATTTTTTACAAGTGGGAGTGTTTGTAGCAACAACAGGGAGAAGACACCACAGCTGTCTTTTATTAGCTTTCCTAAGGATCCTGAGAGGTATATACCATCATGTTACTAAACTGTATCGTCAGGATTCACTTGCAAATTACATGTGTATTAATGATTAATGTTTCGTTTTAGGAGCAGAAAATGGCTAGTTAATAGCAGATGAGAAGACCTTATGAAAATAGACCCAGTTTACCTGTATAATATTAGGTTTTGTTCGCTGCATTTAGAATAGAACCAGTTCATGAGCGCAGACAATAATAAGCTTGTGTGGAATGCAGTACCCACACTGTTTGACACCCCAAATAAACCACCTCTACTGAATATGAAGAGGAAACTGCCACGGAGATTCGACAATCCATCCAAAGCTGTAAAACAGTCCTATGATACAGAAGCAGCCAGTTCAGCTCTCCATGTATCAGTGCCAGATCCGTGTGAATCGTCAACACAGACCTGCTTTGAGGATGGCTGGTTCAAATGGCACTGAGCAGTGTGCAACTTAACTTCTGAGGTCATCAGTCGCCTCTTTGAGGATGAAGTGGTTAGATTAAGTGCAGTTATTCGTGTCTTACAAAATCGTAATGTTTGGTATGTATTTAATTAACTTCTGTTGCTAGTCACATAATTTTCCTTGCTTCCTTCGTGTGATGACATTATTTTGTTAGCACTTTGTTCGCTGACAGATTGTTTGAAAATTATTCAAATATTTGGTTTTGTGTGGAAGGTAATGTAATGAGCTCCTTATAATGTTTTCGACATATTTCACCCAGTATTTAGCAGTTGCTTGTACCACTTAGAATAATATAAAGACGAAGGTCGTACTTGTGGCAATAGGCGACAATGACAAACACAGTAGGCCTACAGAACGATAAATGAGCTGTCGATCGCTTTTGCATCTAGAGGTACATGTCTGTGCTTCTTATGTGTGAATCTGTGTGTTTCTAAACTTTTGATATCAACGAGGTAAGCTGCAATTCTATCCAACGTCACAAGTGTTTCTTCACATATGTGTTGTAACTTGTCACTCGATCCATACTTGCACTTATTTTAGAATCATTTTTAGAAACATATATGCCTTCTGATACTACACAAACCCTTGGAGGCAAGAAAATAACTCAAATATTTCGTAAATTACGTAGGAAATGGATGCAAAACAAACATTATGCTTACGACGTGTCCGATGTTCACCTTACTCGCCGTTTGGAGCGCTAGTGTCGCTCCATCTGTCAAACGGTAACAACTTTTACAGCAGTGAGTGTCGCGACCGCTATGTTAGACTGTGGTTGTGACTGTGGTACCGGTTGTTGCCACAGGCATAGGGTGTACGGAACAGCAGTGGCTCGAGCGGACCGCGCCGGCAGGTTGGCAACCCTGCGGCGGCCCGTCTGGCGCGGCGACAGCCTCCCCGCAGTCTGCAGGCGAGACGCGAGCATGACCGGTCAGTGCGTCAGCGTCCGCCAGAGAGGAAAGAGGAGTCGCGGTGCGCCGTGCTGTGCTAGTGAAGTGCCGTGCTGCTGCTGTGATGCGGTCTCGCTGCGCGCTGCTGCTGCTGGCCGCGCTGGCGGCGGCGTGCTGGCCCGGGGGCGGCGGTTCACTGTCGGGCCTGTACGCGGACAACGGCCTGGACCAGACGGTGATCCAGCGCGCCACGTCGCGCGCCGAGAAGCGGCAGGTGGAGCGCGAGATCCTCAACCTGCTGGGGCTGCCGCGCCGGCCGCACGCCGCGGCGCCTCAGCTGCTGCACAGCGCCGCGCCCCGCTTCATGCTCGACGTCTACCAGTCGCTGCTCGAGCCGCGCACCACTAGGAGCTCCCGCTCAGAGTTCCGCCTCAGCGGGCAGGAGCTCAGCGCCATCGACACCAGCGACGCCATCATGAGCTTCATCAGCCAGAGTGAGTTCCCTCCTATCTCGCTGTCCTACTGTAGTCCGATCGAAAGTAATTGACATTTGAGAGTTTGCGGGCTGGACTGCTGCGGCTAGCAGCACACCAGTGGGAGCATGGCACTGTCTACTCCCACTGCGTTGCCTCCTCTTGTTCACAAACCATTGCGACTGCTACTTCTGAAATATGAAACATTCATGGACAAAAAAATTTCGTCTATTTCATAGCAAAAGTAATGCGAAGCCCTAATTAAATTCAAGAAAACCATTTTGACACACTTAGACACACTATGGAACTGTGTACCATATGTGAATTTCAGATTCTTTGCGTGATTTTTGTGGTAGATAAAAACTTCAAAGCGAATTTCTCTCCCTGTGAGTCCAGGATGCTGTGATGGCTGTCTGAAGACAGTACTTGTTGCGACAACATCGCAGTTTTCGACCTCAGAGTCAGATGCTAACTAATTTAAATCGCATTGTAGCATTGAGACACTACTGTATCATAGACCCGGAGTCAGCTGAACGTACACCCCCCCCCCCCCCCCCTGCAATTCGCCCTGTGAAACTATCTTTCTGCACTTTTTTTCTAAGCATTTCTAATAAATTTTATAATCTTATACATATAAAAAAGGATGTATGTGTATGTAATTCGTGGTAAACCACTGGATTACCTTCAACCTAATGTGGTACGATATGTTGCATTGTCTGGAAAGAAGTACTGTAGGAGAAACAACTATGTCACTTTGGAGTGGGTGTGAGGATGAAGAGGGGGTGACTAGGATGTGGACAGGGAGATGGGGAGGAGGATGTGGACAAAGAGAGATGGAGGAGATGGACAAGCGAGGGAGGAGAGGAAGAGTTGAAGATAGAGAGGAGGGCAGATGGAGAAAGAGGGGAGGAGGAGTGGAAAGAGAGAAGTTAGGAGGAGGTGGATGGAGAGAGGGTGAGGAGAAGGAGGGTGCAAGGGGGCAAGAGCAGTTGGCACATGGGGAGATGGTATGAAATGGGCAGAGAGGAAGATGGGAGGAGATGGAAAGAGAGAAGCAGGAGAGGAACAGTTGGACAGAATGAGTGCAGGGAGGTAGAGACGGGAGAAAGAGTGCAGGGAGGAAGGTATGGTTAGAGGGAGAGGAGAGATAGAGAAAGAGGAGAAGGAGGAGGTTGAAAGAGAGGAGGGGACGTAGAGGTGGACAGAGACAGGATGGAGTGGCGATGGACAGAGAGAGAGTGAGTGAAGAGGAGAAAGGCAGAGAGGGGGTAGGAGGAGTTTGTCATATAGTGAGGGAAGGGGAGAGGGGTAGGACGAGGTCGACTGAGAGAGGATGGAATCAGAATGGACGGAAGTGAGTGAAGAGGAGAGGTGGCAGGAGGAGTTGGATAAATAAAGGGGGGGGGGGGAGATGGAGGGCAGCTGGAGAGGCGAAGGAGGAGAAGGATAAGGAAGGATATTTGCAGTATGTGACATATGCATAAGTGGGTGTAGCTGCAAGTGAAAACCTGTTTTTTATATATAAAAGTGATGCACGAACCTGCAATGGTAAATCAAACCCACTAATTGATGGCGCATGTAACTTGCTAGGGCTACTCCACTCGTCGTGGTTCGCTCGGATATGTGCATACGAATGACGCATCCCTATGGGCTCCATTGGCAGACACTTCTAACCGCCTGTTCTGTGAGATTTGATACAAGAACTACTTCGTTTACACGGTTAGTACAGCAATTATCAAAGACACGTAAGAATTTCAATGCATTAGCATGTGCCAAAGTGTAATTCAGGCTAGATCAACAAGAAAGGAGCTAATACATAAGCAAGTACTCACTTCCAGTGAAATCACATTCTTGACTAATGCAGCCGATGACAAAGGGCAGCACATATTTGTTTACACGAAGGTTCAACAGAGTTCTGAATATATCAACTGAAAACTAGCACAACGACTAAAGCTCCCAAATGTTAATCACTCAGAGAAAGCTTATTCTTGAATTCTGTTTTATGTACATAAATTACTTATCTCCTCAAACTTTTTTGATTGTGTCCTCTACCATCGCTTCCCTCTCCAATCCTCAGCCATCAGAAATCTGCAAAGATCAGAAGCTTGGAACAAATAGCATACGAAGCAGCAGCAGGAACTCCGTTGATAAACATGAGCGAGCGATTTAGGTGGCAGCTGTGCTAACCAACCGCACTGTTGTCACATAAATCAAGTAGCGACAGACGTCATTTCGATAGGTGGTCGTTACTGTTTGATGCTACTGGGACAAAAGAGACTGTGACAATAGCCTTCGTGTACAGTTGCACCCCGAGGAAAGGCTTCTTCTCGTAACAGGAGATAGTCACAGACACAATTTCGCAGGTCAGATTAAACAGCTTCACCTAGCAGATGATACAGCGTTCAGTGGCTGTGCATACTCTTTTTTTTTTATTCGTGTCAGAAGCACCACGGATACAGGAATATAAAAAAATGAATAGCACACAGAAAAAAAATTAATTACAGGCATATGAAAATATATATAAATATATATACAAATATGTGTGCACAGAAACAAAATGTTATAGGCATTTGGCCCATAAGCGGGCTACGTCGACAGCATTTGGGGTTGCCAACATCAGATCTTCTAAAGTGCAGTGTGAAGGACATTCAGGGCAGTTATACATGTGCTGGGTCGTCTGCACCTCTCCACAGTCGCAGAGATTAGATGTAGAATATCCCCACTTCAGAAGGTTATCTCTTGACCGTGCAGTGTTGGTGCGTAGCCTGTTTAGTTATCTCTAGACCACCCAGTCCTCATTGTAACCTGGTGCCAATTCTTCCTTTGGTTCCATCCAGTGCCCTTCTCCCGACCGCTTCCATCTCTCCACCCTAGATCCAGGTTGGTCGCTAAAATCTTCGGTTGCTCTGAGAAAACTGCGTCTAGATTTCAAGCGTTTGGTGGCTGGCTGAGTTTTGTGGAGGAGGTGGCTCTCTGCCATCTCAGCCCTCGCTCTTTCACTATAGGCTACCGCTTCTCTTCGCACTGCAGGAGGTGCAATCCCATCAAGATGGTAGAGCTTGTCTGTTGGCGTCGGTTTCAGACATCCAGTGACGAGCCTGCAGGTCTCGTTCAGAGCAATGTCGACCTGTTTAGCGTGGGTAGAGTTGTACCAGACACTGCTTGCATATTCGCCTGCTGGGAAGCAAACTGCTAGTGCTGTGGTCCTCACTACCTCTGGCTTTGCGCCCCAGGAGGAGTTCGTTATTTTCCGAAGAATATTATTTCTGCCGCTCACCTTCATTTTGGTGTTAATACAGCGCTGTTTATACGTCAGAGCCCTGTCTAGGGTTTCTCCTACGTATTTGGGGTTAACGCAGTGTTCGAGGAGTGTGTCCTTCCAGAAGACACGCAGCTTACGGGATGCCTGCTTATTACGGAGATGGAAGGGGCAAACTTGTGTTTTGCTAGGGTTGGCGTAGTACTGACAGAGCATGTCTAGCGCATCCGTGAACTTTGTCTCAACATGCTCAAAGGAGTCACCCTGTACGGCCATAGCACGGTCATCGGCGTAGATATAGTTTTACGTACCAGCTGGCAGTGGTTGATCGTTGGTGTATATGTTAAAAAGTAAGGGTGCCAGTACGCTGCCCTGAGGGAGACCATTTTTCTGGGTCCACCACCTGCTATGCATCCCTTGGAATTCCACAGCGAACCTACGGTTCTCTAACAGACTTCTAACTGTGGATGTGAATTTAAAGTCCCTGGTAATGGCATACAGCTTCTTCATTAGCAGACGTAAGTTGACGGTGTCATATGCGGCTGTCAAGTCTATAAAGGTGACACCGGTTATTTTCCGGTTCTCATAGCCGTCTTCAATCAGCTGCGTGAGGTTAATTACCTGAGATGTAGTGCTTTTCCCTGGGCGGAAACCTGCTTGTTGGGGGATTAGGTAGGGTTCTGTGGCACTGGAGAGGCGATCCTGGAGTATTTTTTCAAAGATTTTAAAGATATGGCAGAGAAGTGATACGGGTCCGAAATTTCTGGGGTCATCAGCATTTTTGCCTGGTTTTAAAATGGCAATAACTTTAGCCTTCCTCCAGATTGTGGGAATCTGACATGTTTCCATGCAATTGTGCGTACTCGTAAACAAACTATATTGTTAGTATCAAACACTGGAAAGCGTATGTCGGGTGTACAGGGTATGTTATCAGTATCACAGAACGACATTTACATGGAAACAATACAATACGTACAACAATGTCAGTGTGTAAGCTGGCAGTATTGAACGGTAATGTCAGTAGCTATCGGAAAGAGATGAATTTCGTCCGCCTTCCGGCCTCTATCGAAACTGTTACTTCCATCAGTCACCACATCACCTTGAGGGCTTACGCACACATCAGTTTATCGGCCGACCGACCAGAGATACATCTACAGAAATGTGGTCACGTAGAAGTATGCTACGACATTCTGTTTAGAAGTTAAAAACTTCCATTATGCGTGTAGTTGTAAGTATAGTTCTTACTCAAGGTGGGCAAAGCGAAACTAAACCTAACCTAACAACGCTTAACATGTAGTCACAGCCATATTGTCACACTTCACATGCGATTCATCAGATTTCATGGCAACTGCGAGCGATCAGCAATCGATCGGTGTGATCTGTAATTTATCCCGAATATCTACATGTACATCTACATCTATGTCTATGCTCTGCAAACCACCATGAGGTGCATGGCAGAGGATATGTCACATTGTACCAATTAATAGGGTTTCTTCCTGTTCCATTCACACATGTAGTGCGGGAGGAATGCTCGTTTGAATGCCTCTATGCATGCAGTAATTATTCTAATCATGTCCTCACGATCCCTACGTGAGCGACACGTAGGGGGTTGCAGTATATTCCTAGAGCTATCATTGAAAGCCCCGTTCTTGAAACTTTGTTAATAGACGTCCTGGGGATAGTTTACATCTGTCTTCAGGAGTCTACCAATCCACTTGCTTCAGTATTTCTGTGACGCTCTCCCATGGATTAAACAAACCCGTGTCCCTTCGTGCTGCCCCTCTCTGTATACGTTAAATATCCCCTGTTAGTCCTGTCTGGTATGGGTCCCACACACTCGAGCAATATTCTACAACCGATCGTACGAGTGATTTGTTAGCAATCTCTTTCGTAGACTGATTGCTCTTCTCCAGTATTCTACCATTAAACCACAGTCTACCATTTGCTTTAGCCACGACTGAACCTATGTGATCATACCACTTCATATCTCTGCAAAGTGTTACACCCAGGCATTTGTATGAGTTAGCCGGTTCCAGCAGTGACTCATTGGTATTATAGTCATAGGATACTACATTTTGTGAAGTGCAAAATTTTTAGTTTCTCAACATTTGAAGCAAGCTGCCAATCTCTGCACCACGTGGAATCTTATGAAGGTCTGAATATTTGTGCAGCTTCTCTCAGATAGTATACTTCATTATAGAGAACTGTATAATCTGCAAAAAGTCTGATTTTACTATTAATAGTGTCAGTAAGGTCATTAATATACAACACGAAGTGCGATCTGTGACGTTCAGAATATAGCTGACGATCTGCGACTCGTTCGTGTAGTTTATTAAGGATGGTTGTATAGTTCTGTTTGCTTGCTTCAGTAGCTGCATTTTTATATTTTCTCCTTTCGAAATTAAAATCAATACGGTTTCACGCGTGTTATCCACGTATTTCTGCCGAGCCTTATCTTTTTGCCTATTTGATCCGTTGGTGTCCTCATTATTTCATTTCTCAAAGGTACCCATTCCTCTTCTGTGTCATTTCTTTTATCCGTTTCCGTTAATCGTTGCCTAATGCTCCCCATGAAACTCTCTCAACCTCTGATTACTTCAATTTATCCAAGTTCTATCACTGAAATTTCGTAGCTTTCTGCAGATTCTTGAGTTTTAATGTGCAGTACATTTTGCTACGAGTTTCTAGCGTTGCGGCTTCTCTACATACAAGAGCATCATTCGCTGACAATTTTATGGGTCTTCCGACGTTAAGCATGAAGTCATTTATACATACGCATACATGCTGACTCATCCGTCCCTACCACTGCAGTTTCATGCAACCTGCAACATTATATCAGGCCTTTAAAAAAACCACGTGCGAGATTTTCATATTCTCTGGCTTGCTATGCGCGAACTAGTAGTCACAAAGAAAAAAATTTCGAGACCTCTTTGTAGGAAATTTAATGTTATTAAATTTTGTACTGGGATGCATTTTGCTGTAGACCACGGTTTCCGAGTTACTTAAGTAAAACGTACAAAAGTTACCTTCAAACGAAACTGCACCCTGACACACATTCCTCATCCCTGATACTCGATTTATTTTTTATCTCTATTGGTTGGGCTATTACTCCAGCAGCATAGTCGGCCATTTCGTTAACATTACTAATTTTGACGAGCCCTTGAGGGTAATGAAAGAAAAACGACTTTTGTAAACGTTACGCTAAAACTAAGTGCGTGGACAGTTCGATCCAAAATTAACTTTTACACAAGCACAGCAGTTTCGTAGTCAGAAGGCCTGTCGAATACATCGATGTGATTATCGATTTTATGCTGTTAAAATTCATAAAATTGTGAAGTAAAATTTTCACAAACGTCAGTTTTACAATTTGTAGGTGTGCGACCAAGCCGGCGGCGTAATAAGCCACTCAGTGAAGATTAAAAAGGTCGAATGTGTGAAATGATTCGATCAGTAGAAAATTTTTCTACAGTGCTAGGAGGGAGCAAATCAACACCATATTAGAAGTCCTGACTTATAAGGGCTGAGTGTCGGATTGTGTGTGCGTTTGACGGTTACTTTTGTACATTTTTCTTGAATAACTCGAAAACTAGCGGTTCTAGGAAAACTTACCCAGTACAAAATTTAGTTGCATCAAATTTCTTACAAAAAGATCCTGTTCATTTTTTCCTGTAGGACTAATAGTTTGCGTGTAACGAGAGAGAGAATATGAAAATTCCATTTTGGACACCAGATATTACATTGCGAGTTGCCTAAAACTACATCGTTAGGGGCAGCTGACTCACCCTGTGAACAGTAGTGGCCCTATAATTCTCCCTTGCCATGACCCGAAGTTACTGTTACGTCTGGAGATTTCTGTCGTTTAATAACCACATGTCTTGCTGATCTTTATTACAAATGCCTTTAATTTGAGTCCCCACTAATTCCGTAGATTCCCCATATCCGCAACAAGATATACTTATCTTGCAGTCTGTAGTCTAGAGTAGCAGGTCAACAGCATCATATATATGATTGAGGTGATATTTTAACTATGTAAATGACAAACAGATTTTCGAATATACTCGGTTTATTATTATTCCGTACATAAACCATGCCTTGGGACCGAGGCACAAAAATATCTTGCTGCCTCAGTGAGTCACTGTTGTCTTCCTCACCCTAGATGCAATACTATCTTCTACATCTACAAGGATACTCTGCAAATCACATTTAAGTGCCTGGCAGAGGGTTCATCGAACCACCTTCACAATTCTCTGTTATTCCAATCTCGTATAGCACGCGGAAAGAACGAACACCTATATCTTTCCGTATGAGCTGTGATTTCCCTTATTATATAGTGGTGATCGTTTCTCCCTATGTAGGTCAGTGTCAACAAAATATTTTCGCATTCAGAGGAGAAAGTTGGTGATTGGAATTTCGTGAGAAGATTCCGTCGCAACGAAAAACGTCTTTGTTTTAATGATGTCCAGCCCAAATCCTGTATCATTTCAGTGGCACTCTCTCCCATATTTCGCGATGATACAAACCGTGCTGCCCTTCTTTGAACTTTTTCGATCTACTCCGTCAATCCTATTTGGTAAGGATCCCACACCGCGCAGCAGTATTCTAAAAGAGGACACACAAGCGTGGTGTAGGCAGTCTCCTTAGCAGATCTGTTACATTTTCGAAGTGACCCGCCAATAAAAGGCAGTCTTTAGGTTAGCCTTTTCCACAACATTTTGGCCGGCCAGTGTGGCCGAGTGGATCTAGGTGCTTCAGTCCGGAACCGCGTTGCTGCTACGGTCGCAGGTTCGAATCCTGCCTCGGACACGGATGTGTGTGACGTCCTTAGGTTGGTTAGGTTTAAGTAGTTCTAAGTATAGGGGACTGATGATCTGAGATGTTAAGTCCCATAGTGCTTAGAGCCATTTAAACCATTTGAAGAACATTTTTATTGAGTTCCTTCCAATTTAAGTTGTTCGTAATATTGTAATTCCTAGGTATTTAGTTGAATTTACGGCCTTTAGATTTGTTTGATTTATCGTGTAGCCGAAGTTTAATGGATTCCTTTTAGCACTCATGTGGATGACCTCACACTTATCGTTATTTATGGTCAACTGCCAATTTTCGTATAATTCAGATATCATTTCTAAATTGTTTTGCAATTTGTTTTGATCTTCTGATGACTTTATTAGTTGATAAACGACCGCGTCATCTGCAAACAACCTAAGACGGCTGCTCAGATTGTATTCCAAGTTGTTTATATACATAAGGAACAGCAAAGGGCCTATAACACTACGCCAGAAATCACTTCTGTTTTACTCGATGACTTTCCATCAGTTACTACGAACTGTGACCTCTCTGACAGAAAATCACGAATCCAGTCACATAACTGAGAAGATATTCCATACGCACACAGTTTCACTACAAACCGCTTGTGTGGTACAGTGTCAAAAACCTTCCGGAAACATATGCAGTCTTGGAAATAAATGCAGATCGGTCGTCTGCTAACGCGTCTGCCAAGGCCGTGACCGCAACAACCGCCCACCCAAGTCCTCCTACCAAAAAGTGCATCCTTAAGCGGAGGCCTTTGCTTTTATTCTAGTTCCCAAGACCTGCTTCAGAATTATGATTCAAATTAACTATTGTGTAAATTTACGTTATGTTGACGGCTAATTAGACAAAACTGAGTATCAGAGGTGGGCATAAAATGATAACTGGATCCTACTATCGCGCACCTGACTCATCTCCTGATGTAACCGAAAGCTTTAGAGGAAACCTCAGTTCACTTGTATGTTAAGTTCCTCAATCGTACTGTAATCATCGGTGGAGATTTCAATCATCCAACAATCAATTGGGAAAATTACAGTCTTGTTAGTGGAGGACGTGATAAGTTGTCATGTGAAACATTACTAAATGCCTTCTCTGAAAACTACCTAGAACACATAGTTTGGAACTCCATTCATGATGGAAGTATGTTAGATCTAATAGCAATGAATAGACCAGACCTATTTGAGGATGTCCACGTCGAAACTGGTATCAGTGACCATGACGCGGCTGAGGCAACAATGATTACCAAAGTACAAAGGACACTAAAAGAAGCAGATATGTATGTTCAGTTATAAAAGTAGATAAAAATATCAGGAGTGTCATATCCCAATGAGGAACTTGAAACCTTCAGCACAGAGCAGGAACACGTAGGGGAACAATGGCTCGAGTTTAAAAGAATAATTGACTGTGCGCTGGATATATATGTACGCAGTAGAACAGTTCTTAATTGGAGGGATCGTCCTTGGTACACAATCACCGTAAAGAAACTTCTAAAGAAACAGAGATTACTACATAATCGGTATAAAACAAAGCGTAAGACTATAGATAGAAAGAAATACTGAATGAACACGTTTGGCGTTCAAGAGAGCAATGCGTGATGCCTTCAATGACTACCGTAGCAAAATATTGTCAAATGGTCTTTCACAAAACCCAAAGAAATTCTGGTCCCTGGTGAATGAGACAGGAACTGAAATTGAGGGTGGCAAAGCAAAATCTGAAATGCTTAGCTCCGTTTTCTAATGTTCCTTTACAAAGGAAAGACCAGAATAATTGCCCCACTTCAGTCCTCGTACCTTGAAAAGATGAGTGGGATAACTGTTAGTGCCACTGGTGTTGAGAAACAGCAGAAATTGTTACAATAGAATAAATCCCCAGGATTCGATGGAATACATGTCATATTCTGTACTGAATTTACCACTGAGTTAGCGCCTCTTCTATTTGTAATCTATCGTACGTGCCTGGAGCAAAAAATAGTGCCCACTTTCTGCAAAGATACAACTCGTTGAAGGATAGTGGAAATGATCCTCAAACTCAAACTCATAGAAGGATAGTAAAAATAATCCTCAAAACTACCGTCCAATATCGTAGCCATCGATTTGCTGTATAATGCTAGAATATTTTTTTAGCTCAGACATAAAGAGGTGTCTCGAAAAGAATGACCTGCTACATACCAGTCAGTAAGGATTCCGAAAAAACTGATCATGTGAAACACAACTCGCATTTTTGTCTCATGACATACCAATGACTGTATAAGACATTTAGGTAGATGTAGTGTTTTGTGATTTCCGAAAAGCATTTGACTCAGTACCACATCTACACTTATTGTCAAAAGTACGATCATAATGGGGTATCAAGTGAAATTTGTGATTGGACTGAGAACTTTTTGGTAGGGAGTACACAGCATGTTATCTTGGAGAGTGGTCGTCAGATGTAGAAGTAACTTTGGGTGTGCCCCAGGGAAGTGTGTTGGGACCCATACTGTTCATGTTGTGTATTAATGACTGATTTTGCAGCCAAAATTAGTAGTAATCTCAGACCTTTTGCAGGTGATGCAGTTATCTTTAATGAAGTACTGTCTGAAAGAAGCTGCATAAATATTCAGATCTTGATAATATTTCAAAGTGATGCAAAGATTGGCAACTTGCTTCAAATGTTCAGAAATGTAAAACTGTGCACTTCACAAAACGAAAAAAAACACAGTATCCTATGACTATGACGTCAATAAGCAATGAGTGCAATCGGCTAACTCGTACGAATACTTTGTAGGGATATGAAATGTAATAATGATCACATAGGTTCAGTTGGGGGTAAAGCTCGTGGTAGACTTCAGTTTATTGGTAGGATACTGGGGAGGTGTAATCAGTCTACAAAGGAGACTGCTTACAAGTCATTCGTGCGACCAGTTCTAGAAAATAGCTCAAGTGTGTGGGACCTGTACCTGATACTAACTGTGGATATTGAACGTATACAGAGAAGGGCAGCACGAATGGTCACAGGTTTGTGACAACGAGACTCTCATCAATCGAGATAGCGGTTATCAGCTGAACTCTGCTTGGAATCCTGTTATAGAGAAACTTCGTAGTCGACGTAGTTATCTGCATAAAGATGGAAATCGACCTGACACCGATACGCCAGGCTTTCACAGTGGAGGGCGCGAGGCGCAGCGCACGGAACCTTTATGAACGCGCACGCTGAGCAGCGCATGCGCAATGTCACCTCAGAAGGCTTTAAATAGCGGAGCTCAGCGCTTACTCGCCAGTACTACTCTTCAGTGGCATTCACCTAAAGATGGCCAGAAGACTCTGCGCCGAAATATCGTGGCAGGAAGTTACTGATATCTGGCAGTTCTCCCGTGTTTTTATGGAACATTACAGCCTCTTATCTGTTTTAAATTTTTTAACTAGTGGCGCATCTCGCCATGAGTTTTAACACATGTGTCCCTCTCAAAACAAAATTCGTTCCACATTGATTGGCTAATTAATGGTGTCTCCTTTGTGTGGTTGTTGCTTTTGTGGTCCTCAGTCCGAAGACTAGTTTAATGCAACTCTCAGTGCTACTACAGCCTCTGCAAGCCCCTTCATCTCTGAATAACTCATACAATCTATATCCATCTGAACCTGCTTAAAGTTTTCATCTCTTGTTCTTCCTCTACAATTTTCATATCCCATACTTCCCTCCAGTACTAAATTGATGATTCCTTGACATTTCATAATGGGTCCTATCAGCCTTTCTCTTCTTTTAGTCAGTCTGTGCCACAAATTTCTTTTCTCCCCAATTCGATTAACTCCTCATTAGTTACGCAATCTTTTCATCTAATCTTCACCGTTGTTCTGTAGCACCACACATTAAATACTTATTTTCTCTTTCTTGTCTCAACTGCTATCGTCATTTTTCACTTCCTTACAAGGCTACGCTACAGACAAACACCTTCAGAAAAGACTTCCTAACTGTTAAATTTCTATTAAATGTTATCAAACTCCTCTTTTTCATAAATGCTTACCTTTATAAAGCCAGCGTGCTGTTTGTATCCGCCGGCCAGTGTGGCCGAGCGTTTCTAGGCGCTTCAGTCTGGAACCGCGCGACCGCTACGGTCGCAGGTTCGAATCCTGCCTCGGGCATGGATGTGTGTGATGTCCTTAGGTTAGTTAGGAGTAAGTAGTTCTAAGTTCTAGGGGACTGATGACCTCAGATGTTAAGTCCCATAGTGCTCAGAGCCATTTTGTTTGTATCCTCTCTAATTCAGCCATCATTAATTATTCTGCAGCCCAAGTTACAAAACTCATCTACTACTTTTAGTATTTCGTTTCCTAATCAAACTTCCTCAGCATCAACTCATTTAAATCGACTACATGTCAGTCCACATGCTTTGCTTTCGTTGATGTTTCTCTTGTATCCTCCTTCCAAGACACTATTTCGTCGCCGGCCCGTGTGGCCGAGAGGTTCTAGGCGCTTCAGTCCGGAACCACGCTGCTGCTGCGGTCGCAAGTTCCAATCCTGTCTCGGGCATGGATGTATGTGATGTCCTTAGGTTACTTAGGGTTAAGTAGTTTTAAGTCGAGGGATTGATGACCTAGATGTTAAGTCCCATAGTGTGTAGAGCCATTTGAAACTGTTTCGTCAAATGTCAAAGTTTCAATTTCTTCTCCCTGGACTTTTAAATCCTTCTCCAAATTTTTCTTTACTTTCTTTTGCTGTTGGTTCAATGCTCAATTGTATAACGTCGGGATAGCTTACTAATTTGTCTTACTCTCTTCTCAATTGCAGCTTCCCTTTCTTCCACTTCGACCTTTATAACTACAGTCGCGCCTGTGTACAAGTTGTAAATAACCTTTCGCTTTCCGTGTTAAATCCCTGCTATTTTTCAAAGAGTGAAGCCCAGTCCACATTGTCGAAAGCTTTCTCTAAATCTGTAATGCTATAAACGTAGCTGCTTTTCTTTAACTATCCTCTAAGAAAAGTCGTACGATCAGCGTTCACACTACACTTCTCTGGAACCGAAACTGATCTTCACCGGGATCAGCTTCTACCAGTTTTTTCAATTTTTCTGTAAATAATTTACGTCAATATTTTCCAACCATGACTTATTAAATCGATAGTTCTGTTATATTCACACCTGTCTTCACCTGCTTTCTAATTGTTACCCTGTTCTTGAAGTTTGAGGATTTCTCGTTTGTCTTGTACATCTTGGACACCAGGCTGAATATGCGTTTCAAATCCGTAAAGTAGAAAATCATATATTCACATCGTGTATGTTTACTTGGTATTCGGCCGTCTTCACTGTCGGTGAGAAGCACAAACTCCCATTCTTCCTATTAACAACGAACCCAAGATGGGACGGTAATTTTCTTTTTTGCCACGTTAGAAGTCTGAAATTGTTTCTACAGAAACTTGATCAATCAGATGCAATTTCCTCGAAACTTGCGGCGTCGCTATTACGATGTTTTTGCGTAAAAATGCTCATTTACGAGTAAAGTGTTATTGAAATCAGTGACGTTCTAATCTACCGGCGTCAGGTTCAGCAACATTTTCGTATTGGATTGTACCGACAGACTAAATGTGTCTGCAAGACATTTAACGCGTCGCTGGGTGAAAGCAGTGTACTCTTTTGTCACGGGCAAGTTTAAACGCGAAATCCATTAACTATGGTACTTTTTGCTTCACAGAGATGTAACCCAACACGAAGTATGCTATGTCTCAGTCTTTGTGACTGGTAGCGGTAATTTTTTTTTTAACCTTTACATATCTCTTGAGGCAGTCATGGTCGAAAAATAGTCAACATGGCTTCAAATTCTTTTATACCAACAAGCCAAGATGTTCGAGTATTTCACGCATATAAAAACATTAAAGTTGTTTTTATAATGCCATTTAGCCTGAAGATGAGGTTTAACTCTCGAAACATGTCGCTAAATAAATAAACAATACAATAGTTGACAAAATTTGTGACTGGTAGCGGTAATTTTTTAAAAAAACTTTACATATTTCTTGAGACAGTCACGGTCGAAAAATAGTCAAAATGGCTTCAATCTCTTTGATAGTGGCTGACGCTGGACGTTCGAAAGTTGACAGTTAACAGGTCCCGTAGCATGTCCAGGAATTCCCCGCTATTCCCGTGGGTCCGCTTGGCTTTGTTCTCTCCGTCACCCCAGCCCTTATACAATAGATGGTCTCCCGATCCCTATACCTGCGTAACTGCCTGCCGCTGTTTCCTCGCTTACCGCTATCTCGTTGGCCTCCCCTTTTAGCGGTGCAGGTGCCTCTGAAAGCGTCCACTTAGTCCATCACTACATCCTGTTTACCTGCCGCCACCGGCTGTAAGCTGTGACTCGTCTCACCGTGCTGTGTAGCACGCACCAGTTTTTCCACTCAACACATCTAATGAAACTGATTTACTGCAAATAAAATACAAGTGAGGTGATTTTACAAGATATCCAACTGCGTGTGCGTTTTGCAAGCCACTGTACAGTACATAATGGATGCCTTTTTGTACATGTATTAGTGACTTCCTGCCTAATCCGTTCGCACACGAAGCAAAGCAAAAACACAGTTTAGCCAATGACGTGCAGTTCCCAGTTGGCTACAACGGGTATACCTGACAGAAGTTCGGAGATTCTTCAGGGATATTTTCACTGTATTTTCGTGAAAGCACCCGTAGTTGCAGAGTAATTGCATTTTATAAAATTTGTTACCCTTCATTTGTTTTTTTAATCTGTATTGCACTGGATGTAAACTCTAAGACAAAAATCAAAAAGAAAAAAAGGAGCAAACCATGCACCACAGGAGAATTATCCAAATAGGACAGAAATCGGTATCTGTTATATACATGTACATGTACAGCCAAACAAATGATTACAATTTTGTACGACTTGGCATTGATTGCCACAATTGTTGGACATCCTCCTGGGGAATATCGTGCCACATTATGTCCAGTTCAGGATGTCAAATTAAACGTCTTCCAGCTGTCTAGTTTCCAACCTTATTTTTTTTGGCTACCAGTTTCAGCGTTTTACTACGCCATCTTCAGGCCCCTGACTGACGTGTAGGAAGATTCTTCCTCAGCTGTGATCAAAACAGGGACCAGCAATACTGGTGTCAGTATATTTTTGCTACATCGATCACTTCAACCAACTGCCGACACGTCGGTCATGGGCCTGAAGATGGCTTCGTAGAACGCTGAAACTGGTTGCCAAATAAAATAAGGTTGGGAACTAGACGGCTGGAAGGCGTTTAGTTTAACATCCTGTATCGAACAGTCGAGTCCCGTAACCAGCACTAAAGAGATAGACAGACAGAGACTTCTGTCCAATTGGCAAGTTAGATCGACAAAACCCCGAAGTGGTTGGGAGGCCACTACCCGTAATGCTCCAAACGTACTTCAATGCGAGATGCTTTTAATAATTTCCACAACGAAATTCTGTCTCGAAATCTGACAGAAAACCCAAAGAGATTCTGGTCATACATAAAGCACACCAGTGGCAAGACGTAATCAATACCTTCACTGTGCTATAACAACGGTGAAGTCACGGATGACAGTGCCACTAAAGCAGAGTTATTAAACATGGCTTTCTGAAACTCCTTCACCAAAGAAGATGAAGTAAATATTCCTGAATTCCAATTAAGAACAACTGCCAAGATGAGAAACATAGAAGCAGATATCCTCAGTGTAACGAAGCAGCTTAAGTAACTTAATAAAGGCAAGGCCTCCGGTCCAGATTGTATACTAGTCAGGTTCCTCTCAGGTTAAGCTGATAAAATAGCTCCATATTTAGCAATTATATACAACTACTCGCTGAGAGAAAGATCCGCACCTAAAGACTGGAAAATTGCTCAAGTCACACCAATACCCAAAAAGGGAAGTAGGAGTAATCCGCTGAATTACAGGCCTATGTCACTAACGGCGATTTGCAGTAGGGTTTTGGAATATATACTGTATTCGAACATCATGAAGTACCTCGAAGAAAACGATTTATTGAAACATAGTCAGCACGGTTTCAGAAAATATCGTTCTTGTGAAACACTACTAGCTCTTTATACTCATAAAGTAATAAGTGCTATCGACAGGGGATATCAAATTGATCCCATATTTTTAGATTTCCAGAAGGCTTTCGACACCATTCCTCACAAGCGTCTTCTAACCAAACTGCGTGCCTACGGAGTATCGCCTCACTTGTGCGACTGGATTCGTGATTTCCTGTCAGAAAGGTCACAGTTCATAGTAATAGGCGGAAAGTCATCGAGTAAAACAGAATAATAACCGGCGTTCCCAAAGGAAGTGTTATAGGCCCTCTATTGTTTCTGATTTATATTAACGACATAGGAGACAATCTGAGAAGCCGTCTTAGATTGTTTGCAGTAGATGCTGTCATTTACCATCTTGTAAAGTCATCAGATGATCAAAACGACTTGCAAAATGATTTAGGTAACATATCTGTATGGTGCAAAAAGTGGCAATTGACCCTGAATAAGGAAAAGTGTGAAGTTATTCACATGAGTACTAAAAGAAATCAGGTAACTTTCGATTACGTGATAAGTCACACAAATCTGAAGGCTGTAAATTCAACTAAATACTTAGGGATTACAATTACAAATAACCGAAATTGGAACGATCACATAGATAATATTGTGGGTAGAGCAAACCAAAGACTGCGATTCATTGGCAGAACACTTAGAAGGTGCAACAGGTCAACTAAAGAGACTGCTTTCCCTACACTTGTCCGCCCTATTCTGGAGTAGTGCTGTGCGGTGTGGGATCCGCATCAGGTGGGACTGATGGATGACATCGAAAAAGTACAAAGAAGGGCAGCTTGTTTCGTATTATTGCGATATAGGGTAGAGAGTGTCACAGACATGATACGTGAATTGGAGCGGCAATCATTAAAACAAAGGCGTTTTTGGTTGCGACGGGATCTTCTCCTGAAATTTCAATCACCAGTTTTCTCCTCCGGTTGCGAAAACATTCTGTTGGCACCCACCTACATAGGGAGAACTGATCATCACGATAAAATAATAGAAATCAGGGCTCGCACAGAAAAATTTAAGTGCTCGTTTTTCCCGCGTGCCGTTCGAGAGTGGAATGTTAGAGAGACAACTAGAAGGTGGTTCATTGAACCCTCTGCCAGGCTCTTTATTGTGAATAGCAGAGTAATCACGTAGATGTGGATGTAGATGTACTCAAGTGGAGAGAGATCTGGCTACCTAGCTGGCCAAGCTAGGATTTGGCAAGCACGAAGACAATCAGTAGAAACAATCGCCGTATGCGTACGGGATCTTGCTGAAATGTAAACACAGGATGGCTTGCCACGAAGGGCAATAAAACGAAGCGGAGAATGTCTACGACCTACTGCTGTGCTATAAGGGTGCCACGGATGACAACAAAAGGGGTCCTGCCACGAAGGTACCCCATACCATCACTCTTGGTTGTCGAGCCTTTTGGCAGGCGACATTCAGGTTGGTATCCCACCGCAGCCTGGGGGGTGTTCAGACACGTCTTTAGCCTGGAGCCTTATTGACTGGAGTAGAATTCCCTTCATTGATGAGTCTCGCTTCGAAATGCGCCCCTATGAGCAGTGAAAACGTGTCTGGAGACCCCCTGGACAGGGGTGGGATACAAAGCTTACTGTCGCCCTCCACATGGCCTGACAATCAAGAGTGATGGTCTGGGGTGCCTTTTCTTTTCATAGCAGCACCCCTGTGGTTCTTATTCGCGGCACCTTTACAGCACAGCAGAACGTCGGCGATATTCTACGCCCCATTTTGTTGCCCTTCATGGCAAACCATCCTGGGCTTACGTTTCGGAAAAATAATGCCCGTCTGCATACAGCGTGAATTTCTACTGCTTCGCGCTTGTCAAACCCTGCCTTGGCCAGAAACGTCGTCGATCTCTCCCCAGTTGAGAAGTTCTGAAGCATTTTGGGCAGGACCCTCCAACCAGTCGGGGATTTTGACAGTCTAGCGCGCCATTTGCACAGAACTTGGCTCTATATTCCTGAGGAGGGTATCCGACAATTCTGTGAATCAGTGCCAAGCCAAGTAAGTGCCTGCATAGGGCTTTCTTGAATAAATCATCCTAGTTTTCTGAATGTTTTTACTTCGAGCGTATTTGCACAAGAATGTGTTTGCACAAGAATGTGAATGTCAATAGTTTATTTAGCGTATGGCTTACAGAATTACAGTTACAAGTATGTACGTCATACTGATACACGATGCTCCTGAAAGTCGTCAGGGGCATTTTCTTTGGTGTTTCTGCAGATGTTTGCCATTTAGTTTTACAAAAGTGTAGCTGCAAGCTCATACAAATAGCACACGCCACGTCTTTCGAGCGACGCTCAGTGTCGATACAACATATCGATTTGTTTGTAGTTACAAACACAATTATTTTTGAACAGGGATTTTACGCGCCTGTTCGATGGAGGGATGACGTATTAGTACAGTGCGATACTCGTTCTATCGACAAGCATTAAATGGGGTCGTAAAACACGAAGAATAACCGGTACTCTTAACAGCGCCAGCATCGCCTTTGTCCGTGCTAACTGCTACTGTTATGCAGCAGCGCTTCTCAGCCACTGCTGGAGTACTGATTATTCTTCGTTTTTTATCGTCCCTGTTAATACGTATTGCACAGCCAAAGACTCCAGCTGCTTCAGCGACGTCTTTCCAGGTATCTACGAATTTTCGTTTTGGGCAGTCGTGCAAAATGTGGTCCAGTGCTTCTTGCGATGTTCTACAGTCGTTCGCCAATTATGTAGTACTGCTTTGGGCATGACGTTGTCTGTTCTGACACTGTTGAGGAAGCTCCAGATATTTCTTGGTTGGATCTATTTTACGTATCGTGGAAGGCTCATGATCGTGGAAGGACGTCCGCTGAATTCTCCAATCCTCTCTTAGATTGTAGCTTTTTGGGGCGAGTTGGCCAGTGTTTATCTAGATGGGTTCTCTAGATTTTAGGAGAGTGTGCAGAAAATTGTTCAATGTTTCATGTTCTCTGGCTCTTTGTCACTATGTTCAGTGCGTCGTTTAATTGCATATCTATTTTGTTGACATGTCATTAGTATGCGTTTTGTGTTTTGTTTGCACCGCTGACAGTACTTACCGTTGACAAAATTAATGCCCACTTTTATCCTTCACCCTCAGAGCTCACATTCAGTACTGCTTGCTTCTGTCTCGGGTTTGTGTTTTCAGTTGCGTTAGTTGTACATTAACTGTAATGTAGGAAAAGGTTTGCTAACGAAGAGAGTCGCACCTCGTGTATGGGTTCAGTGACAGCAGTGGAAAAGCGGCATAACGACGCTATGGCCTGTTTTTCCCTCAGCGATGGCAACCACATCGCATTACTTCTGCATTTGTGTGAGAGTTGTTAGATTATTCACTGTTTTGTGTTGTATGTCCTGTTGATTGTATGTTACAGGCTCTTCCATTGTTCTGAAGGAGTTTTCACAGAAACGAAGGTAACTGGGGTAGAAAACTGCTTAAATCATATTTACACTATTTCTCTGTAACGGGTCCCCGAAAACGCCGGGTCCCATGTTTATAATACACTCACAAAACATCCGTGAACAGTCACCAACATTTCGTCGGTGGATTTAGGATTTACCCTGTTCGTGTGACTGCATTAAAGTTTCCCTGCAGTGATGCGCAAAGTTCGCTGCATAATTACCACCCTGTAGTCGTTGAATGTAAAGTGCTCACCATCACTACAAATTCTCGGATTGTACGAGCGCAAAATTTGCGGAAATAAGACGCTCTTAGGTATATCCTGATCGATGGCGATATTTCTTGAGCCAGTCTGTGTCTGTGGGTGGCAGTCCTTCGTTTCTGGTGCTGTTGTTAGCAAGTCTACTCTCAGAAACGTGTTGATGATGTCCGGCGTCTGAACAAAAAAACTAGGAATTCCGTCGTGGGAAAGATAGACATTGTTGCTTATGTACGGGGAAAAATACAAGCAAGCGAATGAAGCACGACAAAAGGAAATTACACACTTTATTTTAGATGGTTTACGATACTATTACAGAATGGGGAACCCAACGGATCCTAGTTTCCTAACCATGAGCACAGGAGGAGAACAAATGCCACCTTTGAGCTTCTTTCTTATAATTACTTTATTTAAAGAAACGTTTTTATTCGTGTAACTCGGCAGTGTTTTGGCCTTGAATTCTAACGCTGTTGGTATGTGTGGTGTAGTACACTCCATGCAATTTGTTTACGTGATTTAACCAAATGTAAATATTTAATATAGATTAATATTATTATACATTATTAATATACCGTGACAATAAAAAATAAAATTTTATTTATTAATTATTAGTCTCATACCGGTAGTGCTTGAGGTAATTGTTTCATCTACTGTCGTCAGACACTTTCGGCCGTTCTCTAAGGAGATTCACATTTTGTTTTTGATTCACTTGGCCCTTAATAAGTTCTAGAGACAACTTCTTCTAAAACCTTCGACGTATATGTTTGGTTTTGGGATTAAAATCAAATTATTTGTACATTAATTCCTGCCACATTCATTCCCGCCACTGCCTGCTGTCAAATTATTTGTACATTAATTCCTGCCACATTCATTCCCGCCACTGCCTGCTGTTTATCGACACATCTTAGGAGGCAGAAACTTCAGCTACAACATCAGTAACACAGTTTGTGGAAAAGTTTTGTCCTCATGAAATCCGAAAATGGTGGAGTGATCTCTTCGACCTCGTGTGTTTACCAATGATGGTGGAATCACTCTCCTATTTCTCCACATTGTAGCACCCATTTTTGCAAGTTTATTTTCCTGTAGAATTTGGAGACAAAGCTGCAACTGCTGTAATATCCCTACCAGAATCCGAAAGAGGGCGTATAATTAATTTAACAAAGTCATATGTTTTATTGCTAACTCTGAAAGGGTTATCTGGCTCCTGACGTACATAGATTTCTAAATTCACGGTGTAATAGGTCCTGACGTCAACTAAGGCAAAGATCTTCAGATCTTATTTTGCCAGCTTTGTGGGCTCCTACAATCTGAAGATGCAGTTCCAACGAAGCACTTCTAATTTTGCGTCTAATGTAACGTATCCACCGACTGAGAAGTTACAGTGAGTCATTAATTGATCAGGAACATCTATAATCTAGCAATAAAACATATGACTTTATTAAATTAATTATACAACCTATTTCGGATTCTGGTAGGGATATTACAGCAGTTGCCAATTTTTCCACTTCCCTCCTGGCTGCTCGAATATCCTCGTGAAAACGAGGATATCACAAGTGTAATTGGAGTCTTTGGAGGGCTATAGTAGCCCGAATTTTTTTATCTCAGTTTCATCAGATGCCCAATGGCATTCAAAATTCAATTTACTTGACTTGTAGGTTCCTGCCAAATACAGGAGCCCATTACTATCATTTCGTGCTCTGTTGAAGACTTTAATATGTTTTCTTGTGAACTTTGTATGTATGCGCTTATTTGGAAACAGAACAGTTTGTTCAATACAAATGTAAAAAGATAGAAACACTCTAATGGTGAAGCACATTGTTGGGTCTCAGCAATGACGCCTGAGGGTCGGTAATAATATTGTGTGACCTTGTTGTAACATTGTTGTTGTTGTGGTCTTCAGTTGTGAGACTGGTTTGATGCAGCTCTCCATGCTACTTTATCCTGTGCAAGCTTCTTCATCTCCCAGTACGTACTGCAACCTACATCCTTCTGAATCTGCTTAGTGTATTCATCCCTTGGTCTCCATCTACGATTTTTACCCTCCACTCTGCCCTCCAATACTAAATTGGTGATCCCTTGATGCCTGAGAGCATGTCCTACCAACCGATCCCTTCTTCTAGTCAAGTTGTGCCACACATTAGGACGAGGAAATTCTTTTCTTCATTTAGTAGAACCATCTTTTCCCATGTAATAACTATAATTGACCTCATCTTCATCGTTTTCATCTTCTCCTGCCCTGACAGTTCGTCGTGGTCACTGACGGTAACAGTATTCTCTTGCTCTCCATCGTCGGAATCAAGTAAATCATCAATCAGTGCACGTACTTTATACCCTTCTGGCCCATAACTATCCATCTATGCAATATTTGCTATTAATTATGCACTCAATTATCATATCTTATGCTCACCCCTCACTCCACTTCCGGGTTAATTGACGGTTATTGACTTGAACTGTATATGCCTTTTTTAATTTCTCAGTCCAATTACTCTTGGGGGAACCAAGTTATTTCTCCAGCTTATCAGCGACGTAACTTGCATGGGCGTTGGCAGATTTTCCTGTTTGCCACAGCCGCTGGCCCCCAACAGTGATTTTCAAGAACCCGCGGCCACTCGCGTACCACGTGGCTCCGCTGGCTGTGACCTACCACATCCCACCAGTGCTCCAGGCGTATGTCTCATGTAAACCTCCTCAAGTCGCTTGGAGAAGCTGCTTCTGCAAGTTCTTTCAAGTGGGAACAACCCCAACAAGTCGACTTCCGCAGGTTTCGCCAACTTGCAGGAATAGCTTCTGCAAGTTAGTGGAAACATTGCCTTGCATCTTGCTGGGAGGACTTGACAGAGTTGGTAGTTGCTGGAAGTTTTTTTCAGACTTGCAGAAATTTTGTGTGTTCAATACTAATACGAGGATTTCAGTGTCGGAAAGGAGAATGGCGCAAAGACAGATGGGCCGAAACAAATGTACCATTGAGCCGCGTAAGATAGATAATAGACCGCTGCGACCTGTGACTGTGTAACAATGGAGATAAAAAATCGAATTTCTCATTTAATATATTTCGGACCATTTAATACGATTTGAAAAACAAACAAATTAATTTCGGACTATTGCACCATATTTGGAAAAAAACCAGACAAGAAAAATTTGTGGGGTCACAGCAGATAAACCAGCTGGTCTCGAAATAGTGCTCGTCCGCATCTCATGGTCTAGTGGTTAGCGTTCCTGCTTATGGATCACGGGGTCCCGGGTTCGATTCCCGGCCGGGTTGGGGATTTTATCTGTCCGGGAACGGGGTGTTTGTGTTGTCCCCATTATTTCATCATCATCACCATTCGTGTCAGTGGTTAGATTGACTGTGAAGAAAAGATTGGACAGTGTAAAAATTGGGACTTTCTACGGGCACTGATGTACGCGCAGTTGAGCGCCTCGCAAGCCAATCATCATCATCGAAACAGTGCTTCCTCCCCCTAGCACTTCTTGTAAGGAACTTCTGAGGCAGCTGTTCGTAAGTGAGACATACAAAGTGCGCTGCGGACTGTAACTTGTACTAATGACAAACACCATCAGATAAAAATTTGTACACCATTTTAGAGGTTCCCATTTCTCTCAGGATTTATTGTTGCAACAGTGCATATGGAGTACATGAAATGATTATGGTTACGGATCAATAACACAAGCGGTTCTGAGGTACCAGGTATTGACCCGTGCTGAAACATCCGTAATATGAGGGGTATTTGGAAAATAAGATTCCCCTGTTGACTGTGGTCAGAGTTGTGTGTGAAAGGAAAAAAAAGAGAATGTGACATTAAAGATAAGACATATCTTTATTTTCCTTCATAATTTCCAAGTACATTTACACATTTGTCATACCGCTTTATAGGCTTCAAAAAGGCTTCCAGGACAAAATCAGGGCGTTGCATACGGAAGAAGCGTTGAATGGCTTGTTTGACGTTAGCATTGCTGCCGAAGCGCCTTCCGCCGAGGGTCTTCTTCAAAGCAGGAAAAAGTTGGAAGTCACTTGGTTCAAGATCCGGACTGTAAGGCGGATGGTGCAGGCGCTCCCAACCAAGAGTTGCAAAATGGTTTTGCGATGCTGTCGCCGTGTGTAGTCTCTCATTGTCAACCAACAGCAAAACGCCAGATCTGGGAAGACCAGGCCGCTTTTTCCGAATCACCTCTTTCAATTTCGACAGAGTGGCACAGTACTGCACAGCACTGATCGTTGCAACCAGCAGCAAAACTCCTTTTGCTCCCAGAAAACGGCGAGTAGCACTTTACCTGCAGACGGAGTGCTTTTGAACTTCTTCCGGACAGGTGATGACGGGTGTTTCCACTCCATGGATGCAGCCTTCGATTCGGGCGTGTAATGGTGGACCCACGTTTCATCCCCCATCACAATCCGAAACAGAATATCATTTCCAGATTCATGGTAATGCACGAGCTGTTCCACGCTGAACGCCATTCGTTGCTCCATGTGTGTTGGGGTCAGTTAGCAGGGCACCCATCGTGCTGACACCTTCCTGTATGGAAGAATGCCGTGGATGATCTTGTGAGCTCGGTCATATCCGATTCCAAGTTCTGCCGCTACTCCATCGATGGTGATATGCCGGTTCGCTTTAATCACGTCATCCACCTTTCTGACATTTGCATCTGTAGTGGCCGTGCGCGTCCGTCCAGGTCTCGGTATATCCTGCACTTTCTAACGTCCATCACTGAATTGCTGGCACCATCTCCGCACCATTTGCCTCGACATACACCTCAACAAGGCGGTTATAAATATCTGTGCCTGATACTCCACATGCCCATTCATAGCGGATAACAGCTCTCACTACCGCTTGTGACCACGACTCCAAAACGCACCTTCTCTCCGTAGCTCCGGAAAAAGACCGAGCGGCTGGCCTCTGCTTTGCGCAGGCACTGCGACAGCGCCATCTGCTTGATCGCGGTAGTCCTCTACCCAATGGTGCCTTGCATGTGCGTGTTCATCTGCCGCGTCGTCTTTCGCCCATATCACACAGCTCTGCCCACAGTCCACAAGGGGAAACTTATTTTCCAACTCCCCCTCGTAATACGTGGTGTAGCCTCCACGTGCGGTAATGCAGACGCTGACACTGGCATCCAGTCGACTGTACAGATGATGAATACTGTCCTGGGATTTGTTATGCCACGACTGTTAGGCCTTTTCACATAGTTCTGTAAGAGTTGTTAGCTGACGAGTCGCACGAGTCACTTCTCGTTCCAACATATCCAAGCGCTCGACTGAAAGCAAGTCCGGAGATCGTGCTGGCCAGGGAAGCTGCTGCACGTTTTGCAGAGCACGTTGAGTTTCACAGGCAGTGTGTGGGCGAGCACAATTCTGTTGGAACAACACAACAACCGGCCGTTGTGACCGAGTGGTTCTAGGTGCTTCAGTCCGGAACCGCGCTGCTGCTATGGTCGCAGGTTCGAATCCTGCCTCAGGCATGGATGTGTGTGATGTTCTTATGTTAGTTAGGTTTAAGTAGTTCTAGGTCTATGACCTCAGATGATAAGTCCCATAGTGCTCAGAGCCATTTGAACCATTTTTTCGCCAACACAACACCTACTTATAGCAAGAACGGAAAAAGAACGGGTCTAACTACATTCTGCACCTATCGAGCTCTGGTTAGTGTCCCCTCCAGAAACACCAAAGGTAAACAAGAGCTGTAGCTTTTCGCACCCCTGACCATAAGGACAGGGGTGGGGCAGTTGTCTTGGACGAATGCACAGCGCTCATCAGGTGTACATCGTACGCATCACTTGCATACGCACAGAATCTGCTTACATCGCTGAAGACCACAGGCGCGACATTCCAGCTCCCAGACGATTCTCTGACCACATCAGTCGAGCCGTTCATGTCGATGTTGTGTGAGTGTTTGTGCGTGCCCGTGGTCCCACAGCTGGTAACCGGTTCGCAAGAGTCTGGGCTCACAAGCCTTCTTACCTGTGCTGTGGCGCTTGTACGATCTGCCACTGCTGCCCGTTCAATACGACGATCCTGGCGGGCGTCTGTGCTGTGTGGACGTCCAGACGATGGTCATTTTACCACTGACATCAACATCATTGCATAAATGACGCAGTACCTCCAACTTACGTGGCATTTCTCCGAAAGGACCACCTAACACTCGGAAGGCCACAATTTCATCCCCTTCAAACTCGCTCAGTTGGCTGTAGCAAGCACGAGTGCTTCTTCGTGGGATGGTTGCCATCATGCACACATCTGCACCACATTGAGCTTCCTGGCTGTAAGCATTCCCTATTAAAGGGTAGAAACAAATGACGCTCGGGTAGCTGTACCATTACGTTATCTGTTGGCAGACGACGTTGAAACCATTATCAGCACATCTACTTTCCCCCAGGTGGCATATGCCGTCATCCGATCGAAATCGACGTCGGTTTTCCAGGTGTACAAATTCTTTGCCACACTTACCCCTTGCCTACAGTCGGTGCATATACGAGGGTGAGTCAAATGAAAACCTTAAATTTGTAATAACAGATCGAAATTTCGCGCCGTTATCCTGTAAGCTGGTAAGCGTGCTACAAACAGCGTGCAGAATGGCCTGTAGGTAGTAACACAGTGCAGAAGCACACATACCGTCGCAGTATCAGTACAAAGATGGCCGCTTCACTTGCGACTTGCACCAGGGAAGAACAGCGTTCTGTTATTCGGTTTTTGCGTAATGAAGGTGCGAAACCTATTGAAATTCATCGACGAATGAAGGTTCAGTACGGTGAAGCATATTTGTCACAGCAGCAAGTCTACGAATGGAGTAGCAAGTTCGCAAATGGGGTGACTTTAGTGGAAGATGCTCCTCGTCCAGGTCAGGCACAACGAGTTGTGACTCCACAGAACATTGCAGCAGTTGAAGCCATAATGAAGGAAAACCGCCGGGCGACACTGAATGACATTGCAGCATGTTTACAGATTAGCCATGGGTCAGCACGCCACATTATGCATGATGTGCTCCAGTTTCACAAAGTGTCTGCAAGATGGAGGCCACAGGAGCTGACTCCTGAAATGAGAGAACGACGTGTTGATGCTTGTGAAGAACTTCTTCGGCTCTTTGAAGGAGAAGGTGGCTTCCTTGCAAGAATCGTTACTGGGGACGAAACCTGGTTTCACTTCCACCAACCGGAAACGAAGAGAGGGAGCAAGGAATGGCGCCATTCCCCATCACCAAAACCAAAGAATTTTCGAACAGAACCATCAGCAGGGAAGGTTATGCTGACTCTCTTTTGGGACGAAAAAGTCGTCATTTTGGAGCATTACATGCCTATATGGACCACTGTCACCAGTGCATCATACACAGATCTAAAATATCATCTGCGGCCTGCAATCAAATCAAAGCGACGTGGATTGGTGTCAACAGGCGTCCTTTTGCAACATGACAATGCAAGGTCCCACACTGCCCGTACAACAGTTGCAACAATCACAGACCTGCATTTTCAGTGTCTTCCTCATCCATCATATTCACCAGACCTTGCTCCAAGTGATTTGCATATGTTTGGGCTGCTCAAAGACGCAATGGAAAAAAAGAAGTTACCTTCTGATGAAGAGGTATGCATGAGTGGTTGTGCGGAGTACCAAAAGAATTTTTTTCTAAAGGAATTTATGCACTTTGTAAGCGCTGGAGGACTTGCATTGAGTGTGGGGGAGATTATGTTGAAAAGTGATACAGCTTTGTACCACTTGTACACAATAAAAATATTTAAAAAAATATTTAAGGTTCTCATTTGACTCACCCTCGTGTAACCGCATCAATGTCGTGCAGGGTTGAAGATACGCTGCAGCATCGTCCTCAAACGGAAACTTTTTGAGCACCTCTTATATTTGTACAAAGACCAAGTGGATCTCTTCAAAAAATTTGTGGAGTACCTATCTGAGGAAAAGTGTGTAATATAATGAAGGGAAGCATCGACATGCCCTCCCGCAAGTTCTGTGTTAATCTATGTGGATGGTTCTTCCCAAGTGTAAGGCGGCGATTCTCTACAACCTGTTGCGACCTATTGCGAATAATGTGCTTTCCGTCTGTGATGATACAGGCTTTATCCGGGAAAACACGTTCACTGAAAAGTGCGGGTCGACCACGAGGACTAAAAAAAAGGTCGAGTAGGAAAATAATTCTTGTAACCGCAAATTTCGGTTCAGTGGAGTCCCGTGAACAACATACTAAAAACCATGACTATTGGGGGTGAATGTGGGGGTGAGGGGGCGTTTCAAGGTCACTTTTGTACGTGTTTCTTTGATAACTCGTAAACCTTGATCCTTAGCGAAAATGTATCACAGTACAAAATTAAACTACATTAAGTTTCCTACAGTAAAGGTCCTATTCATTTTTCTGTAGTACTAACAATTTGTGCGTAGAGAGCGAGAGAATGCGAAAATCTCTCTCGAGGCGCATGCACTGTTGCGTTGTTGATTTTTGTAGGCCAATTTGAGGTAGTTTCCCTACTTGATGAAGCGCAAGTGACCGGTATAACATCGTCTCGACTTCCTCAACGCCTTTGTATTGCGATGTAAACAAGTTAATAGTTTTCTCCCTGTACAGTACAGGTTTTCGTGGGCAGTGTTTACGTGCTTGTAAGAGTTTGGCTGGCCGGATTGGCAGAAAGCGGTTCTAGGCGCTACAGTCTGGAACCGCGTGACCGCCATGGTCGCAGGTTCGAATCCTGCCTCGGGTATGGATGTGTGTGATGTCCTTACGTTAGTTAGGTTTAAGTAGTTCTAAGTTCTAGAGGACTGATGACCTCAGATGTTAAGTCCCATAGTGCTCATTTGATTTTTTGTAAGTTTTTGTTATAGGGGCTATAGGCCGTGTCAACTACCCTTGTCTCGGCACATTTGTGTCATCTTCTTGTAAGCTATCTCTAGTCACTGGTGTCTCCCTATGGCCTATGAGGTACTGTATTTGTATACAACTGCTCACAAGATTAAAAAAATATGACTAATTCTATTAACAGAAAATATAGTGCAGCTGAGACTGTAATATGATAAAATTATTTGAAAAATCTTACCGGCTGACACACGAAGAAAGACGACGTACATCTCGGGAAACACTGATTTGAACCATCTTTCACAGGTGCCTGTACAAAGTAAGATTGTCCATCAGCCCCATACGAATGTGTCTCACATAGGTTGTGCGAATTAAATCATTTCTTGTTTATTAACTGTGCTTTTCGTAACAATTTTTGTTCAATAATAATAATAATACAACAACGGTGGCGGGTTCTCTGTTTCTAACCACCACAGTGTAAACTGTCGAGACGTAACTCTAGAGGAAGCACTTCTTTAGGTACTGTACTTACCGACAGTTCCTGAAATTGCCATAGTGACTGGCGGAAGTTAGCTTGCGAAAGTTTTTGTCCCGATGTAAGCACCTCGGCAAGTGTTTGCAGAAGTTACTTCCTAGTCGTAGCACACATTAAGTTTCCGGATTTGAGTTGCATGTTTCGAATAGAATAGACAGGAAAGTACCTATAGTATTAGTTATTTGATAAGCAGAGGAGCGGGAGGTACGTAGATTACAGCAAGCAAGATAGGGAAAAATTAGAGACGAGTTGGCAGCCTTCAAGAGGGAGGCAGTTGCATTTAGTATAAGAAAGGGCACGGAGAATTCCGCTTGTGCATTACGCATGACGCTGATGTGATCTGGGGGCAAAGTCTTCGTTAGGAGTCAGCTGCGCTGCCCAAGGCCCGCAATTTGCATGGCCCCGAGAATTACGCTTGTGCATTACGCGCGACGTTGATGTGATCTGGGGGCAAAGTCTTCGTTAGGAGTCAGCTGCGCTGCCCAAGGCCCGCAATTTGCATGGCCCCGAGAATTACGCTGGTACATTACGCGTGACGTTGATGTGATCTGGGGGCAAAGTCTTCGTTAGGAGTCAGCTGCGCTGCCCAAGGCCCGCAATTTGCATGGCCGCATCGCCAAGCGCTCTCTCTCTCTCACATACACACCTCATCTGCTTTTCCTTTTTTTTTATCAGCTCAGGAATGCGTTCGACCTCCGCTTCGCGGTGGCCACCTGTGTGTGTGGTCGGTCGGTGGGCCCCCAAGGTGGGGTCGCTGTAACACAAGGCTAGCTGCAGAAGTGGGGGCGGATTCCGAATGGAGCCCTCAAAATAATAAAAAAAGAAGCCGACGGGGAAAAAGGGTGTTCTGCTTCTGGTTGTTAGCAGAGGCGATGACGGCCCGGTTACAGACTCGGCAGAAAGAACTGCACAGGCGCTGCCTGTAGCAGTCAGCAGTCCACGCTTACGGCTAATATCTCTGGGCTGCCATTTGCCTGTACGTACACAGATTTCTTTTGATGTTCCCTGACGCACAACACAAAAGGAAGTCAGCAGCATCCGGAGGCTGGCAACAAATTATGTACGAGGTGTGATCAAAAAGTAACGGGAACTATTTAATTTCACGGACTTTGTACATCCCATTTTCAGATTTTTTATCATGTTGGTACACATGTTTGCATTCTCAGCTGTTTTGAACATTTTGTTTATTATTCACAGTCGGAAAGGTTACACGTGTTTTCGAGTGCTCTGACAATGTTTGCTTCTAAAACGATGGATCAAAGGATTTGCATTAAATTTTGCTTGAAAAGTGGAGATAGGTGCGGCGCCGCATTCTAAATGGTTACTGTGGCTTTTGGCGAATCTACTATCAGTAAGACAACGCTTTACGGGTGGTACAAACGTTTTGAAGAGGGTCGAAAAGACGCTGAAAACGACGACAGCCCTTGACGCCTTAGCACATCAGTTACTGACGACATTGTGGAAGAAGTAAAGAAAATGGTTTTGGAAAATCGCCGAATCATCAACAGAGAGTTTGCTGATGATGTCGGCATACCTTTGGTTCATGCCAAGCAATTTTTTCGGTCGTTTTGTGGATGAAACTTGTAGCAGCAAAGTTTGTTCCGAAGTTCTTGTATTTCGACCAAAAAAGGCGTCGCGTAGACGATCGAGATTATATCAGGTGACGATACATGGATCTACGGGTATAACATCGAAACCATGGTCCAGTCGTTCCAGTGACTGAGGAGCCAAGACCGAAAAAGTTTTACAAGTTCGATCACATGTGAAAGTTCTGCTCATCGCTTTCTTCGATTATAATGGGATAATGCATCATGAGTTCCCGCACTGTGATCGTACGGTCAATAAGGAATGCTGCACTACCTGGAAGTTAACGGGCCGTTTGCGTGAAGCAGTCTGAAGAATATGACCAGAATTGTGGCAAGACCACTCGTGGAAATTGCATCACGGCACTGTACTCGCCCACACTTCAATGCTTCTTCTTGCTTATTTGAAAAAAAAAAAAAAATCGACGAAACCATTATGTCGTCTAAGCTACCGCATTCGCTAGACGTGGTCCCCTGCGACTTCTTTCTACTCCCGAGGCTAAAGAGAACCATGAAAGGATGTCGTTTTGCCACATTAATGAGATAAAAACAGCAGAATCGCCGAAAGAGTTAAAGACCACCGTAAAGTGAGTTCCAGAAGTGCTTCCAAGATCGGAAAAAGCGCTGACACAAATCTGTGATATCTGAGGAGGATTACGTTGAAGGGTACAAAGTTGATATTGAGGAATAAATAAATATTCATTAAGAAAAACAAAAATTCACGTTACATGGATACAGGAAGGTGTCAGCACGATGGGTGCCCTGCTAACTGACCCCGACACACATGGAGCAACGCATGGCATTCAGCGTGGAACAGCTCGTGCATTACCATGAATCTGGAAATGATATTCTGTTTCGGATTGTGACGGGGGATGAAACGTGGGTCCACCATTATACGCCCGAATCGAAGGCTGCATCTTGCTACTTATAGCAAGAACAGAAAAAGAACGGGTCTAACTACATTCTGCACCTATCGAGCTCTGGTTAGTGTCCCCGCCAGAAACACCAAAGGTAAACAAGAGCTGTAGCTTTTCGCACCCCTGACCATAAGGACAGGGGTGGGGCAGTTGTCTTGGACGAATGCACAGTGCTCATCAGGTGTACGTCGTACGCATCACTTGCATACGCACAGAATCTGCTTACATCGCTGAAGACCACGGGCGCGACATTCCAGGTCCCAGACGATTCTCTGACCACATCAGTTGAGCCGTTCATGTCGATGTAGTGTGAGTGTTAGACGGGCTACAGATGTGCGTGCCCGTGGTCCCACAGCTGGTAACCGGTTCGCAAGAGTCTGGGCTCACAAGCCTTCTTACCTGTGCTGTGGCGCTTGTACGATCTGCCACTGCTGCCCATTCAATACGACGATCCTGGCGGGCGTCTGTGCTGTGTGGACGTCCAGACGATGGTCATTTTACCACTGACATCAACATCATTGCATAAATGACGCTGTACCTCCAACTTGCGTGGCATTTCTCCGAAAGGACCACCTAACACTTGGAAGGCCACAATTTCATCCCCTTCAAACTTGCTCAGTTGGCTGTAGCAAGCAATTGTGCTTCTTCATGGGATGGTTGCCATCATGCACACATCTGCACCATATTGAGCTCCCTGGCTGTAAGCATTCCCTATTAAAGGGTAGAAACAAATGACGCTCGGGTAACTGTACCATTACGTTATCTGTTGGCAGATGACGTTGAAACTATTATCAGCACATCTACTTTCCCCCAGGTGGCATATGCCATCCACCGATCGAAATCGACGTCGGTTTTCCAGGTGTACAAATTCTTTGCCACACTTACCCCTTGCCTACAGTCGGTGCATATACGAGGGTGAGTCAAATGAAAACCTTAAATTTGTAATAACAGATCGAAATTTCGCGCCGTTATCCTGTAAGTTGGTAGCGTGCTACAAACAGCGTGCAGAATGGCCTATAGGAAGCAACACAGTACAGAAGCACACATACCGTCGCAGTATCAGTACAAAGATGGCCGCTTCACTTGCGACTTGCACCAGGGAAGAACAGCGTTCTGTTATTCGGTTTTTGCGTAATGAAGGTGCGAAACCTATTGAAATTCATCGACGAATGAAGGTTCAGTACGGTGAAGCATGTTTGTCACAGCAGCAAGTCTACGAATGGAGTAGCAAGTTCGCAAATGGGGTGACTTTAGTGGAAGATGCTCCTCGTCCAGGTCAGGCACAACGAGTTGTGACTCCACAGAACATTGCAGCAGTTGAAGCCATAGTGAAGGAAAACCGCCGGGCGACACTGAATGACATTGCAGCATGTTTACAGATTAGCCATGGGTCAGCACGCCACATTATGCATGATGTGCTCCAGTTTCACAAAGTGTCTGCAAGATGGATGCCACAGGAGCTGACTCCTGAAATGAGAGAACGACGTGTTGATGCTTGTGAAGAACTTCTTCGGCTCTTTGAAGGAGAAGGTGATGGCTTCCTTGCAAGAATCGTTACTGGGGACGAAACCTGGGTTCACTTCCACCAACTGGAAACGAAGAGAGGGAGCAAGGAATGGCGCCATTCCCCATCACCAAAACCAAAGAATTTTCGAACAGAACCATCAGCAGGGAAGGTTATGCTGACTCTCTTTTGGGACGAAAAAGGCGTCATTTTGGAGCATTACATGCCTATATGGACCACTGTCACTAGTGCATCACACACAGATCTAAAATATCATCTGCGGCCTGCAATCAAATCAAAGCGACGTGGATTGGTGTCACCAGGTGTCCTTTTGCAACATGACAATGCAAGGCCGCACACTGCCCATACAACATTTGCAACAATCACAGACCTGCATTTTCAGTGTCTTCCTCATCCATTATATTCATCAGACCTTGCTCCAAGTGATTTGCATATGTTTGGGCTGCTCAAAGACGCAATGGAAAAAAAAGGAGTTACCTTCTGATGAAGAGGTATGCATGAGTGGTTGTGCGGAGTATCAAAAGAATTTTTTTCTAAAGGAATTTATGCACTTTGTAAGCGCTTGAGGACTTACATTGAGTGTGGGGGAGATTATGTTGAAAAGTGATACAGCTTTGTACCACTTGTACACAATAAAAATATTTAAAAAAATATTTAAGGTTTTCATTTCACTCACCCTCGTATAACCGCATCGTTGTCATGCAGGGTTGCAGATACGCTGCACCATCGTCCTCAAACGGAAACTTTTTGAGCACCTCTTATATTTGTACAAAGACCAAGTGGATCTCTTCAAAAAATTTGTTGAGTACCTATCTGAGGAAAAGTGTGTAATATAATGAAGGGAAGCATCGACATGCCCTCCCGCAAGTTCTGTGTTAATCTATGTGGATGGTTCTTCCCAAGTATAAGGCGGCGATTCTCTACAACCTGTTGCGACCTATTGCGAATAATGTGCTTTCCGTCTGTGATGATACAGGCTTTATCCGGGAAAACACGTTCACTGAAAAGTGCGGGTCGACCACGAGGACTAAAAAAAAGGTCGAGTAGGAAAATAATTCTTGTAACCGCAAATTTCGGTTCAGTGGAGTCCCGTGAACAACATACTAAAAACCATGACTATTGGGGGTGAATGTGGGGGTGAGGGGGCGTTTCAAGGTCACTTTTGTACGTGTTTCTTTGATAACTCGTAAACCTTGATCCTTAGCGAAAATGTATCACAGTACAAAATTAAACTACATTAAGTTTCCTACAGTAAAGGTCCTATTCATTTTTCTGTAGTACTAACAATTTGTGCGTAGAGAGCGAGAGAATGCGAAAATCTCTCTCGAGGCGCATGCACTGTTGCGTTGTTGATTTTTGTAGGCCAATTTGAGGTAGTTTCCCTACTTGATGAAGCGCAAGTGACCGGTATAACATCGTCTCGACTTCCTCAACGCCTTTGTATTGCGATGTAAACAAGTTAATAGTTTTCTCCCTGTACAGTACAGGTTTTCGTGGGCAGTGTTTACGTGCTTGTAAGAGTTTGGCTGGCCGGATTGGCAGAAAGCGGTTCTAGGCGCTACAGTCTGGAACCGCGTGACCACCATGGTCGCAGGTTCGAATCCTGCCTCGGGTATGGATGTGTGTGATGTCCTTACGTTAGTTAGGTTTAAGTAGTTCTAAGTTCTAGAGGACTGATGACCTCAGATGTTAAGTCCCATAGTGCTCATTTGATTTTTTGTAAGTTTTTGTTATAGGGGCTATAGGCCGTGTCAACTACCCTTGTCTTGGCACATTTGTGTCATCTTCTTGTAAGCTATCTCTAGTCACTGGTGTCTCCCTATGGCCTATGAGGTACTGTATTTGTATACAACTGCTCACAAGATTAAAAAAATATGACTAATTCTATTAACAGAAAATATAGTGCAGCTGAGACTGTAATATGATAAAATTATTTGAAAAATCTTACCGGCTGACACACGAAGAAAGACGACGTACATCTCGGGAAACACTGCTTTGAACCATCTTTCACAGGTGCCTGTACAAAGTAAGATTGTCCATCAGCCCCATACGAATGTGTCCCATACAGGTTGTGCGAATTAAATCATTTCTTGTTTATTAACTGTGCTTTTCGTAACAATTTTTGTTCAATAATAATAATACAACAACGGTGGCGGGTTCTCTGTTTCTAACCACCACAGTGTAAACTGTCGAGACGTAACTCTAGAGGAAGCACTTCTTTAGGTACTGTACTTACCAACAGTTCCTGAAATTGCCGAAGCGACTGGCGGAAGTTAGCTTGCGAAAGTTTTTGTCCAGATGTAAGCACCTCGGCAAGTGTTTGCAGAAGTTACTTCCTAGTCGTAGCACACATTAAGTTTCCGGATTTGAGTTGCATGTTTCGAATAGAATAGACAGGAAAGTACCTATAGTATTAGTTATTTGATAAGCAGAGGAGCGGGAGGTACGTAGATTACAGCAAGCAAGATAGGGAAAAATTAGAGACGAGTTGGCAGCCTTCAAGAGGGAGGCAGTTGCATTTAGTATAAGAAAGGGCACGGAGAATTCCGCTTGTGCATTACGCATGACGCTGATGTGATCTAGGGGCAAAGTCTTCGTTAGGAGTCAGCTGCGCTGCCCAAGGCCCGCAATTTGCATGGCCCCGAGAATTACGCCTGTGCATTACGCATGACGCTGATGTGATCTGGGGGCAAAGTCTTCGTTAGGAGTCAGCTGCGCTGCCCAAGGCCCGCAATTTGCATGGCCGCATCGCCAAGCGCTCTCTCTCTCTCACATACACACCTCATCTGCTTTTCCTTTTTTTTTATCAGCTCAGGAATGCGGTCGACCTCCGCTTCACGGTGGCCACCTGTGTGTGTGGTCGGTCGGTGGGCCCCCAAGGCGGGGTCGCTGTAACACAAGGCTAGCTGCAGAAGCGGGGGCGGATTCCGAATGGAGCCCTCAAAATAATAAAAAAAGAAGCCGACGGGGAAAAAGGGTGTTCTGCTTCTGGTTGTTAGCAGAGGCGATGACGGCCCGGTTACAGACTCGGCAGAAAGAACTGCACAGGCACTGCCTGTAGCAGTCAGCAGTCCACGCTTACGGCTAATATCTCTGGGCTGCCATTTGCCTGTACGTACACAGATTTCTTTTGATGTTCCCTGACGCGCAACACAAAATGAAGTCAGCAGCATCCGGAGGCTGGCAACAAATTATGTACGAGGTGTGATCAAAAAGTAATGGGAACTATTTAATTTCACGGACTTTGTACATCTTATTTTCAGATTTTTTATCATGTTGGTACACATGTTTGCATTCTCAGCTGTTTTGAACATTTTGTTTATTATTCACAGTCGGAAAGGTTACACGTGTTTTCGAGTGCTCTGACAATGTTTGCTTCTAAAACGATGGATCAAAGGATTTGCATTAAATTTTGCTTCAAAAGTGGAATTAGGTGCGGCGCCGCATTCTAAATGGTGACTGTGGCTTTTGGCGAATCTACTATCAGTAAGACATCGCTTTACGGGTGGTACAAACGTTCCAAAGTTCTTGTATTTCGACCAAAAAAGGCGTCGCGTAGACGATCCAGATTATATCAGGTGACGATACATGGATCTACGGGTATAACGTCGAAACCAAGGTCCAGTCGTTCCAGTGACTGAGGAGCCAAGACCGAAAAAAATTCTACAAGTTCGATCACATGTGAAAGTTCTTCTCATCGCTTTCTTCGATTATAATGGGATAATGCATCATGAGTTCCCGCACTGTGATCGTACGGTCAATAAGGAATACTGCACTACCTGGAAGTTAACGGGCCGTTTGCGTGAAGCAGTCCAAAGAATATGACCAGAATTGTGGCAAGACCACTCGTGGAAATTGCATCACGGCACTGTACTCGCCCACACTTCAATGCTTCTTCTTGCTTATTTGAAAAAAAAAAAAAATCGACGAAACCATTCGCTAGACATGGTCCCCTGCGACTTCTTTCTATTCCCGAGGCTAAAGAGAACCATGAAAGGACGTCGTTTTGCCACATTAATGAGATAAAAACAGCAGAATCGCCGAAAGAGTTAAAGACCACCGTAAAGTGAGTTCCAGAAGTGCTTCCAAGATCGGAAAAAGCGCTGACACAAATCTGTGATACCTGAGGATTACGTTGAAGGGTACAAAGTTGATTTTGAGGAATAAATAAATATTCATTAAGAAAAACAAAAATTCCCGTTACATTTGATCACACTTCGTACGCACGTTCTCAGCACTGTTAGACCTACTTTCTTATTAGCGTTTTTTAATTCGCTAGCAGACAAATCAGGTATTGGCCAGGTAATAATTCCGCTAATTTTCATTAGAAACGAAAACAAGAAGTGAACTGTGTTTGTAGTGTAATGTTGTAGTGGTTGTTGTTGTTGTTGTTGTTGTTGTTGTGGTCTTCAGTCCTGCGACCTGTTTGATGCAGCTCTCCATGCTACTCTAACCTGTGCAAGCTTCTTCATCTCCCAGTACCTACTGCAACCTACATCCTTCTTAATCTGCTTAGTTTATTCATCTCTTAGTCTCCTTCTACGATTTTTACCCTCCACACTGCCCTCCAATACTAAATTGGTGATCTCTTGATGCCTGAGAACATGTCCTACCAACTGACCCCTTCTTCTAGTCAAATTGTGCCACAAATTTTTCTTCTCCCCAATTCTATTCAATACCTCCTCATTAGTTATATGATCTACCCATCTAACCTTCAGCATTCTTCTGTAGCACCAAATTTCGAAAGCTTCTATTCTCTTCTTGTCCAAACTATTTATCGTCCATGTTTCACTTCCATACATTGTCACACTCCATACAAATACTTTCAGAAACGACTTCCTGCCTCTTAAATCTATACTCTATGTTAACAAATTTCTCTTCTTCAGAAACGCTTTCCTTGCCATTGCCAGTCTACATTTTATATCCTCTCTACTTCGACCATCATCAGTTATTTTGTACCCCAAATAGCAAAACTCCTTTACTACTCTGAGTGTCTCATTTCATAATCTAATTCCCTCAGGATCACCTGACTTAATTCGACTACATTCCATTATCTTCGTTTTGCTTTTGTTGATGTTCATCTTATACCCTCCTTTCCAGACACTGTCCATTCCGTTCAACTGCTCTTCCAAGTCCTTTGCTGTCTCTGACAGAATTACAATGTCATCGGCGAACCTCAAAGTTTTTATTTCTTCTCCATGGATTTTAATACCTACTCCGAATTTTTCTTTTGTTTCTGTGGTGTCACCGCCAGACACCACACTTGCTAGGTGGTAGTTTTAAATCGGCCGCGGTCCATTAGTACATGTCGGACCCGCGTGTCGCCACTGTCAGTGATCGCAGACCGAGCGCCACCACAAGGCAGGTCTCGAGATACGGACTAGCACTCGCCCCAGTTGTACGGACGACTTTGCTAGCGACTACACTGACGAAGCCTTTCTCTCATTTGCCGAGAGATAGTTAGAATAGCCTTCAGCTAAGTCCATGGCTACGACCTAGCAAGGCGCCATTAGCATTATATTGCATTTATCTAGAGAGAGTCTCACTTGTATCATCAAGAACGCTGTACACAAATGATGGATTAAAGTTAAGTATTCCAGCAGCTACGTACTTTTCTTTATAGCATTCATTACGTATCCTGTTTCAGACCTAACGGCCGCCTGCGTGAGTTAGCGCGTGCATCTTGGCCGCCTCTTTCAATTAGTGTGCGTAGTGTTGGCAAGTCTACCGACACTACAGTTTCCTTTACTGCTTGCTCAACATACAGATTGAATAACATTGGGGAGAGGCTACAACCCCGTCTCACTCCCTTCCCAACCACTGCTTCCCTTTAATGCCCCTCGACTCTTCTAACTGCCATCTGGTTCCTGTAAACATTGTATATAGCCTTTCGCCCCCTGTATTTTATGCCTGCCACCCTCAGAATTTGAAAGAGAGTATTCCAGTCAACATCTTCAAAAGCTTTCTCTAAGTCTACAAATGCTAGAAACGTAGGTTTGCCTTTTCTTAATCTAGCTTCTAAGATAAGTCGTAGGGTCAATATTGCCTCACGTGTTCCAATATTTCTACGGAATGCAAACTGATCTTCCCCGAGGTCGTCTTCTACCAGTTTTTCCATTCGTCTGTAAAGAATTCGCGTTAGTATGTTGCATCCGTGACTTATTAAACTGACTGATCCGTAATTTTCACATCTGACAGTACCTGCTTTCTCTGGGTTTGGAATTATTATATTCTTCTTGAAGTCTGAGGGTATTTCGCCTGTCTCATATATCTTGCTCACCAGATGGTAGAGTTGTGTCAGGACTGCCTCTCCCAAAGCAGTCAGTAGTTCTGATGGAATGTTGGCTACTCTTGGGACCTTGTTTCGACTCAGGTCTTTCAGTGCTCTATCAAACTCTTCACGCAGTATCGTATCTCCCATTTCATCTTCATCTACCTCCTCCTCCATTTCCATAATATTGTCTTCAAGTACATCGCCCTTGTATAGACGCTCTATATACTCCTTCCACCTTTCTACTTTCCCATCTTTCCTTAGAAGTGGGTTTCCATCTGAGCTCTTGATATTCATACAAGTGGTTCTCTTTTCTCCAAAGGTCTCTTTAATTTTCCTGTAGGCAGTATCTATCTTATCCCTAGTGAGATACCGAGCGAGGTGGCGCAGTGGTTACACACTGGACTCGCATTCGGAAGGACGACGGTTCAATCCCGCGTCCGGCCATCCTGATTTAGGTTTTCCGTGATTTCCCTAAATCACTCAGGGCAAATGCCGGGATGGTTCCTCTGAAAGGGCACGGCCGACTTCCTTCCTCATCCTTCCCTAATCTGATGAGACCGATGACCACGCTGTCTGGTCTCCTTCCCCAAAAAACCAACCAACCAACCTAGTGAGATAAGCCTCTACATCCTTACATTTGTCCTCTAGGCATCCCTGCTTAGCCATTTTGTACTTTCTGTCTATCTAATTTTTGAGATGTTTGTATTTCTTTTTGCCTGCTTCATTTACTGCATTTTTATATTTTCTCCTGTCATCAGTTAAATTCAATATTTCTTCTGTTACCCAAGGGTTTCTACTAGCCGTCGTCTTTTTACTTACTTGATCCTCTGCTGCCTTCACTATTTCATCCCTCAAAGCTACCCATTCTTCTTCCACTGTATTTCTTTCCCCCATTCCTGTCAATCGTTCCCTAATGCTCTCCCTGAAACTCTCTACAACCTCTGGTTTAGTCAGTTTATCCAGGTCCCATCTCCTTAAATTCTTGCAGTTTCTTCAGTTTTAATCTACAGTTTATAACCAATAGACTGTGGTCAGAGTCCACATCTGCCACTGGAAATGTCTTGCAGTTTAAAACCTGGTTCCTAAATCTCTGTCTTACCATTATATAATCTATCTGATACCTTCTAGTATCTCCAGGCTTCTTCCATGTATACAACCTTCTTTCATGATTCTTGAACCAAGTGTTAGCTATGATTAAGTTATGCTCTGTGCAAAAATTCTACCAGGCGGCTTCCTCTTTCATTTCTTAGCCCCATTCCATATTCACCTACTATGTTTCCTTCTCTCCCTTTTCCTACTATCGAATTCCAGTCACCCATGAATATTAAATTTTCGTCTCCTTTCACTACCTGAATAATTTCTTTTTTCTCATCATACATTCCATCAGTTTCTTCGTCATCTGCAGAGCTAGTTGGCATATAAACTTGTGCTATTGTAGTAGACGCGGGCTTCGTGTATATCTTGGCCACAATAATGCGTTCGCTATGCTGTTTGTAGTAGCTTACCCGCACTCCTATTTTTTATTCATTATTAAACCTACTCCTGCATTACCCCTATTTGATTTTGTAATTATAGCCTTGTATTCACCTGACCAAAAGTCTTGTTCCTCCTGCTACCGAACTTCACTATATCTAACTTTAACCTATCCATTTCCCTTTTTAAATTTTCTAACCTATCTGCCCGATTAAGGGATCTGACATTCCACGCTCTGATCCGTAGAACGCCAGTTTTCTTTCTCCTTGTAGTGTAATATCGAAAACAAATTTATTTCCATGTATTCGTGAAAACATCGTCGAACTTATGAAACAGTCGTACAAAGAAATATGCATAACGAACATACGTGTAAGTACAGTATCCCGGACAATTTGTGCACGCATGTCGCAGTTGCTTCGCGTGCCTACAACGTAAGTTTGTAAACTACTCTACGGCACCGCCTCCTTATAGCTCTATATAGATGGCTGTTGTTTTCGCCTACAGCCGTTTGCACTTCTCAATTGAAAGCTGTCAAAAGCGCCGCCAGGTGTCAGGGATTTTCTTACGCTGACTCGACTGCAGTAGCGTCTTAGTAGTAAAAAATAAATTTACGAGGGTTGAATGAAAAGTAATGCCTCCACCTTCGTTAATTGGGTTTGGATGGGAATATTTTAATAAATCAAATGCATAAATAAACCTTAGAATGTGATCTTTAATTACCAATATTCACTTTTCCACATAATCACCCACCAATTGGATCATTTCTGCCAACGATGAAGAAATTTTCTGAAGCCGTCACGGCAGAAGTCAACACTCTGTTTCCGCAACCACAGTCTCACAGTTTTCTCAGTGTCTTGATCAGAAGCATAATGATGTCCCAGCATATCGTCTTTCATTATCGGGAACAGATGGAAGTCAGACGGTGCTAAATCTGGACTCTATGGAGGATGCCGTACGGTGGTGAGATTTAGTGTCTGAAGTTCTGCTGTGGTGGGACGTGAAGTGTGTGGTTTGGCATTGTCGTGCTACAGGAAAACATTTCCCTTTTCCTTTCCGACCCTTGTTAGCTGTCGTTTCAGAGTTCGCAGCGTTGTGATGTAAAGCTCTGAATTTATTGTTCTGCCACGATCAAGGAAATCAACATGGATAACACCATCTGCATTCCAGAACACTGTGGCCATGATTTTTCCAGCTGAGGGCTGCGTCTCGAATTTCCTTTTCTGGGGCGAGTCTTTGTGTCGATATTCAGTAGACTGATGTTTCGTCTCCGAGTCGTAATGGTGACCCACGTTACGTCTCCTTTCACAGTGGAATCGAGTAAGGGCGTCACTTTCATTCTCTTAACGCGAGAGGAGTTCCTGGCAGATTTCAAGTCTGTGTGATGTCATTTCAGGAGTCAGCATCCGGGGTACCCATCTGTAAGTAGGCTGTTTATATTTTCTTATTGGCAAAGTTATGTAGCGCTCTATGTGAAAATGAAATCACTGGCTGTGCTGTGTGCAGTCTGTGGCTGCTCTACATTGTTGTAATACTCGCCATTGTAGTGTTGGGCAGCGGCAGCTGGATGTGAACAGCGCGTAGCGTTGCGCAGTTGGAGGTGAGCCGCCAGCAGTGGTGGATGTGGGGAGAGAGATGGCGGAGATTTGAAATTTGTCATGAACTGCTATATTTATATATGATGATATCAAGGTAAATACATTGTTCGTTCTCTATTAATATCTTTCATTTGCTAACTATCCCTATCAGTAGTTAGTGCCTTCCATAGTTTGAATCTTTTATTTAGCTGGCAGTAGTGGCGCTCGCTGTATTGCAGTAGCTTGAGCAGCGAAGATTTTTGTGAGGTATGAAACGTCCCCTTTTTTTACTATTTATGCATGACTGTGCTTAAACTGACACACAATATTTTTAGCGCAACGCAATCTGACTTTCAATCACTGGCTGTGCTGTGTGCAGTCTGTGGCTGCTTTACATTGTTGTAATACTCGCCATTGTAGTGTTGGCAGCGGCAGCTGGATGTGAACAGCGCGTAGCGTTGCGCAGTTGGAGGTGAGCCGCCAGCAGTGGTGGATGTGGGGAGAGAGATGGCGGAGATTTGAAATTTGTCATGAACTGCTATATTTATATATGATGATATCAAGGTAAATACATTGTTCGTTCTCTATTAATATCTTTCATTTGCTAACTATCCCTATCAGTAGTTAGTGCCTTCCATAGTTTGAATCTTTTATTTAGCTGGCAGTAGTGGCGCTCGCTGTATTGCAGTAGCTTGAGCAGCGAAGATTTTTGTGAGGTAAGTGATTTGTGAAAGGTATAGTTTAATGTTAGTCAGGGCCATTCTTTTGAAGGGAATTTTGAAAGTCAGATTGCGTTGCGCTAAAAATATTGTGTGTCAGTTTAAGCACAGTCATGCATAAATAGTAAAAAAAGGGGACGTTTCACATCGTCCACAGGTCTTCCGATAGCCAAGCAAAGCAATAATGTGACCCACGCGTTCTCGTGAAATGCCGATTGTGCTTGCAGTTTCTCTATGAATGATACGACGACCGTCCTGAATCAGTCTGTCAACATTTTGCTTGTGATACTCGGTGGTTGCTGTCACAAGACGTCCAGCTGGTTGTCTGTCACGCAGGTCAGATGTTCTCGTCTCAACATCTTTAAACTTACTCGCCCAACAGTACTCACATCAACACAATCATCATAGACTGCTTTCATTCTCTGATGAATCTCCTTTGGGGTGACACCTTCTGCTGTCAAGAATTCAATGACTGCACTTAGATCGCATTGACGGACCGTCTGCGCAGGGTTCCATACTTTACACTGTAACAACATGACCGTTCAATACTAAGGCTTCCCGCCAGCTGGAGCTGTAGAGAAGAGGCTACGGAGCAAGCCAGTACCTGCCGCATACCAATACTGCCAACTGTTGAAGAGTTACGAAGGTGGAGTTACTACTTTTCAGTCAAACCTCGTATTAAAACTTTATGGACGATGCGGCTATTTTTCACGCATCTCAGTCTTTATGGCGTCGTATCTCTTGAACTTTGTGTTGTACAATGATATATATGTGGATACTGTCTGCAAAATGTGTTGCGAATAGAGTTAGTAGCAAACAAATAATCAACTTAAACCTCACACGCAATGCAGCAGTTTTTCACGCATCTCAATTTTACGACTTCATATCCCCTTAAAAAAAGTTAAGGGAAATTCAAGAATACAGAAATACAAGTCGCTGATGAATGAAATAAATACGATGTGCAGGGAAGCTATGACGAAGTGGCTACATGAAAAATGTGAAGAAATCGAAAAAGAAATGATTGTCGGAAGGACTGACTCAGCATATAGGAAAGCCAAACCAACCTTCCGTGACATTAAAAGCAGGGGTGTTAGCATAAAGAGTGTAACGGGAATTCCACTGTCAAATTCAGAGGAGAGGGCGGATAGTTGGAAAGAGTACATTGAAGGCCTCTATGAGTTGGAAGATTTGTCTGATGTGATAGAAAAAGAAACAGGAGTAGATTTAGAAGAGATAGGGGATCCGGTATTAGAATCAGAATTTAAGAGAGCTTTGGAGGACTTAAGATCAAATTAGGCTAGAGGGGTAAATAACATTCCATCAGAATTCTAAAATCATTGGGGGAAGTGGTAACAAGACGACTATTCTCATTGGTGTGTAGAATATATGAATTTGGTGACATACCATCTGACTCTCGGAAAAATATGATCTTGACAATTCCGAAGACTGCAAGAGCTTACAAGTGGGCGCACAATCAGCTTAACAGTTCATGTACCCAAGTTGCTAACAAGTATAATACGTATATAGAAGAATGGAGAAAAACTGAGGATGTGCTAAATGACGATCAGTTTGGCTTTAGAAAAGGTAAAGGTATCCAAGAGGCAATTCTGACGTTGTGGTTGATAATGGAAGCAAGACTTTAAAATAACATGAAAAACGTTCATTGGATTCGTCGATCTGGAAACAGCTTTCGACGCTGTAAAATGGTGCAAGATGTTCGGAATTCTGAAAAAATAGGAGTAAGCTATACGGAGAGACGGGTAAACTAATAGTATAACACATGCAAGAGCCAAGAGAGAATAATAAGAATGGACGACGAAGAACGAAGCGCTCGGATTAAAAAGAGTGTAAGACAAGGATGTAGTCTTTCGCTCTCACTGTTCAATCTGTACATCGAAGAAGCGATGATGGAAATAAAAGAAAGGTTCAGGAGCGGAATTAAAATTCAGGATGAAAGAATATCAATGATACGATTCGCTGATGACATTGCTATCGTGAGTGAAAGTGAAGAAGAATTACATGATATGCTGAATGGAATGAACAGCCTAATGAGTACAGAATATCGACTGAGAGTACATCGAAGAAAGACTAAAGTAATGAGAAGTACCTGAAATGAGAACAGCGAGAAACGTAGCATCAGGATTGATGGTCACAGAGTTGATGAAGTTAAGGAATTCTGTTATGTAGGCATCAAAATAACGAAAGACGGGCGGAGCAAGGAGGAAATGAAAAGCAGACTAGCACTGGCAAAAAAGGCATTCCTGGCCAAGAGAAGTCTACTAGTATCAAACATAGGCCTTAATTTGAGGAAGAAATTTCTGAAAATGTACGTTTGGAGCTCAGCATTGTATGGTAGTGGAACATGGACTGTGGGAAAACCGGAACAGGAGAGAATCGAAGCATTTGAGATGTTGTGCTACAGGCGAATGTAGAAAATTAGGTGGACTGATAAGGTAAGGAATGAGGAGGTTCCGCACAGAATCGGAGAGGAAAGGAATATGTGGAAAACACTGACAAGGCGAAGGCACAGGATGATAGGACATCTGTTAAGACATGACGGAATGACTTTCATGGTACAAGAGGGAGCTGTAGAGTGCAAAAACTGCAGAGGAAGACAGAGATTGGAATACATCCAGTAAATAATTGAGGACCTAGGTTGCGAATGTTACTCTGAGATGAAGTGGTTGGCACAGGAGAGGAATCCGTGGCGGGCCGCATCAAACCAGACTGATGACCTCCCTCCCCCCCCCCCCCCAAAATCTCCTTAACTAAGTGTGGTAGCGTGATATAATTTTGTAGCTGCATGTAGCGGCATATGCGAATAGTGTCTGGGCAGTTTTCACTCATTTCATTGTTTGTGACGTCGTATCTACTGAAATGTGGTTGGTAGGTGGTTCTTATCCACTCAGCGACTGTTGCCTGATTGTAAAGGACATGAGTACCAATTTTGGTCGAAATCGGCCCATTGGCGTAGGAGAAGACGTGGAACATACACAAATACATAAGTACATCCATTTTTATAATATTTATGGTCTTTACTGATGTATTTACTATTTTGCTTTGGGTCATCAGTTTTCTAACTGGTTTGATACAACCCACAAAAATTTCCCCCTTGAGCCAACACCTTCGTCTCAGAGTAGCATATTCAAGAAACGTCCACAAATATTTTTTGTACGAAGAGACTTCACATTCCGAAATTGTTTCACCGTGGAAGATTGTAACATGGTCCGTCCTTTCAACTGTCGTACGAACGTCGAAATGGCAGATATTGAAATAACTGATTGCGGAATAGGAAAAAAAATCTACAATCAGTTATTAGTGTAAAGGCCTCAGGACCAGATGAGATATTCGTATGATATTCTAGAAGGATTGTGCGAAAGAACTTGCTCCGCTTCTAGCGGTAATTTATCGTAGGTCGCTTGAGCAACGAAGGGCACCTAGCGACTGGAAGGGCTCAAAAATGGCTCTGAGCACTATGGGACTCAACTGCTGAGGTCATTAGTCCCCTAGAACTTAGAACTAGTTAAACCTAACTAACCTAAGGACATCACAAACATCCATGCCCGAAGCAGGATTCGAACCTGCGACCGTAGCGGTCTTGCGGTTCCAGACTGCAGCGCCTTTAACCGCACGGCCACTTCGGCCGGCCAACTGGAAGGGCCGTAGAAAAGGTGCACACAATTATAGACCTGTACCGTTGACTTCAATCGTTGTACAATTGTGGAACATGTTTCATTGTCAAGAATTATGACGTTCCTGGAGGAGGTTGGTTGGTTGATAAGCGGGGAAGGGACCAAACGGCGAAGGTCATTGGTCGCATTGGATTAGGGAACGACGGGGATGGAAGTCGGCCGTGCCCTTTCAAAGGAACCATTTGCCTGAAGCAAATCACCTGAAGGGTAATCACGGAAAACCTAAATCTGGATGGCCGGACGCGGGTTTGAACCGTCGTCTTCCCGAACGTTCTTGGAGAAGGAAAATCTCCTCTATAAAAATCAATATTGATTCCGCAAACAGAGATCCTGCGAAACTTACTTCGCTCTGTTCCTCCATGAGATTATGACATCTCCCTTACATTATGAATGCATATGATTTATTTACCGGTGCGTTAATATAATTACTTATATATTTGCACCTGGCGTGGAAGTAAGTATGGGCGATGCATAACAAAGAATTTTTGTTGTACTTATCTTGTAAGTTGCCAGAGTCGGGTAGCTGGTGATTCCTTCTAATTAAAACTCCATGTCATACAATTTGCGAAGGTTTATTTGTTGATGATAACATTTTTCCAAAGTCATTGCAGAATACATCAAACTTCACATACAGTCTCTTTGACAATCCAACAGCTGACAGGCTGATTTGCTGACCGAAAAGACTTGACTACAAAGTGAACCCCTAGGCGAACTGACGCTGCATTGCCGCGTTTGCTTATACACATTCCAAACAATGAGTGTTCATTACTTCAATTATTACACCATCGTGAAATTAATAGTTACAATTAAAAGTTCCAAATATACAAAAGGTTGACAATTAGATTACTTACAGCATAAAATATTAGTTCATCACAGATGAGTTTTAGGTTAGGAATTGTACAATTTAAGATTGAAAATTAAATATGACTTATTTACAATAATGCGTTTCACTAATTTAATAAATACAAATCAATTATCGATCGGAAAATATTGCTAAAATTTACGTAATATATACACAAGTTGTTTAACCTCTTTAATGGCTCGTAAGTAATGGAGTTAATTACATGTGCTAACAATGATCAATTAATTATTTTAGTAATGGTATTAATTCTGGCTTACAAATTTGAGTTTGAAATTACGTATCACTTGAAATTACGTGAATTTAAATTTGGTTCTTGCTTTTTGATCGATTTACAATAACGTTTTCCAAACTGAACTTTCGAGATCTAATTGCAGTTAATTAACGAAAGTAATAACAAAGCTAACATTTATAACTACTTCTAATCAAATGAATTACATACTGATTATTATAGTTCTGAGTAAATGTTGATGGTTCATAGTGATTATTATGTTACATATTTACATATTATTTAATAAATTATTCGTAAATTTTGTTTAAATATCATTCATAGTATTATATAGTACAATTACATAACAGGAAAAGGTGTCATTGTGGCATGATTTTTATTCTTTGTTTAACAGAAAGTACCGATACCCGGCTACAAATTCCGGGTATCGAATATTATAGTAATGCCGGGGGGGGGGGGTATGTTACAAGATCCAGAGCGCTGTAGACTTTGGCGCTCAGGTTTGACTTCAGGACACCGTCCTGCACTGCCATTTAGTAAAAAAAATAAAAAAAATAAAAAAATAAGAGCTTATCGAGTATCGGGGCAGATTTGCGACCTGATTCGAGACTTCCTTACAGACAGAACTCGATACGTCGCTCTTAACGAAACTGAATCGACAGATGTAAATGTACCCCAGGGAAGCGTGATAGGATCGTTACTATTTACAATATTACAAATGATGTAGTAGAAAGCGTCGGAAGCACTCTTACGGCCGTTTGCAGATGACGCGGTTGTCTATACCAAAGTGGCAACGCCGGAAGATAGTAACGATTTGCAGGATGACCTCCAGAGAACTGATGAATGGTGCAGACTCTGGCAGTTGACCGTGAACGTAAGTAAATGTATCATATAACGTAAGTAAATGTAGCATATTGTGCGTACATAGGAAAAGAAATCCACTACTTTACAGCTACACTGTTGATGACAAAGTGCTGGAAATAGTGTCTGCCGTAAAACATCTAGGATTAACTATCCAGAGCGACCTTAAGTGGAATGACTACATAAAACAAATAGTGGGAAAAGCACATGCCAAACTTAGATTCACAGGAAGGCTCTTAAGAAAATGTAACTTATCGACGAAGGAAGTGGCTTATTAAGGCACCTGTTCGACCGATTCTTAAGTATTGTTCATCTGTCTGTGATCCTTACCAGGTAGGACTGATAGAAGAGCTAGAGGAGATCCAACGAAGAGCGGCGCATTTCGGCACGGGATCTTTTAGTCGGCACGGGAGCGTTACGGAGATGCTCAACAAACTCCCTTGGCAGACGTCACAAGAGAGGCTTATGCATCACGGAGGGATTTAACATTGAAATTTCGAGAGAGCACTTTCCGGGAAGAGTCGGACAACATATTACTTCCCGCACATAACTCTCACGTAATCATCATGAGGCGAAAATTCGAGAAATTAGAGCCAATCTAGAGGATTGTAGAGACAATAAAGAGGGTTGCCGACAATCATTCTTCCACGCGCTATTCGCGAGTGGAACAGGGTGGGAGGGCTCAGTTAGTGATAAAAAAGTACCCTCCACCACACACTATTAGGTGGCGTCACGTAAATGTAGATTATGACAGTCCAAATAAGTTCTGTTGAATGCTGTAATACACTTCAGAGTGATACAGATGCGCAACACTATGTTTCAAATAGTCTCCAAGTCTCTGCAAACAACGGTCGGAATGTTATACGAATCGTTCAATTCCTCGACATTGGAAATGTGATCCTTCGTCACGGACCCATTTGAGAACCGCCGTGTGAACATCCTCATAGGTGGAAAATCTCTCTCTTTCCAGCCGTTCTCTCAGCTTGTCGAAAAGACAGAATTCGCATGTTCCAAGATCTGGACTCATAGAGGATGCTTCCAAATGACACGTCAAAAATGTTGAAGCAAAGCTGTTGTTGGGCGCGCTATATGAGGTGTTGGATTGTCGTGCTTAATTTTCAAAAATGGTTCAAATGGCTCTGAGCACTATGGGACTTAACATCTGAGGTCATCAGTCCCGTAGAACTTAGAACTACTTAAACATAACTAACCTAAGGAGATCGCACACATCCATGCCCGAGGCAGGATTCGAACCTGCGACCGTAGAGGTCGCGCGGTTCCAGACTGAAGCACCTAGAACCGCTCGGTCATACCGGCCGGCGGCTTGCTTTGTGTTGTGAACAATTTCGTCTTCATTACAGTGATCACTGTGGTGGATCCACGCACGAACAATGCTTCGACGTCATCTTCTAGGTTAAAGGTACTACAGCAAGCGAAGTGAGAAGTATACAGTGGTGAAATTTGATCAAAGCTAGGCCCACGCTCTACCTTTAATCAAGGATATTTGACAAAAGCTTCCCTCGTTCACTGTCATGTGTTTGACTAAAGTGCTTTGATCAGAGATACTTGTGGAAGATCTTTTACAGTGTAATACTCACGGGGGTGAAACTCATATATAGGAACGCCCAGTAACACGACCTTGTTTTGCTGCCAGGCCACTGAGAGCGCTGCAAGTTTATGAGTCTATAGTCTCGATTCCTTATTGGTTGATAAAAAGTCTTCCATATTGGTTTTGGTTTCGTTCAGCACATGAGGACAGAAGCTAGCTTAATAGCAGTGTGTACCTAATCACGACTTCGTGCGAGTGTGTTGCACTCTTTGCTTTGCGTTGTATGTTGCTCGTAACCTGCCTGATTTTTGTTTTCTTCCTTGATATTGTGTAGAGACAACACGATTAAACCAGTTTCTGTGGCATGCCGCCCGCATCTCGTGGTCGAACGGTAGCGTTCTCGCTTCCCACGCCCGGGTTCCCGGGTTCGATTCCCGGCGGGGTCAGGGATTTTCTCTGCCTCGTGATGGCTGGGTGTTGTGTGCTGTCCTTAGGTTAGTTAGGTTTAAGTAGTTCTAAGTTCTAGGGGACTGATGACCATAGATGTTAAGTCCCATAGTGCTCAGAGCCATTTTTGTGGCATGCCGTAGCACTGATCTGTAAGTTACAATGTGTGCTAAGGCGCTGTTATTTCCACTTCATCTACATCTACATACTGTACATTCTTCCCAAGCCACCGTCCGGTGCGTGGCGGACGGTACCCTATACCCTACTTGCTTTTCCTTTCCTGTTCCACTCGCAAATAGAGCGAAGGAAGAACGACTGTATGCCTCCGTATGAGTCCTAATCTCTCGTATCTTATCTTCGTGGTCCATACGCGCAATGTATGTTGGTGACAGTAGAATCGCTCAGCGGTCAGCTTCAAATGCCGGTACTCTAAATGTTCTCAATAGTGTTTCTCGAAAAGAACGTGGACTTCCCTCCAGGGATTCCGATTTGAGTTCCCGAAGCATTTCCATAACACTTATGTGTTGTTCGAACATACCGGTAACAAATCTAGCAGCCCGCCTCTGAATTGCTTCGATGTCTTCCTTAAAGTCGACCTGGTACGGATCCCAAACACTCGAGCAGTACTCAAGAATAGGTCGTACCATAGTCCTATATGCGGTCTCCTTTACAGGTGAACCACTCTTTCCTAAATTTCTCCGAAGAAACCGAAGTCGACCATTCGCCTTCCCTGCCATATTTCTCACATGCTCGTTGCATCTCATATCGCTTTGCAACGTTATTCCTACATATTTAAACGACATGACTGTGTCATCGAGGACGCTAGCAATACTGTACCGAACAGTACAGGTTTGTTCTTCCTACTCATCCTCATTAACTTACATTTTTCCACATTGGGCTATCTGCCATTCATCACACCAACTGGAAAGTCATCTGGTATCTTCCTGCAGTCACTCAATTTCGATGCCTTGCCGTACACCACGGCATAATCAGCAAACAACCGGAGATTGCTGCCCACCCTGCCCGCCAAAACATTTATGTTTATAGAGAACAAAGCGATCTTATCATACTTGCCTAGGGCACTCCTCATGATTCTCTTGTCTCTGATGAACACTCGCCGTCGAGGACAACATACTGCGTTCTATTATTTAAGAAATCTTTGAGCCACTCACATATTTGTGAACTTATTTCATATGCTGATACCTTCGTTAACGGCCTGCAATGGGGCACAGTGTCAAATGCTTTCTGTAAATCTAGAAATATGGAATCTGGCTGTTGCCCTTCATCCTTAGTTCTCAGTATACCATCTGACAAAAGGGCAAGCTGAGTTTCGCACGAGCGATGCTTTGTAAAACCGTGCTAATTCCTGCACATAAGTTTCTCAGTCTCAAGAAAACTTAATATTCGAACTGAGAATATGGTCAAGCATTCTGCAGCAAACAGAAGTTAGAGGTATTGGTCTGTAATTTTGCTGGAGTCACCTGCGGGTTTTCCCAGTCGCTTGGGACTTTGCGCTGGGCGACAGATTCACGATACATGCAAGTTAGGTAAGAAGCCAATGCCATAGAGACGTAAAATCGAACTGGGAATCCATCCGGCCCTGGCGATTGTTTCCTTTCACTTCTTTCAGTTGGTTCTCTACGCCAGGTATGCTTATTACTATGTCGTCCATACAGGAATCTGTCCGATGGTCAAATGACGGTATTTTTGTACTATTTTTTTGTGTAAACGATTTCTTGAACGAGAAATTTAAAACTTCAGTTTTCGTTTTACTATCTTCACCTGCCACACCAGACTGGCCAACAATGGAGTGAATGGAAGCCTTAGACCCGCTTAGCGATTTTACATACGACCAGATCCGTTACTAAGGTGTTACGGTGGTATTTGTAGTTGTTGTATGCTTCACGCACTGATCTTTTAACAGAGGCACAAATCTCTACTTACCTTCGCTTGTCGTCATTTATGCGTTCCCTTTTGAACCGAAAGTGCAATAGCCTCTGCTTCCTCACATCCTCCGAATTTCGTTATTAAACCATGCTGGGTCTTTTCCATCCTTTATCCACTTACTAGGCACATAACTCTCCAGACCATGATTTGCAATCTGCTTAAACTTTGCCCATAATTCCTCTACATCCATCTAAGTGATGCCAATTCATTGTCTAAATTAGATGTTAATAACTGCTTATCTGCTCTATCCAGCAGAAACATCTTCCTAGCCTTCTTGACTGATTTATTAACTGTCTTAATCATAGTTGCTATAATTACATCATGATGGCCACACGATCGAAATTGCAACATCGGGTTTTACAGATAAACACTTTTACACTCTAAGGGCGACCACGGTATCATTTACAAATTTTTACATGACCGAACCGCAGGTACGAGAAGTTAAGGTTTCTCGAATATATTACTCTGCAAGGCCACAAAAACGTTTCGGTTTCCCGGCACGCACTTTATTACTATACTACGAGGCCCATTCGTAACGTATAAATTAAAATTTTGCCATCTACGTCGCGTAATTCGAATTTAAAATATGGATTTTTCACTTAATATTTTCTCGTATTCGTCGTTCACTGCCAGGCCACTAGAAGCGCTGCTGTCGATCTGTTTCCGTGTCGTAACACGGGTTTCGTATCTTATATTTTGGTGTTCTGCAGTAATACGATCGTTACGGCTGATACAACCTTGAGACAAATCATTTTTAAGAAATCCTCTTACATGTAGTTGCCAATGAAGTGACGCTCTGCCCTCCTGAAAAATGAAATTTGCTGCATGACCTCGCAGTTGTGGAAGAAGCCAGGTCTCGGACATACCCATATACGATTCCTGTAACATCCTCTTCCACAGAAATAAACAGGCCCCATATGCTCCCTACGTAATGGTGCAAAACACATGAAGCTTTGGAGAGTCTCTCTTGTGCTCAACTATGCTATACGGATGCTGTGTTCTCCATATTCTTACGTTGTGGTGGTTCACTAATCCAAAGTGGAATACTAGGAGACAGTTCACACAACTCTACTCATCGCCGTTCTTCGCCATTATAAAGGACTTATAGTAACTTAACCCTTTGTGATTTGAAACACTTACATTGAGGAATAGCTAACTGTCGTGTGGCAAGGCTAGTAGAATTTTGCAACTACGTGCAAAAAACTGTTGAATGCGCTCTGTGTACTGGACGAGCACACGCGGGGCGACATGTGGATTTCCCCTTTCATAAACAACCAGCGTCTTGAAACTGCTGTCACCATCGTTGAATGCTTCGAGAGGTAGAAAGAGCAGTGTTGCTTTTTGGACAAAAATATCGGCATACAGCTCTAACTGAAGTGCACCTGTTGAAACGGAAAACGCAAAATACCATTTGTTGTTGTTTTATAGTCACCGGGACTCGACGCACATTGGGTAATGAAAGAGCGAGTGAGTGAGCTGCGCCAGGGAGACATCTACCGGCATATCTTCATTCACGAAGAAGACATCGGCTTGCGAAATCGGATGAATCTTTTTGAAAAAAATTCTGTATTGCAGTCTCTTCGTTCGCCTACAATTTTTGAGCTCTGTTGCTCCCTCTAGTAACATCGCAGTTGCTCCTCAACACATTTCATATCATCATGTCCCCCCTTCCCTTGTAATTCATTTACTTATTTACCCGCATACCTTATTTTTATCAGGCCATTTAATTTTCGACCACCTTCTGTAGCACCACATTTCAAACGCTTTAGTTCTCGCGTACATTCTCAGAAATTTCTTTCTCAAATTAAGACCTACATTCAACACTAGTACACTTATTTTGGCGTGGCACGCTCTCTTCGTCTCTGCTACTCTTGCTTCTTATGTCGTCTCTCCTGTATCCCTCATGGATTAACTTGCTTCCAAAGTAAGAGAACTCATTCACTACTGCGTCTGCTACAACTCATTCTCTGCATCTACTACATGTCCACAATACTGGTGTTGTTTTGTCACTACTCTTTCTTTCTGTCGCTCCTCAATTCTTTTCTGCCCTTTTCTTCTGCCACTCCTCAATTCTTTCGGCTTTCCTTAGTTTACTTGCAATCAGTATTACCTGTTCACAAGGGGGCCACAAGACAGTCGGATTTTTAAATTTTGATATTTATGTCATCGTAAGTTCAAAATTCAAATATCACTCACCCGAAGCAGTTTGATGCCAGTTCTCAAAAATTCTTCAGAAAATCGACTTCGAAAATTTTCATGTGTCTTTCCTACCTAAAATAGGATCTAATTTTTGACAACCGGTGTGGGTATCAGGTAAGTTGCTTCTACGCCACGTAAGGGTCACTGGTTCAATTCCCAATTGATATCAAATAAAGTGCGTGTTGTACAAGCATTCCCGTGAAGCACAAAGCACATAAAAATGGAAAAAATCAGTGCACTTGAGACTGATACTCACAGGATCAGTGGTTCGAGTCTTGTTTCGGTCATTATTTTTTTCGATTCAACCGCAATACCTACGACATTTAAATATAAAATTCATCATATATATGCGAATTAACACATATCTAATTCATGAAATGTGTTCGCAGTTGCGAATAGGAACAACCGTTGGTTGTGTAAGCGAACGACGATAGTGAAAATTTGTGTCGGGCAGGGATTCGAAAACGGATTTACCACTTTACGCCATCTGTCGCCTTAATCGATTCGGCTATCCGTGCACGACTCATGGTCACATCCAAAGTTTAATATGTCGTCGTTCCAGCCTCACAACCTGTACTCGTACACATAGCCTTTGTAATTCCCTTACAGGAGAGACATTTTAATTAGAAATCGTTGCTTAATATCGGTGGGTAAATACGATATTGCCGTTGCAGTTCAGAAGTAGGACGCAGTATTCGTTCTGGCATGTAAGCATGTTTGAAGGAACATTGTATCGTTCTTCTTAACAACACAGGCATTCCAATACTGTACATATCTAATTGTTATTACTATGAAACACGCACGTCGTCTTATTTCCAATTACATATCCCACACAAAAATACAGGTATCATTGTAAATATATATTCTTTATTATATATCTTTTATAAAAATTGTTAACACATTATTTTAATTAAAAAAAATAACTAATTAAATTTGTTATCATTTTGTGTATTGTACACTTCATCGAAATATTCATGCAACATGCATCTTTTTTCTAAAGACTTACCATGGACGGAACCGAACCTGGGCTGCACAAGTGGAAAGCAAGTATTCCACAACACAGCCCACGGGCCACCGAAAAAAGACAATGCTTGTGGAAAACTAGAGTTGCGTGGAACTGATTGATCCAAATATATACTCTGAAGCGCCAAAGAAACTGGTATAGGCATGCGTATTGAAACACGTATGTAACGCAGCAGCGATGGCGAGGCATTGTAGCATCTGTGACCAGAGAGTATGCGCTTGACCGCGCGAGTGTTGCGAGCGGTTCTCAGTCTGTCAGTAGTCGTTGCTCAGTCTGTTAGTAGCTGTAGGCCAGTGCAGTACAGTCAGTCGTTGCGAGTCTGTCAGTTCTGTCGTTGCGAGTCTGTCAGTTCAGTCGTTGCGAGTCTGTAGCTCTGTCTAGTTGAGAGCAGTACTCAGTCTGTAGTCGTCATGCAGAGCGGTCGGTCAGTAGTAGCAGCCCAGTGCGGTTGTGTGATGTAGGCGGTCGGCAACACTGGTCAAGATGAGGAATAAGGTATACTATTAATTAATATAATCATTAGATAATGTAAAAATTTATTTATTGTAATTATTCTCCAACAAGTTCCCCAATAATAATTTTTATTTCAAAAGCATTTTTTCAAAAAATTTAATTTTTATTGAACTAAAGATCTCGTTGCACTTCCCATTTCATTCCACTTCTTTTGAAGAAAAATTTCACTAGAATCAAAAAAAAAAAGGAGAATATTATTATTTGCAATGCAGTTCCTCCAAGCGGTGCGCAACAACAAGAGCAGATATGTGACATCCATTTATTCTGAGGTAAGACTTTAATTCTGATTGTTTTACACAGGGCCAAAGACCGATATTTCGGTTTAATTGAATTTTCTTGTCACTGAACGGACTTTAAATTTTTTTTGAAGGATTTTCATTCGAGTCAGATTGCGTATTTCACATTTTTGTTGCCATTGTCAGTACATTTCATTGTGGGCAGGTTACGCTTAGAGCAATGTCCATCAGCATTTCTAGTTAGTATCGTTATTTTTCTTTTAAAATTTTTGTGGGGAGGTTACACTTGGCGACACCCAGTCCAGGATCGTATTTCGTTGAGAGTCTTTTGAACAACAGTCAGATATCTGCTCTTGTTTGCTTAGATATAATTAGGATTTAGCGCAACGCTGTTAATAATATTGTGACTTTCTCTCTACAGGTTAACGGCAATTTGTTGCTTTGTTGTATTTGTGTGTTGCTTTTGTATTGTGTTGATTTGTTTTGTGAAAAATTTTGACTATTGTAAAAATGCCGCGAAAGACTGTGAATAGTGTATCGCGAAGTATTGTGAATGAAATTACCGACTTAAACAACGTGACCGATAGTAATTGTGATACGCAACGTAATGATGACAATCCTGCGTTCACTAACAATCAGTGCATTCCAACCACTAATGATGACTTTCACCTTAATGATGAACAAACGAACTCAATTGTCTCGTCTGTTAACTTGACGACAATTGATGACGCAGAATGCTCTATAGTAATGAGCGCTGCCGAGCCTAACACACCCGGTTTGAAAAATTCTCGTGAAAGTGGTCAGTGTACCGAAAATACGACGGACTCGAGTGAGAAACCTTTTTGTAAATTACAGAATGACCAAATGGTCACGCAAAACAAGACAATTCCAGATCCACCACTAAACAGCACAGAGAGTATAAACGCTAATTTTGGCCTTGATCGATTTTTGGCACTAGTGTTGCAACGAATTGACCAAATGATAGAAAAACAAGACGACTTTCACAAACAACTTAGCGAAACAATTAATGAAAGTTTCAAACTGACAAGCGAAAGACAAGACGACCTTAAAGAACAGAGCAAACAAGTTAGTGAGCAGATTACAGCTGTTACCGTTCAATGTCAGGACAGTAAAGAACAATTACATGCGGATACTAAGGCTTGTGCTAAAAACAGTAATAAAGAAGTTGGCACTGTTGCACAGGAATTAAGTAGTACACGTGTAGGCACAACAGAATCACATAAAGACGAGATTATTGGAGTCACCGAACAATGTTCAGCAAACGAAACACAGGTACACGAAATTAATGCAGTCACCGAACAATGCCGTAAAAACGCAGTACAGATTCGCGACGAGGTTAATTTAGAGTCAGTGGAAGTTTCACACACTCCGAATACGGAAGTTGACGAGAAATTTGCACGACAGATCAACCAAATTGACGAAAGTGTTACAGTAACAGAGTGGAAAACTATTTCAGTCACCAATACGTCACAGAATCCGCCACGTTGCGAGCATTTGTCAGAGTCACGCAGCGTGTATAATGCGAACAATTTACAGAGAATACGCGAATTAAAATCCGGAAAGCCACGCGACTTAAAATCTGAAAAGCTATGCAACTTGAAACCCGAAATGACACAGACGAACAGATTCACACACAAACCCGAACGTGTTCTCAAATTCAGTGACGAGAACGTTGATAATAAGCAGTGTGCATTTGTAAGAAAATGTAAGGAATTTAATAATGGGAGAACACAGATACACGCTTTGCACTATATACGACAATTTGTTTTTATGCTTTCACCGCTATTGCCTGTAATGCAGAAGCTAGCTTTGAACCAGATGCGACAATTTAATTTTGTATTTACAACAGCATTGCCTATAATGAAGAAACTAGAATTAGCATGCAGACAGCAATTTATTTCTGAATTTGTACCGCTATTGCTTGCAACGCAAAAGTTAAAATTTATTTGCAGTGCGTAATAGACCTCAGGGGATTCATTACGCTTTAATGAATATGTGCCGTAGCGAGCATAGGGCCCCGAGCTGTAGTAGTGCTGTTTCATCTTTAGTTTTCTGCACTGCTGCCTTCTCTTCTACTATCCTTTATATCTATCAAAACTGCTCTTTAACTATTGCTCTACCTAGTATTAAGAATATGTAATGAAAACCCGATAAGACAAATTTTTACCGAATGTGACAATTTTCATTAGGCACTCAGAATCACGAGAATTTTAATAACGGATAAAATCGTAATCATCAGTATGTGTAAAATTAATAGCAAACCACATTTTTGTAACAATAGTTGTTTTTCACCACAATAGCATGAAAGTCAGCCGCTTAGCACACGTAACCAACAATGCAGTCTACAAGGTCAACCAAACTTTAATGTTTCGCCGCGTGCACGTATAGACCCAGCTCCAACAAATAGTAACGCATGGCAGCAAAGAAATAACTACGTACAGACAACACACCATTTCAATTCGTATCGCAATGCGCCGTATAGAAATTACTATCATGACAGACGTAAAAATAACGAACACAATTTTCAGCGTACATTTAACAACAGTCGATCTTATTAGCAGCAACAACATCAACAACAACGAATAATCACGAATGAAACAGACAATAGGTGTCACCGATAGCGTAACACGTCAGTAAGAAATAAAAGAACAGTTCATATAGTGGATATGCCACAACATTCTCCCGTAAATAATAACACATACGATAGATTTTAACCAGATACAGCACAGATTGCATATTACAGTAACGCAAACATTACTTTTGACACGCAGAATTTTGTTCACGAGAATGTAATTTGAAACATGCTCTGTTGAATGCTCCACTGTTATCGCACCCAGATCTTACTAGAAATTTTTTCATTGCCACCGACAGTTCTAACACCGCTTTAGGCGAACACATTTTCCAGGAAATTGAAGAAGATGGTTCAATAGTAATCAAAAACATCGCATTTGCAAGCCGCATTTTGTCACCTGCTGAGCGAAATTACTCCGTTACAGAACTTGAAACATTATGTGTTGTATGGGCTTTTACGAGATTTCGGCACTTTCTTTATGGCAGACATACCACCGTCTACACAGACCACAGAGCAATACAATTTTTGCTTTCAGCTAAATTTACTCACGACAGGTTAAGTAGATGGAAACTATATTTACAAGCATTTAATTTTACAATAGTTCACATTCCCGGCACGCAAAATGTTATAGCAGACGCACTATCGCGTTCTCTCGGCAACAATCAGCAAGACGTAGCAACCAACTTCTGCAAAACAAATTTCAGTGTCATGTACATTCAGCAAGTTGCATTTGAAAACTTTATTTCATCGTCATTACAGGACATAGCACAAGAACAAAATAAAGACAACGTGTGGAAAGAAATTAAACACCTATGGCAAGATAGGAATAATGTTACGATTAGAAACCACTACACTGTACGCAATGACATTCTGTTTCGCCGCTCTCATCCTGACAGCAACAATTGGTTATTATGCATTCCTGACGAACTGGTTAACAAACTAATTTGGTACACTCATTTAAGTTACGCACATTACGGAGCACGAAAATGTTTTCTTATACTGAGACAGAACTGTTATTTTACCAACATGGAGAAACGTATACGACGAGTTTTAGCGTCTTGTAAAATTTGCCAGAAAGCTAAATCAGACACCACTTCACATATTCCTCCATTATATCCCATTATACCTGTTAAATTAAGACACATGGCCGCAGTAGATATTTTTGGTCCGATTCCCAGAACTAACAGAGGTTTTTGCTACATCTTTGTCGCTGTTGAGCTTACTTCAAAATTTGTTACTTTCACTCCGTTACGCAAAGCTACTGCTAAAACTGTTTCGAAAGCATTTGTGAAACATTTTCTATTTCATGTAGGGCATGTAATGAAAGTAATTTCTGACAATGGATCACAATTTCGTAGTAGCGTATGGACACGCATGTTACGAGATAGAAACATTTCTCCGATCTATATATCCAAGTACCACGCTTCTTCGAACCCCTGTGAAAGATTAATGAAGGAAATTGGTAAACTGTGCCGAATATACTGCCACAAAAGACATATTGATTGGGATACACACATACTCTCATTCCAAGATGTAATTAATTCCATTCCAAATGAATCCACTATGCTATCTCCGTCTGTTATACTGAAAAACGTTGAACCACCGAACAAAATTAAAGAATTAATAGAATTTCCCAAAAGTCGTCGCCTACGACACCATGAAATAATTGACATTGCGCTGAACAACATCAAACGTGCCGCAGAGCGCCGGAGAAGACAGCAAAAACAGGTTTGTACACGCCGCGTCTTTCACGTTGGACAGAAGATACTAGTACGTACACACTATTTATCCAGCAAATTAAAAGGTAAGTGCAGTAAATTTGAACTTCTATACGCAGGTCCATATCGGATTCGCAGCATCCCTCACCCCAATGTTGTACACGTCGAAACTTTGAGAACCAGAAAATCGAAAGGCAATCACCATATATCAAACATTAAACCGTTTATTGAGTGAAACCACTGTATGATTCAACACACTATGATGCCATTTACTAATGCAATTATTTCACGTGACTAATTACTGATGATTATCGTATTTTTCTTGGCAAGTGCCCGGCAAGGTAAGGTTAGCAGGTCGCTCTTCTTGTCGTTACACATCAGACCGTGCATATTTTTCCAGATGAATTTACACATTTATGACTATTTTTGCAATTATATTTATGTGACTACTTATTGATGATTATCGTGTTTTTTCTTGGCAAGTGCCCGGCAAGGTAAGGTTAGCAGGTCGCTTTTCTTGTCGTTACACATCAGACCGTGCACATTTTCCATTTTTTTGTGTATATGACTGTACTCCAGTTTTGTTTGTATGGACTATGAAATAGTTAAGATATAACACACACCAGTCGACTTTGACATTTTTTTTGCCTTATGACATCTCAACATCGTGACTATTTCACATTTTTTTTTGCTGCTGCATTGTATTATTCTGTGTATATTTTTGTTTTTGAACACTGTCAATGTTTTTGACATATTACGTTTTCTGTCATGTTATGCTGTAGGGTTAATTATGTTACCATAAACCAGTCATTATCTAGTGGGTATATGATTTAAATGCAGGACATTAATCTTTGTTCATCAATTTCAGAAAGGAATGATGATTCTAAGAAATAAATTTAACATAAATGGAATTTCACCTACGGAATAAACGAAAGGAGATGCAATAACTTTATGAGGAAGAGTAAATGGATCAGGATTAACAAACATTAACAAGAATATACTATACTCATCACAGAATAGCAGTCTTAACTAATTTTTTCTTTCAGAATACAAGGTGATTGATGCAGGCTGTCAGAGAGAACTACACATCTTAGTTTTAGTGATGAAATATGCTAGAGATAAGGAATAGTTATGTAATGAGTAATGAAGTGATTTTTTGCAGATGATAATGAATACTGATGAATAATGATGAAGGATATGATGTTATGAATAATGAAGTTTTTCTTTACAGGTGATGATAATAATGAAGTTATGATAATGTGGATAATGAAGTGATTGATAATGAAGTTTTTTCTTTACAGATGAGGATAATGTTGGAGTTTTATATTTATGCTATGTAGTTATTTAAGTATTTGTTGCAGTTTGCTTTGACAGCAGGTGTTATATTGCATAGTAGGATGACGGAAAGTTTTGGAAAGGACAGCTATGAAACACATTTTTATACACATTTCACTGCCTGTTAATTCGAAGTTCACTACTTTTCAGCATAGTGTGCGTTTCCTCTTTCCGGTCAATAATCCATTTTGTATTTTTTTCAGGAGAAGCTTTTCATGATACTTGCTAAACCTGTTACTTATTATACCTGTTCTAGTACTTGCATTTTTATATTTTTACCCATTTGTGTTTATCATTTATAAATGTGATCACATGTACTGCCTTGTTGCATGACCTTGCTACAGCTGACTCATGACGAATGACGTTACCTATCCTCATTTGCAGCAACAGGTCAAAAGCAAATAGTGTTATGTTTCAGCAATTAATTATCGATCCCAACGCAATGCATTGCTACCAAAAAAATGTGTTACCAGTCCCACATAATGTCACTAGTTTATGATAATTCTGAATAATACTGATCAACTCTGAATAGCATGTCACTTGAGTAATGACCTCTTAATGAGACTATATTCAAAATAATGCTTTGTCACTAGCTAATAACTGCCACTGTTTGTTGTAATGATACTACTTATAATGCTTGTGATTACTAATGATTTGACTGTAATTAACTGATTTTAATAATGACTTTGTAATGGTCTGAATACTACTGAAGGAGGAACACTGTTTATTGTAATGATACCACTTATAATGCCTGTGATTATTGATGAATTGACTATAATTAACTGATTTTAATAATGACTTTGTAATGGTCTGAATACTACTGAAGGAGGAACACTGTTTATTGTAATGATACCACTTATAATGCCTGTGATTATTAATGATTTGACTGTAATTAACTGATTTTAATAATGACTTTGTAATGGTCTGAATACTACTGAAGGAGGAACACTGTTTATTGTAATGTTACCACTTATAATGCCTGTGATTATTAATGATTTGACTGTAATTAACTGATTTTTAATAATGACTTCGTAATAATCTGAATAATACTGAATGATGATTCTATTCAATACTTGCTGGCCACTGAGTGCCAATAATTAATGTCACTCCACGAATTGTTATTAATTATGCCATTGATTAGCTCTTGTTTCCAATGTTGATACTTTGTAACCAGAAAAGAATGTGACTGTTTAATAATGCTTTGTAATTAGAAGAAGGCTAACGATTCTTAATAGATTGGAATGACACATAATTAATTAACTATGGTACTGTTTAATAATGCTTTGTAATTAATTAAGGCTACAAATGATTAATTAATTAACTGTAATTAGACAAATGATTAATTAACGACAAATGATTAATTAACTGTAATTATACAAATGATTAATTAACTGTAATTAGACAAATGATTAATTAATGACAAGTGATTAATTAACTGTAATTAGGAAAAGGTTAATGAATCTTAATTATACTCTGTAACTGAAAAGAATGCGATTATTTCATAATGCTTTGTAACCAGGAAAAGAAGGCTACTGATTCTATGTACAACAATTAATGAACATTTTTCTGTAATACTACATACTTGGTACAGAAATGTTCAATAACTGGGCTATGAATGCCACAAACTACTAATTAAGTCTGTAATTGTCAATATTATGTGACTTGATGTCCTTCACCTCATAAGCTGACTACCCTGAATTACTGCAATGTCCATTTGTCCTGTTTATCCTAGTGATCATGGAGCACTATCTTTGGTTTTGCACTAATTCTACGTTGGTGTGCCTTGTAAGAGCGTGGTGTTGACACGACATGCTGTCCACCACCGTGAGCGATGAAGACATTATTATGGTCCCACTGTTTGGTGTACCTAATGTACTGCCAAAATGAAAACATGGAACATTACTACGACAGTTCAGTGTCTTGGCTACACTGATAAATTCTGATGGGAAAAGAACTTCAAGTTGTGTCACTTGGTGTTGTACTTCTGTGGAAAGATATGGACTTTCAGAGCAGCTGTGTGCAATCTAAAGTGCTACAACCATGATGCAATCCTTCCCTTTCCTATCCTGATTCTTGTCACATAAAGAAAAAATTTTTTTTTGGTAACATCATTTATGTTCATAGGTTATACATTTTTCGATTCGCTGAACTCCAATGCGAATACACTTATGTCACTTGTCAATATAATATTTTTGCCAGTCTGTTCATTTGTTCTGAATATGCTAAAGAATTTTTTCAGTGCCTGTGCACTTTATCTGTCAAATAATTTGTATATACTTTTCTGATTTGCTACTATGTTTTGTACTCACTTTTTGTCTTTGTCTGATATATTTTGTACTTAGTGCGTGTGCACAACATTTACTTTATGTACTACATCTAATTATTCTTGCCAGTCTGTTTATTTGTTCTGCATATGCTAAAGAATTTTTTCAGTGCCTGTGCACTTTATTATCTGTCAAATAATTTGTATATACTTTTCTGATTTGCTACTATGTTTTGTATTCACATTTTGTCTTTGTCTGGTATATTTTGTACTTAGTGCGTGTGCACAACATTTAAATATTCTGTAAGTTGTAGAATTTTGTTAGTTAAAGAAAAATTTTGCCGCGCTTGGCAAGTCCAAATGACTCACCATCGCTGCCAAATTTTTGCCCCCCCAGTGGAGGGTTATGAAACACGTATGTAACGCAGCAGCGATGGCGAGGCATTGTAGCATCTGTGACCAGAGAGTATGCGCTTGACCGCGCGAGTGTTGCGAGCGGTTCTCAGTCTGTCAGTAGTCGTTGCTCAGTCTGTTAGTAGCTGTAGGCCAGTGCAGTACAGTCAGTCGTTGCGAGTCTGTCAGTTCTGTCGTTGCGAGTCTGTCAGTTCAGTCGTTGCGAGTCTGTAGCTCTGTCTAGTTGAGAGCAGTACTCAGTCTGTAGTCGTCATGCAGAGCGGTCGGTCAGTAGTAGCAGCCCAGTGCGGTTGTGTGATGTAGGCGGTCGGCAACACTGGTCAAGATGAGGAATAAGGTATACTATTAATTAATATAATCATTAGATAATGTAAAAATTTATTTATTGTAATTATTCTCCAACAAGTTCCCCAATAATAATTTTTATTTCAAAAGCATTTTTTCAAAAAATTTAATTTTTATTGAACTAAAGATCTCGTTGCACTTCCCATTTCATTCCACTTCTTTTGAAGAAAAATTTCACTAGAATCAAAAAAAAAAAGGAGAATATTATTATTTGCAATGCAGTTCCTCCAAGCGGTGCGCAACAACAAGAGCAGATATGTGACATCCATTTATTCTGAGGTAAGACTTTAATTCTGATTGTTTTACACAGGGCCAAAGACCGATATTTCGGTTTAATTGAATTTTCTTGTCACTGAACGGACTTTAAATTTTTTTTGAAGGATTTTCATTCGAGTCAGATTGCGTATTTCACATTTTTGTTGCCATTGTCAGTACATTTCATTGTGGGCAGGTTACGCTTAGAGCAATGTCCATCAGCATTTCTAATTAGCATCGTCCTTTCTTTAAAAATTTTGTGGGGAGGTTACACTTGGCTCCCCATTTCTATTAAGTATTGTCATTTAATTTTCCTTTTAAATTACGGTGGGGAGTGTAACCTCCCCACCGTAATTTAAAAGGAAAATTAAATGACAATACTTAATAGAAATGGGGAGCCAAGTGTAACCTCCCCACAAAATTTTTAAAGAAAGGACGATGCTAATTAGAAATGCTGATGGACATTGCTCTAAGCGTAACCTGCCCACAATGAAATGTACTGACAATGGCAACAAAAATGTGAAATACGCAATCTGACTCGAATGAAAATCCTTCAAAAAAAATTTAAAGTCCGTTCAGTGACAAGAAAATTCAATTAAACCGAAATATCGGTCTTTGGCCCTGTGTAAAACAATCAGAATTAAAGTCTTACCTCAGAATAAATGGATGTCACATATCTGCTCTTGTTGTTGCGCACCGCTTGGAGGAACTGCATTGCAAATAATAATATTCTCCTTTTTTTTTTTGATTCTAGTGAAATTTTTCTTCAAAAGAAGTGGAATGAAATGGGAAGTGCAACGAGATCTTTAGTTCAATAAAAATTAAATTTTTTGAAAAAATGCTTTTGAAATAAAAATTATTATTGGGGAACTTGTTGGAGAATAATTACAATAAATAAATTTTTACATTATCTAATGATTATATTAATTAATAGTATACCTTATTCCTCATCTTGACCAGTGTTGCCGACCGCCTACATCACACAACCGCACTGGGCTGCTACTACTGACCGACCGCTCTGCATGACGACTACAGACTGAGTACTGCTCTCAACTAGACAGAGCTACAGACTCGCAACGACTGAACTGACAGACTCGCAACGACAGAACTGACAGACTCGCAACGACTGACTGTACTGCAATGAAACACGTATGTAACGCAGCAGCGATGGCGAGGCATTGTAGCATCTGTGACCAGAGAGTATGCGCTTGACCGCGCGAGTGTTGCGAGCGGTTCTCAGTCTGTCAGTAGTCGTTGCTCAGTCTGTTAGTAGCTGTAGAAATATTCATGCAACATGCATCTTTTTTCTAAAGACTTACCATGGACGGAACCGAACCTGGGCTGCACAAGTGGAAAGCAAGTATTCCACAACACAGCCCACGGGCCACCGAAAAAAGACAATGCTTGTGGAAAACTAGAGTTGCGTGGAACTGATTGATCCAAATATATACTCTGAAGCGCCAAAGAAACTGGTATAGGCATGCGTATTCAAATACATAAGTATGTAAACAGGCAGGATACGGCGCTGCGGTCGTCAACGTCTATATAAGACAAGTGTCAGGCGCAGTTGTTGGCTCGGTTACTACAGTTACAGTGGCAGATTATCGAGATTTAAGTGAGTTTGAACGTGGTGTTACAGTCGGCGCACGAGGGATGGTACACATCTCGAGGTAGCGATGAAGTTGGGATTTTCCCGTTCGACCATTTCACGAGTGTACGGTGAATATCAGGAATCCGGTAAAACATCAAATCTCCGACATCGCTGCGGCCGGAAGAGATCCTGCAAGGACGGGACCAACGACGACTGAAGCGAATCGTTCAACGTGACACAAGTGCAACCCTTCCGCAAATTGGTGCAGATTTCAATGCTGGGCCATCAACAAGTGTCAGCGTGGGAACCATTCAACGAAACATCATCGATATGGGCTTTCGGAGCCGAAGGCCCACTCGCGTACCCTTGATTACTGCACGACACAAAGCTTTACGCCTCGCCTGAGCCCGTCGATACCGACTTTGGACTGTTGATTACTGGAAACATGTTGCCTGGTTTGACGAATCTCGTTTCAAATTGTATCGAGCGGATGGACGTGTGCGGTTATGGAGACGACCTCATGAATCTATGGAGCCTGCAAGTCAGCAGGAGACTGTTCAAGCAGATGAAGGCTGTGTAATGGCGTGGGTCGTGTGCAGTTGGAGTGATATGGGACCCCTGATACATCTAGATACGCCTCTGACAGGTGACACGTATGTAAGCATACTGTCTGATCATCTGGATCCATTCATGTCCATTGTGCATTCCGGCAATTCCAGGCGGACAATGCGACACCTCACTATAACTGCTACAGAGTGGTTCCAGGAACAATCTACTGAGTTTAAACACTTCTGCTGATCACCAAATTCCCCAGATATGAACATTATTGAGCATATCTTGGATGCCTTACAACGTGCTGTTCAGAAGAGGTCTCCACCCCCCGTACTTACGGACACCCCTGCAGGATTCATGGTGTCAATTCCCTCCAGCACTACTTCAGACATTAGTCGAGTCCATGCCACGTCGTGTTGCGGCACTTCTGCGTGCTCGCGGGGCCCTACACGATATATTAGGCAGGTCTACCAGTTTCTTTGGCTCTTCAGGTGTATATATACAGGGTGGTAGTATAGGGTGGTAGTATAGACGAACTGCAATAAAAATGCCATATAATAAGTGTCCAATTTTTACTGGGTACAGAGATACAGCTGGGTTCAATGCGTTTTCGTTCCGCGTGTGACGTTTAAATTGTGAAGTTGTGCTTTAAAATGGTTCAAATGGCTCTAAGCACTATGGGACTTAACATCTGAGGTCATCAGTCCCCGAGACTTAGAACTACTTAAACCTGACTAACCTAAGGCCGTCACACACATCCATGCCCGAGGCAGGATTCGAACCTGCGACTGTAGCAGCAGCACGATTCCGGACTGAAGCGCCTAGAACAGCTCGGCCACAGCGGCCGGCGAAGCTGTGCTTTGTTTTATAATGAAGTTTTCATTGCAATTTGTCGGCCAAGTCTGCTGTACTGTAGCGTGTGAACATACCGCACGTATTTACACATGCTGAGTATGCCGAGATGGTATTTGCGTATGGGCTTTGTAATGGAAACGCTGCTGCTGCTTGTTTAGAATACGGTATACGATTTCCTAACCGCAGACTACCAGTTTCAAGAGTGTTTACTCGTGTGTTCAATACGCTGCGTGACACTGGTACAGTGCCCAGAATTAAATTCACATCTAAACGTGCATGAAGTAGAAGACGTTATTCAGTCGGTCTTTCAACAAACAGACGTAGAAATTCTGCTCGTATAGGTGTTCCTTTGCCGCGGAGTCCGGCAGTTATGTGTGTGGTCCTGGACACTGGTGTTCCTTTTGTGCGTCACAGAGCAGGGCTGTCGCTACCTGCGGCAGCCAGACTGCTCCTTCCAGAGTGTATCTACTGCTCGCAAGGTATGTGTGAAAGAAGCAAGTTTTGTTTCACACCAGTGCTGTTTCCTAAATTCGTACCGATTCTGTAAGAAAAATATCTTTTCTACACAGAACGTCAGAACGTTGGAGCTGTAATCTACCACCCCACTTTGCTGGCAAAATAATGCTGATGAGAACGGCTTCTACCATCGGTAGCCGGCCGGGGTGGCCAAGCAGTTCTAGGCGCTACAGTCTGGAACCGCACGACCGCTACGGTCGCAGGTTCGAATCCTGCCTCGGGCATGGATGTGTGTGATGTCCTTAGGTTAGTTAGGTTTAAGTAGTTCTAAGTTTTAGGGCACTGATGACCTCAGCAGTTAAGTCCCATAGTGCTCAGAGCCATTTGAACCAACCATTTCTACCATCGGTACCTGGTAACCAGGTACATTCTGTCTTCCTACACATTCTAAAGGTTTTCAACACTGCAACAGGGTGTTGACTAATAACGATCGTGCGGAGTGTCTCCACAAATTTGCGATTGACTTGATGACTTGTTTGACTAATAGAACGCAGTGCTTTATACTCGACGGCAGATGTTCAGCAGAAATGAAAATATCATCCAGTGTGCCCCATGGAAGCGGAAAAGGTTCTCAAATGTTCTCAGTAATACATCAAGAATTCAGGAAACGGGGCAGAAAGCAATATCGGATTGTTTAAAGGCGATGCTGTTTTGTACGAGAGTGTGTTACTGGAATACCATAAGGAAACTCAGTGAAACTTGTGCAAAATTTCAGTTTGGTATAGTGAATTGCCAGTGACTGTTTTCGCTTCACTATTTGTGCCTTTCATTTGTAGTTGATAGAGGTTTCGAAGCCCTGAAAGTCTACAAGTTGGATTATCGAGATAAGGGTCCTCTTAAGAGGACTCCGCCACTATAGACCTGTGGGCAGCTCACGGCCACAAGTAGCGGGGCTAGCCTTATCTCTTCCCCACCTCGCTATCGGGGTTACGGAACGCACATTCCTCTGTCGAAGGAAATGTGGAATTCTTCGCAAAAATCTTTTAGCCAGGTAAGAGATCTCTAGGCAAGTGTGGCTTCCCCAAGGGTGTGTCAATGCACACTACGATGCTTCGGAGTAGCATTCGTTTTAAACTTTTACAATACAACCATCGGATCGGGTCATGCTGTCATATTAGGGAGAGCACGCATTCTCGCGCTGTGTCTATGTGCAGAGTCTTTCATTCGTCAATTCCAGTCATGTCATGGAGTGGGAAAAGTCTTCTGGCTCCGGCAGCCTGCGTCTAAGCGATTGGTTGAAGTTTGATGAGACAGAAAGGAGTCGGTACTCGGAACTCCACAACCATGAGGCGACGACTGCCATCCCTGGCAGCACCACAGCCGAGTTTCAGGCGGCTCTTGGAGAACATACTTCTTTTGAGGCTGTTGTAAATACTTTGTGTTAGTCCCCACGCCATAGATGAGATGACTAATGAGACACACCGAGCGAGGTGGCGCAGTGGTTAGCACACTGGACTCGCATTCGGGAGGACGACGGTTCAATCCCGTCTCCGGCCATCCTGATTTATGTTTTCCGTGATTTCCCTAAATCGCTTCAGGCAAATGCCGGGATGGTTCCTTTGAAAGGGCACGGCCGATTTCCTTCCCCATCCTTCCCTAACCCGAGCTTGCGCTCCGTCTCTAATGACCTCGTTGTCGACGGGACGTTAAACACTAATCTCCTCCTCCTCCTAATGAGACAAGCCTTGTTGCCGTTGGAAGTTTGTTTGTACATAAGCACTAGGTACGAGAGGAGGACTGAAATCACATCTTCCAGCCGCTGTCGCCGCCAGCCTGCTTACTTACGCACTGGCGAATTGGCAAGGAGGAACATCGTCGCGGCCGCCGAAGCAGTTTAGAAGCGACTCTTTCTCTTCAGGAGCTAAATATCCATTGTTAAAGTCGCGTATCCAAGTTGCTCTCAGTGCCCATGTGGGAAATTCTGTGGCGTTCGCTCCTATCTTTCCGTGTACTTTCTACATCTAATTAACAACTTCCTCAGTCTCTGTTCGTGACGTAAATTACTAACGTAACTGTGCTTAAATTTAAAATATACACCTGGATAAACTGAAAGAACCAGAGGTTGTACAGAGTTTCAGGGAGAGCATAAGGGAACGATTGACAGGAATGGGGGAAATAAATACAGTAGAAGAAGAATGGGTAGCTTTGAGGGATGAAATAGTGAAGGCAGCAGAGGATCAAATAGGTAAAAAGACGAGGGCTGGTAGAAAGCATTGGGTAACAGAAGAAATATTGAGTTTAATTGATGAAAGGAGAAAATATAAAAATGCAGTAAATGAAGCAGGCAAAAAGGAATACAAACGTCTCAAAAATGAGATCGACAGGAAATGCAAAATGTCTAAGCAGGGATGGCTAGAGGACAAATGTAAGGATGTAGAGGCTTATCTCACTAGGGGTAAGATAGATACTGCCTACAGAAAAATTAAAGAGACCTTTGGAGAAAGGAGAACCACTTGCATGAATATCAAGAGCTTTGATGGAAACCCAGTTCTAAGCAGAGAAGGGAAATCAGAAAGGTGGAAGGAGTATATAGAGGGTCTATACAAGGGCGATGTACTTGAGGACAATATTATGGAAATGGGAGAGGATGTAGATGAAGATGAAATGGGAGATATGATACAGCGTGAAGAGTTTGACAGAGCACTGAAGGACCTGAGTCGAAACAAGGCCCCCGGAGTAGACAACATTCCATTAGAACTACTGACAGCCTTGGAAGAGCCAGTCCTGACAAAACTCTACCATCTGGTGAGCAAGATTTATGAGACAGGCGAAATACCCTCAGACTACAAGAAGAATATAATAATTCCAATCCCAAAGAAAGCAGGTGTTGACAGATGTGAAAATTACCGAACTATCAGTTTAATAAGTCACAGCTGCAAAATACTAACGCGAATTCTTTACAGACGAATGGAAAAACTAATAGAAGCCGACCTCGGGGAAGATCAGTTTGGATTCCGTAGAAACATTGGAACACGTGAGGCAATACTAACCCAACGACTTATCTTAGAAGACAGATTAAGGAAAGGCAAACCTACGTTTCTAGCATTTGTAGACTTAGAGAATGCTTTTGACAATGTTGACTGGAATACACTCTTTCAAATTCTGAAGGTGGCAGGGGTAAAATACAGGGAGCGAAAGGCTATTTACAATTTGTACAGAAACCAGATGGCAGTTATAAGAGTTGAGGGACATGAAAGGGAAGCAGTGGTTGGGAATGGAGTGAGACAGCGTTGTAGCCTCTCCCCGATGTTATTCAATCTGTATATTGAGCAAGCAATAAAGGAAACAAAAGAAAAATTCGGAGTAGGTATTAAAATCCATGGAGAAGAAATAAAAACTTTGAGGTTCGCCAGTGACATTGTAATTCTGTGAGACAGCAAAGGACTTGGAAGAGCAAAAGTGAGTTTGAACGTGGTGTTATAGTCGGCGCACGAGCGATGGGACACAGCATTCCGAAGTACCAATGGAGTGGAGATTTTCCCGTACGACCGTTTCACGAGTGTACCGTGAATATCAGGAATCCGGTAAAACATTAAATCTCCGACGTCGCTGGGCCGGAAAGAGATCCTGTGCAACGACGGGACCAACGACAACTGAAAATCGTTCAACGTGGCAGAAGTGCAACCCTTCCGTGAAGTGTAATGTACTTTTTCTTGACCAACCAATATTCTCCATCGCGTCGAGGTATGTGAAAGTGTGACGACTCATCACAATATGTTATGCAGTCAATGTTTGTTGATTATATCGGTTCTTTGCACTAATTTCAGTCAGACTCTTCCGTTAATACGTTTAGATTAAATTTATTACTATCACCTACCTCTGTTGTTAGCGGTTGTCGCCAAAGATACTTTTAACAGTTACTAGGCGGCCGATCCGCGTTTCAAAATGTAGTGATATCTTTGATTTACGTAGCACATGTACACGGAATTAATTCCTTCAAAAGTCACAGGGTTCATTTAACAAAGCACGATGTTTTGTTGTTGAAAATTTAATATTAATGTGGAATAAATTATTATTATCATTATTGTCCAGCGATAATCTAATACATTGTTCACTTCTCGTGATACTCTGTTCGAAATCGTTGGACACTGTAGTTTTTCCTTAACTCGGTTTTTATTAACACAGTTTCTTTGATATGATTCTCTACTACGAATGGTCACACTTTAGCCCGATAATAAATGTCCAAACTAGGTATATAATCGAATCTCAAGTTGCGACGTGGTTTTTGAAAAGAAGCTTCGGCAACAACTGAAGTTCTTAACTTGTAGTTAATGATATCGGTCTTTTATCGATTGGGATATTAGCTGGATGTTAGCGTTATCTCAGTTCTGTCAGTTCACGTACTTTTGACAATAAATTAAACGAACAGAAATTTACTTTTAATGAGCCTGGCTTCCACTGACGTTAACTATTTCACGCAGTGGCGCATGAACTTACGAGACGCGAATACTCAGGACTCAAATGCTAAAAGCTCGGAGACTAAAATCTCGAACACAAAGACTCCGAGATACTAAAAGTCCCAGGCGCTACAGACGTTAACAGTACGTGCATTGGGCCTATATAGTTGTTATGAAACAGAAGGGACGTTCGTTAGAAACTCTTTGAATAAAGCCCCTTGCTTCTTTGCATATAGTACTCTATCCCATTGGGCCTTATTATTCTTTTATTTAATTTTCTCTACTTTAAAACGGGAATTCGTGGTTTTGTATGAAACATAGGAATTGTTCATGGTAAGTTCGAATAAAATTTAGTTACAAAAAGACGAAATGTGTAAGGAGGGGTTACAATAGAACGCACACAAACTGAGAAGAGGGCGCCGTCGCTCGTCCTTGTTGTAACTGTGACATCACATATCAGCCGGCCGGTGTGGCCGTGCGGTTCTAAGCGCGTCAGTTTGGAACCGCGTGACCGCTACGGTCGCAGGTTCGAATCCTGCCTCGGGCATGGATGTGTGTGATGTCCTTAGGTTAGTTAGGTTTAAGTAGTTCTAAATTCTAGGGGACTGATGACCTCAGTAGTTAAGTCCCATAGTGCTCAGAGCCATTTTTGAACATCACACATCATTTTCGTGCGACTACAATAGCGGTTGCGAAAATGTGTTACGTTCTCAACTTGCAGAGTTGACTGCGGTGCTCTACGGCGGCGCCTCATGCGCGCTTTTGAAGAGGACGGCCTCCGTCACGCAGAAGAGAGTTTGACGACGAGTACTCGAAACATTGCCATGGCCTCTTGGAGACCACATAAAAGCTAGCTCATTATCTTCGCTGTGCGCGTACCTTGAAGCGGGAGATTTGAAAGTGACGCGGTCGTCATAATTATTTTACGAGGGACGTTTGAAAAGTCCGTGGAAAGTCCGAGAGATGGCACCACCTGCGCCTATCGAGGTCATGTTTAGTTAGTAGCATCTCTGGAAAGAACGCACCCCAAGTTTCAGCCATATTGGTCTATTTCTGTGTGTTTGGCATTCGTGTGAATCAAGGAAGTCGAGTGGTTGTCAAAAAATGGACGAAAAAGAATTTCGTGTGGTGATTAAACTTAACTTTATGAAAGGCAAAACGCCTCAGGAGACAAAAGAGAAGCATGATAAACATTACGGTGACTCTGCACCTTTGATTAGAACAGTTTATAAGTGTGATTCTTGAGTTTCTCCCGGCGTATTTGATAATCAAAATATCCACGGGTATGCTGCCGGTCTATAGTGTCTAACCGGCAGCATACCCGTGGATATTTTGATTAGTTTATAAGTGGTTTCAAAATTTTCGGAGCGGCCATATGGGCACAAGAGATGCTGAACGTTCTGGACGCCCTGCGGTGGTTACGACTCCAGAAATCATCGATAGAATCCATGATATGGTGATGGATGACAGAAGAGATAAGGTGCGTGAGATTGCTAGTGCTGTGGGCATCTCGAATGAACCGGTACATAATATTTTGCATAAACATTTGGACATGAGAAAGCTATATGCAAGATGGGTTCCGCGATTGCTCACGCTTGACCAAAAACGGAATCGTGTGAAGTGTTGCAAGAGTGGTTTGCAGCTGTTCTGGAAGAATCCGCAGGACTTTAAGCGTCGTTTCGTCACTGTGGATGAAACATGGATACATTACTATACCCATGAGACCAAAAAACAATCTATACAATGGGTTATCAAGGGAGAATCTGCACCAAAAAAGGCGAAGACCATTCCTTCACCCGGAAAGTTATGGCGTCTGTCTTTTGGGATTCGCAAGGGATACTCCTCATCGACTATATGGAAAAGGGTAAAACTATTAGAAGTGAATATTATTCATCGTTATTGGACTGTTTGAAAACCGAGCTGCAATAAAAACGCCGGCGATTGGACCGCAAAAAAATCCTTTTCCATCACGACAATGCACCAGCACACACCTCAGCAGTTGTGGTCGCAAAATTAATGGAAATAGGATTCCAAGTCGTTTCACATCGCCTCTGTTCTCCAGACTTGGCTCCCTCGAACTACTATTTGTTCCCCAATTTGAAGAAATGGCTGGCAGGACAAAAATGTTATTCAGACGAGGAGGTGATCGCAGCAACTATTTTGCAGACTTGGACAATTCCTATTATTCGCAAGGGATCAACAAATTAGAACAGCGTTGGACGAAGTGTATAAGTCTAAAAGGAGACAATGTCGAAAAATAAGAAAGGTTTACCCCAAACACATAAGTAATTTTTATTCTTGCACGAACTTTTCTAACGCCCCTCGTACATCCAAACGGTGCATTTCTGGACGAGGGTTGCGTACCAAAGCATTATATAGCAAATCCCCCCCCCAGCAAACCCTAAAAGCATGTAACTAACAGGAATCCTGAAACACCGTGCATGTCTCGGCAAAGAGAAGCAGATTACACTGAGATGCCAAAAGTTATGGGATACCTCCTAATACCGTGTCGTATCTCGGCGTAGTGCTCGATTGGCATGGACTCAACAAGACGTTAGAAATTACCTGCAGAAAATATTGAGCCACAGTGCCTCTAGAGATGTCCATAATTGCCGGTGCAGTATTTTGTGCACGAACTGACCTCGCGGTTATTTCCCATAAATGTACGATGGGATTCAGGTCGGGCGATCTGGGTAGCCAAACCATTCTCTCGAATTGTCCAGGATGTTCTTCAAAGCAGTCGTGAACACTTGTGGCCTGCTGACACGTCGCACTGTCATCCATAAAAATTCCATCGTTGTTTGGGAAATGTCTATGAATGCTCTCCAAGTAGCTGGACATAATGGTTTACAGTCAAGGGTCAGTCCATCCCATGTAAACACAGCCCACACCATTATGGAACCACCACCAGCTTGTACATTGCCTTGTTGACAACTTGGCTGTATGGCTGGGGGGGGGGGGGGGGGGGTTCAAATGGTTCAAATGTCTCTGAGCACTATGGGACTTAATTTCTGAGGTCATCAGTCCCCTAGAATTAGAACTGCTTAAGCCTAACTAACCTAAGGACATCACACACATCCATTCCCGAGGCAGGATTCGAACCTGCGACCGTAGCGGTCGCGCGGTTCCAGACTGTAGCGCCTAGAACCGCCCACAGTCTAATCCTATCATCAGCTCTCATCAAGTGAAATCCGGACTCGTCTGACCAGGCCATTGTTTTCCAGTAGTGTAGGGTCCGACCAATATGGTCCCGAGCCCAGAAGAGGCGCTGCAGGCGATGCCGTGCTGTAAGCAAAGGCACTCGCTTCGGTCGTCCGCTGCCATAGCCCATTTGCACCACCTTTGGCCGCAATGTCCTAACGGATACGTACGTCGTACGTTACACGTTGATTTCGGTGGTGAATTCAAACATTTTGCTTGTCTGTCAGTCCTGACTACGCAGACGCCACTGGTAAGAGGTGATGCTCTGAAATTTGATATTCTCGGTACACTCTTGACACCGTGGATCTCATAATACTGAATTCCCTCACGATTTCCGAAATGGAATGTCCCATGCGTCTAGCTGTCTGTTAATTCCCTTTGTCCGACCATAATCACGTCGGGCACTTTTTCATATGAATCAGCTGAGTGCAAATGAGAGCTCCGCCAATCCACTGCCCGTTAATAACTTGTATGAGTGCATATACCAGGTGTACCGGTATGAAATGAGCGTTTTTTGTGAAAATGAAACACTAATTTTGAATTGAAAAGTAAAAACATTTTATTCAAAGTACTGACCATTGCTTTCTATACATTTTGACCACCTTTCTGGCAATTTGTGGACACCACGCCAATAGAAATGTTCGTCTTTTGAAGCAAACCAATCAGACACCCAATTTTCGACTTCTTCGTAGGAACCAATTTTCGACTTCTTCGTTGGAATCGAATTGTTCCTCAGCCATTGCGTGTCCCAGTGATGAAAACAAATGGTAGTCGGAAGGAGTCAAGTCTGGTGAATACGGCGGGTGGGGTAGCAGCTCCCAGCCAAGTGTTTTGATTGTATCCTGAACCAGTTTTGCTTTGTGTGCAAGTGCATTGTCGTGTAAAAACATTACTTTGCCATGCCTTCTGGCCCATTCTGGTCTTTTTTCGATCAATGCATAGTTCAAATTGATCATTTGTTGTCTGTAGCGATTAGTATTCACAGTTTCACCGGGTTTTAGAAGCTCATGATACACCACACCTTTCTGATCACACCAAACACAGAGCATTGTCTTCTTGCCGAATCGATCTGGTTTTGCAGTCGATTTTGATGGTCGTCCCGGATTAACCTATGATTTTTCCCGTTTAGGATTCTTAAAATAAATCAATTTTTCATCACCAATAACAATTCGATGCAAAACTGATTTTCTTTCATGTCTTTGAAGCAAAATTTGACAAACGGTTTTTCGGTTTTCCATCTGTCTTTCATTCAATTCATTTGGTACCCATTTTCCACACTTTTGGATCTTTCCCATAGCTTTCAAACGGTCTGAAATTGTTTGTGGTGCAACATTTTGCATTGCTGCCATTTGCTTCTGACTCAAAGTATCATCTTCATCGAATATTGCTTGCAATTCGGTGTCTTCGAACTTTTTTGGTGGTTTTCCACGTTCTTCATTTCTTACATCAAAATCATTATTTCTGGACCGTTGAAACCATTTTTTGTATGTTGCTTCTGATAGAGCATGATCGCCATATGCCTCGTCAAGCATTCGATGCGACTCTGCAGCACTTTTTTTCAAATGAAAACAATAAATTAATGCTTTCCGCAAATCATCACTTTCTGGTACAAAATTCGACATTGTTAACACGATGAAAACATATGATGTTGTTTGTTCCATGACTTGATGTATACTAAATATCTTTGACAGATGTCATACCAACCAAACAAAAAAAAAGTTAAGGCTCGTTCACAACAAATGTTCGCTATCGACACATTTGTATCTTAACGCTCATTTCATACCGGTACACCTGGTAACTATTGCATGACGTTTGTCACCTCATTGTATGCGTTAGTGTATTAACTTAGATTCCAGGTCTCCCCACAGTGTCTCACAGAGTGAAGCCATTTGACACGCCGGTGGTGGTGCTATTCCAGGGGAGCAAGCTGTGTACCGGCATCGGCCTCACCTTCCCCCTCTGCTTCATTCCCTTCAGCGCCCACACAGTAATCGCGTCCAGTACCCATTCACGCAGTGTCCATACTCACAGCGAGAAGGCCCTCACTTAGTATTTCCAGATTGTTCCTCTGCACAACTTCCAGATTAGAAGAAATACTGAGGTAGGCATCTCGTATGTTGTCTCCCGCACAGTGTTGTTAAAAACCTCTCATGGCGCAGCTGCAAGCATCCACCCTTAATGCGAGTAGCTATCAACGTTGATAATTCGCAGGCAGATGACGACGACAATAAACGAAGCGTGTGTAGCAAGTGTGGCCCCCGCTGCCCTGGCTGGAGCGGACTCCTCTGAAGTAAGCGAGATACGGCGAGGCGAGCCGACGCAGGGGTCGGAGAGTTTATCTGCAGCCGCGCACATCTGGTTGATTTGCGCCCGGCACTGCTCTCTCTGCCTGCCACGACGCCGTCTCTGGGCTGCGCTCAGCCGGCCGGCCGGCTCGTGTCTGTCTTAAGTAGCAGCGGAGTGTGCGCCGCCGTCAGCCAGCTCACGAAAGAGCTGAATAATGAGGGCAAGGCTAAACTCTTCTGTTTGGCAGATGATGTCCATATACACTGAAGCGCCAAAGAAACTGATATATGCAGGTGTATTCAAATACAGAGATATGTAAAAAGGCAGAATGCGGCGCTGCGGTCGGCAACGCCTATATAAGAAGTGTCTGGCGCAGTTGTTAGATCGGTTACTGCTGCTACACTGGTACGATATCAAGATTTAAGTGAATTTGACCGTGGTGCTATAATCGGCCCAAAAGCGGTGGGACACAGCATCTCCGAGGTAGCGATGAAGTGGGGACTTTCCTGTACGACCATTTCACGATTGTACTGTGAATATCAGGAGTCCGGTAAAACATCAAACTCCGACGTCGGTGGGCCGGAAAGAGATATTGCAAGGACAGGACCAACGACGACTGAAGAGAATCGTTCATCGTGACAGAAGTACAACCCTTCCGCAAATTGCTGCAGATTTCAATGCCGAGACATCAGCAAGTGTCAGCGTGTGAACCATTCAACGAAATATCATCGATATGGGCTTTCGCAGCCGAAGGCCCGGTCGTGTGCCCTTGATGACTGCACGACACAAAAGCTTTACGGCTCACCTGGGCCCCTCAACACCGACATTGAACTGTTAATGACTGGAAGCATCTTACCTGGTCGGACGAACCTCGTTTCAAATTGTATTGAGTGTATGGACGTGTACTAGTATGGAGACAACCTCATGAATCCATGGACCCTGCATGTCAGCAGGGGACTGTTAAAGCTGGTGGAGGTTCTGCAATGGTGTGGGGTGCGTGCAGTTTGAGTGATGTGGGATCATGATGCGTCTAGATGCGACTCTGACGTGCGACACTTACGTAAGCATCCTGTCTGATCACCTGCATTCGTTCGTGTCCATTGTGCATTCCGACAGACTTAGGCAATTCCAGCAGGACAATGCGACATCCCACAAGTCGAGAATTGCTACGGAGTGGCACCAGGAACGCTCTTATAAGTTTAAGCACTTCCGCTGGTCACCAAACTCCCCAGACATGAACAAAGCTAAGCATATCTGGGATGCCTTGCAACGTGTTGTTCAGAAGAGCTCTCCAACGCCTCCTACTCTTACGGATTTATGGACAGACCTGCAGGATTCATGGTGTCAGTTCCCTCCATCACTACTTCAGACATTAGTCGAGTCCATGCCACGTCGTGTTGCGGCACTTCTGCGTGCTCGCGGGGCCCTACACGATATTAGGCAGGTGTTGGAAGCTTTCCATAACTCGGCGTAACGTATTCCCTGGGATATTGCCGACGGTAGTTCTGATGAGATCCGTCAACTCAGGAATGGTGGCACGTGTTCGGAACACTTCTTGCTTCAAGTAGCCCCAAAGGAAAAAGTCTGCACATGAAAGGTCAGGTGAGCGAGGTGGCCAGGAAATGTCACCAAAACGGGAAATTATGCTATCGGGAAATGTCTGTCGCAAGAAATCCATGCAAATTCTAGTCTCCATTCCTGAGTTGAAGGATACCATCAGAACTGCCATCGGCAATGTCCCAGGGAATACGTTACACCAAGCTGTGGGAAGCTTCCATAGCCGCCTACATGAATATGTTGTGCAGAGGCGGCATCATTTGAAAGGAGTCATATCCAAAAAGTAATCCACGCAATGGACAATGACTTACACATTAGTAAATGGCATACCTTTAACTATTAATTGACATAAGAGGTAATAAATAAATTACAGCTACTGCTTGATGGCGTGTTTTTAATATCCTACTATGAACGCTGCCGCACCCTGTATAATAAGGATCAGCTGGCTGGTACATAAGGGAAGTGACCAAGGGGCGGAAGTAGGTTTGATTGATAGTTTCTTAAATGGTATTTGACCATACTACAATCTTCTGCGAACACATTTACATAAAATACACACTAAGAGTAGTAAGTGTAATTAAGGTACTAAACAGGTCAAGTAATAGCGAAGAGCATTTAAAAGCAAGTGTTAAGCTGAAGAGAATAATTATAGCTGTTGTAAGATATACGTCACAAACACTTCAGAAATTCTACAAAGTTATGATTCATTGTCTATGTATTGTTATCAGTGTATATCTTCATACAGGTGTCATCAACGTGCGCTGTGTGTATAAACTGCTGTTGTTGAAATATTTTGTCAGAATTTCTGTGATGGCAAATACTTCTCATCCCAATAAACTAATGCTGTACATAGGGAGAGGTGCATGTCATTCATTAAGTCCTTCATTGGCTCTTCTTGCTGAATTAGGAGCAGGGCGCTAGCAAAATGGAGATGATTGACAACGCTAGCTGTTTCATTAGCACCTCACCAGCTGTTTCGTTACCACAACCACCCATTATCTTTCCAAAGAAGTTTCGTGTAGTACACAATGATGTTATAAGATTCCTTAATGGGTTATTTTATATTTGAAGATGTCCCTGGAAGTGCTGCTTACTTCGCAACTACACGTAGCCCTGCGTTGTGTCTGATCCCCGCAGTGTACTTTCGCTCACGTCATTTCAATCCGTTTCTCTTTCCTGTTACGTTATATGTACTGCTTTGTTGTGTTTATAGTAAAATTATTCGCAAATATTCTCCAGTTTCGACGTTGACATTGTCTTAAATGGAGACAAAGAGTCAGCGGTTGGCTACCAGTATTTTATTTGGAATTGTGTATCACAATGCTTCAAGCGTAGGAACTTATTAAGTAGTAAAAATTTAGATCTCAGGTAAGGTAACCATAACTCCTCTGACAAGAGTGGGATTTTCATACCTTTTCCTGCTCAAGACCCGGGTTCCCAGGTTCGATTCCCGGCGGGGTCAGGGATTTTCTCTGCCTCGTGATGACTGGGTGTTGTGTGATGTCCTTAGGTTAGTTAGCTTTAAGTAGTTCTAAGTTCTAGGGGACTGATGACCATAGATGTTAAGTCCCATAGTGCTCAGAGCCATTTGAACCAACCTGCTCAAGAACTGGGTCACTTTTTGATCCCTCATTAAATGTCGCTTTTAATTTTAACATTTCCTCTCCCTTTGGAATTGTAGCCTTTACTGAAATGAGTAATGGTAATCTGGTGTATGTGTGTATATAAGCAGTGGAAAAACTGTAAAAAGAGCATTTCAGGATTTCAGAAATTTACTTATTAAGAAATGTAACATTCATAATACAGAATGTGCGGTAACAGACATCACAGAGAAAAAGTTTTGAATGAGCACTAGGAGTTTACGTTCATGTGAACTCCATACAGCAGTCATATTTCTTTAAAGATGAAATTTCATTGAGCAGCTCAGGTCTGCCTAATACGTGTGAATAGAAATGGTTCAAATGGCTCTGGACAGTACGAGACTTTCATCTGAGATCATCTGTCCCCTAGAACTTAGAATTACTTAAACCTAACTAACCTAAGGACATCACACACATCCATGCCCGAGGCAGGATTCGAACCTGCGACCGTAGCAGTCGCACGGTTCCGGACTGCGCGCCTAGAACCGCGAGACCACCGCGGCCCGCACTGGCGGTTACCCAAAATTTTTTTGGTGGCGGTGAATCTGTGTGCTTCCATTGAGCTGACTGGCGCTTTGTTTCTGGATTGAAAACTGGCATCCACGTCTCATCCATTGTCACAACCGACGAAAAGAAAGTCCCATTCATGCTGTCATTGCGCGTCAACATTGCTTGGCAACATGCCACACGGGCAGCCATGTGGTCGTCCGTCAGCATTCGTGGCACCCACTTGGATGACACTTTTCGCGTTTTCAGGTCGTCATGCAGGATTGTGTGCACAGAACCCACAGAAATGCCAACTCTGGAGGCGATCTGTTCAACAGTCATTCGGCGATCCCCCAAAACAATTCTCTCCACTTTCTCGATCATGTGCGAGCCTGAGGTTGTTTCGGTTTGTTGTCACACGATGTTCTGCGTTCATTAAACTGTCGCACCCACGAACGCACTTTCGACACATCCATAACTCCATCACCACGTCTCCTTCAACTGTCGATGAATTTCAATTGGTTTCACACCACGCAAATTCAGAAAACGAATGATTGCACACTGTTCAAGTAAGGAAAACGTCGCTATTTTAAGTATTTAAAACAGTTCTCATTCTCGCCGCTGGCGGTAAACTTCCATCTACCGTACGGTGCTGCTATCTCTGGGACGTATTGACAATGAACGCGGCCTCATTTTAAAACAATGCGCATGTTTCTATCTCTTTCCAGTCCAGAGAAAAAAAATCGGAGGCCTTAGAACTTGAATGCACCTCGTAGATGTCGGATTGGTTACGGTCAGTTATTGCGCTTAGTTCACGCTGCCGACCTAAGACGAAAATGAATCGCAGAGTGCAGAGGAAATACTGGGTAGCCAGCAGACAGTTCGTCGTAAGTACTAACACAGTTATCTTGCTTATGTAGCTACATTTTAATAACGCAATGCGATAGTAACCCTTGCCCCGGCCTACCTCCTCCCCCCCCCCCCCTCATTTTCATACACCCCAAGTTCGTCTTTCGGGGAGGGGGGGGGGGGGGACAATTTGAAAACCCGTGGCCTAATGTGTACGCACTCTAACGACAAAGGCGGACCACTGTTACGGCAAATTCTGCGTGGATAATTGCGTCCTACATGTCTTCAATGCTGTCAAAAGTAAACATAGGTAATCATTTACATGTACCAGCGTGACATAAAACGAACACTTTAGTCCATGATTCTGAATAATCATAACCTAATTTCGTACTAGCTGCACAAGGTAACAACGAGTGCTTAATAAATACGAACCTAGACCTCCCAGAAGTTTCAATATGAGTAATTAGCAGCGTTACAAAAATATCAACTTTCGCATTCAACGACGAAAACACCGTAAACAAGCCTGAGAGACCGAATATGTACCCTTGTGGCGCTGGTGCAGACTTATACGTTGTGCGTATCGTGCAATAGGCATAACGGAAAAGTTGGCAGTTCCAGACTTGTACGCTTGGGGCACTGGTGTAGACTAGAGTACGATAGGTGTGTCTTGTATTATCGACCGAGAGCACAGCTGGACCCCCCATGAACCATGGACCTTGCCGTTGGTAGGGAGGCTTGCATGCCTCAGCGATACAGATGGCCGTACCGTAGGTGCAATCACAAAGGAGGGGTATCTGTTGAGAGGCCAGACAAACATGTGGTTCCTGAAGAGGGGCAGCAGCCTTTTCGGTAGTTGCAGGGGCAACAGTCTGGATGATTGACTGATCTGGCCTTGTAACATTAACCAAAACGGCCTTGCTGTGCTGGTACTGCGAACGGCTGAAAGCAAGGGGAAACTACAGCCGTAATTATTCCCGAGGACATGCAGCTTTACTGTATGATTAAATGAGGATGGCGTCCTCTTGGGTAAAATATTCCGGAGGTAAAATAGTCCCCCATTCGGATCTCCGGGCGGGGACTACTCAAGAGGACGTCGTTATCAGGAGAAAGAAAACTGGCGTTCTACGGATCGAAGCGTGGAATGTCAGATCCCTTAATCGGGCAGGTAGGTTAGAAAATTTAAAAAGGGAAATAGATAGGTTTAAGTTAGATATAGTGGGAATTAGTGAAGTTCGGTGGCAGGAGGAACAAGACTTTTGGTCAGGTGATTACAGGATTATAAATACAAAATCAAATAGGGGTAATGCAGGAGTAGGTTTAATAATGAATAAAAAAATAGGTGTATGGGTAAGCTACTACAAACAGCATAGTGAACGCATTATTGTGGCCAAGATAGACACAAAGCCCACGCCTACTACAGTAGTACAAGTTTATATGCCAACTAGCTCTGCAGATGATGAAGAAATTGATGAAATGTATGACGAGATAAAAGAAATTATTCAGGTACTGAAGGGAGACGAAAATTTAATAGTCATGGGTGACTGGAATTCGTCAGTAGGAAAAGGAAGAAAAGGAAACGTAGTAGGTGAATATGGATTGGGGGGAAGAAATGAAAGAGAAAGCCGCCTTGTAGAATTTTGCACAGAGCATAACTTAATCATAGCTAACACTTGGTTCAAGAATCATAAAAGAAGGTTGTATACCTGGAAGAATCGTGGAGATACTAAAAGGTATCAGATAGATTATACAATGGTAAGACAGAGATTTAGGAACCAGGTTTTAAATTGTAAGACATTTCCAGGGGCAGATGTGGATTCTGACCACAATCTATTGGTTATGAACTGCAGATTGAAACTGAAGAAACTGCAAAAAGGTGGGAATTTAAGGAGATGGGACCTGGATAAACTGAAAGAACCAGACGTTGTAGAGAGTTTCAGGAAGAGCATAAGGGAACAATTGACAGGAATGGGGGAAAGAAATACAGTAGAAGAAGAATAGGTAGCTATGAGGGATGAAGTAGTGAAGGCAGCAGACGATCAAGTAGGTAAAAAGACGACGGCTAGTAGAAATCCTTGGGTAACAGAAGAAATATTGAATTTAATTGATGAAAGGAGAAAATATAAAAATGCAGTGAATGAAACAGGCAAAAAGGAATACAAACGCCTCAAAAATGAGATCGACAGGAAGTGCAAGATGGCTAAGCAGGGATGGCTAGAGGACAAATGTAAGGATGTAGAGGCTTGTCTCACTAGGGGTAAGATCGATACTGCCTACAGGAAAATTAAAGACACCTTTGGAGAGAAGAGTACCACTTGTATGATATCAAGAGCTCAGATGCCAACCCTGTTCTAAGCAAAGAAGGGAAGGCAGAAAGGTGGAAGGAGTATATAGAGGGTTTATACAAGGGCGATGACTTGAGGACAATATTATGGAAATGGAAGAGGATGTAGATGAAGACGAAACGGGAGATAAGATACTGCGTGAAGAGTTTGACAGAGCACTGAAAGACCTGAGACGAAACAAGGCCCCCGGAGTAGACAACATTCCAGTAGAACTACTGATGGCCTTGGGATAGCCAGTCATGACAAAACTCTACAATCTGGTGAGCAAGATATATGAGACAGGCGAAATACCCTCAGACTTCAGGAAGAATATAATAATTCCAATCCCAAAGAAAGCAGGTGTTGACAGATGTGAAAATTACCGAACTATCAGTTTAATAAGTCACAGCTGCAAAATACTAACGCGAATTCTTTACAGACGAATGGAAAAACTGGTAGAAGCGGACTTCGGGGAAGATCAGTTTGGATTCCGTAGAAATGTGGGAACACGTGAGGCAATACTAACCTTACGACTTATCTTAGAAGAAAGATTAAGGAAAGGCAAACCTACGTTTCTAGCATTTGCAGACGTAGAGAAAGCTTTTGACAATGTTAACTGGAATACTCTCTTTCGAATTCTGAAGGTGGCAGGGGTAAAATACAGGGAGTGAAAGGCTATTTAAATTTGTACAGAAACCAGATGGCAGTTATAAAGAGTCGAGGGGCATGAAAGGGAAGCAGTGGTTGGGAAAGGAGTGAGACAGGGTTGTAGCCTCTCCCCGATGTTATTCAATGTGTATATTGAGCAAGCAGTAAAGGAAACAAAAGAAAAATTCGGAGTAGGTATTAAAATTCATGGAGCAGTAATAAAAACTTTGAGGTTTGCCGATGACGTTGTAATTCTGTCAGAGACAGCAAAGGACTTGGAAGAGCAGTTGAACGGAATGGACAGTGTCTTGAAAGGAGGATATAAGATGAACATCAACAAAAGCAAAACGAGGATAATGGATGTAGTCAAATTAAATCTGGCGATGCTGAGGGAATTAGATTAGGAAATGAGACACTTAAAGTAGTAAAGGAGTTTTACTATTTAGGGAGTAAAATAACTGATGATGGTCGAAGTAGAGTGGATATGAAATGTAGACTGGCAATGGCAAGGAAATCGTTTCTGAAGAAGAGAAATTTGTTAACATCGAGTATAGATTTAAGTGTCAGGAAGTCGTTTCTGAAAGTATTTGTATGGAGTGTAGCCATGTATGGAAGTGAAACATGGACGATAACTAGTTTGGACAAGAAGAGAATAGAAGCTTTCGAAATGTGATGCTACAGAAGAATGCTGAAGATAAGTTGGGTAGATCACGTAACTAATGAGGAGGTATTGAATAGGATTGGAGAGAAGAGAAGTTTGTGGCACAAATTGACTAGAAGAAGGGATCGTTTGGTAGGACATGTTTTGAGGCATCAAGGGATCACAAATTTAGCATTGGAGGGCAGCGTGGATGGTAAAAATCGTAGAGGGAGACCAAGAGATGAATACACTAAGCAGATTCAGAAGGATGTAGGTTGCAGTAGGTACTGGGAGATGAAGAAGCTTGCACATGATAGAGTAGCATGGAGAGCTGCATCAAACCAGTCTCAGGACTGAAGACCACAACAACAACAACAGCACAGTTGGCCTAGTCAACCAGTGAGGACGGTGTTTACGTCTTCCACTCAACTTACCTACTTGCGGCATTTCAGTTCCTGTACGTGAATAGTATAATGAGAGTGAAACAGTTTCTGTAAATAAATCAAGAACTTCGGCGACGGTGTCCGCTTCCTTCCGAACTTTTAACTGTATACAGTACATTTCGGAGGTAATGCAGAAAATTGACGAAAACAAGAAACGATACTAGTACTACCAACCTTATAACTTTCCTGTTAGTTGATGATAAGATCATTGCAGAGAAGACTGAACATGAAGTTCCGTAGCTAACTGCAGCCAGGCAGGTTTCTGCCAAATGCAGAATGACAATTTCGAGAAACATAGAAAGCAAAATTATACAAATTAACAGTGAAGTCGCAGAGCCCGTTGTACAGTTTTTGTATTAGAGGCAGTTGAAGAAGACAACTTGGTGAACAGGAAAAAAAGAATAATCAGTGCTTTAACAGTTTCTTAAGTGCTTTTAGTGAAATTAAGAACGGTTTTGAAAACAACCCTAAATTTAGATGGAAAGGAACGTTTGCAACCAATGTGAAAATTAATTGAAAAACCGGTGTTTTTCGGTGTGCAATGGTGAGATTCGTATTTGGAATTACCATGAGTGACAAGAAAGCAAACTAACAGGCGAACAGAGATATGTATAAGAAATAAGTATCACCATGATGAAAATGAAAAGAAGGTCAGCGAGACACGTAGGCAGCCAGCCACACAGTGGTAGATGGGCAGAAGCAGTTCTCTGCTGGGTTTCAAGAAACAAAAAAAAGAACGAGACAGCGACCTGATGGAAAGTGTGGTGAGTTTAAAATGCCTGGCTGTGTGTAGCAGAAGATGTGACGCAAGCGGAAGTCTGGAGGTGACCATTTTCTGGCAGCGGATATAAAATAGTTGACATCTGGATAAAGCTTTAATTTCATCTTGAAAGCAGGATGATTTTTGTATAAGGCGCAGGTTAGAGGGTAGTTAATTACAGAACCATATAGATGAAACAAGAAGGTAAATGGATAAAGATCTAGTGTAGTGCAAAGATAAAGCCAAGCTGCTGGACGTATCCGATCTGGTCCTGAAGTTATGGAACAATGAATAACGAATGAGAAGAAAAATTATCGATGAGAGTTCTAATTTCACCGATTTACTCATCGTGGCCGTTTCGCGAGATATAAGTGGGATTAAGTGATGTGTCGTGTGCCTCCTTTTGTTATGTAAACTCTCGAATTTCAACAGACCTCTCCGTGACGACACACAAATGTCCCCTTGCAGCGACTACCACAGCAATTTGTTGAGCATCTCCGTAGCTCTCGCGCGTACTAAACGATCCTGTGACGAAATGCGGCGTTCTTTGTTCATTCGATCTTCTCTGTCTCTTCAGGCAATACAACCTTGTAAGGCATGGACTCGCTCTACAGTCTGCAAACACTGATATCAGTTGGTAAAGATAAAAGGAGTAGCTATTTACTATTCCAGATAGCTGCTTCTGTATCAGAGCTACAAAGAAAGGGCACAGAAGGTTTTCAGACACTGCTACCAGTCACACAATTTGTTGACTACTAAATTATTTATTTAGCGACATGTTTCAAGGTGATATCTCATCATCAGCTTATATTGACATTACAAAAACAAAAGTGTATAGAGATATTAAAGTTTCTTTACAAGCTGATGTGGTCATCCTGCGGAGAGAGAGACAAGGATAACCTAGTATGAGACGATGTCACTTCGTATATTGGTCTGTTGCTCACATGAAACTTTTTATAAAACACTCACATTGTTCTTACGTCCTGGCTTTCTTCTTGTGATGTGTTGAGGTATGGCTATTTCCATAACTCTTCTAAACATTCTGCGTGGTGTCTGTTCTATATCGTGTCTCCCTACCACTTTCGCGCAACGAAATTTGTGTGCTAGCGTCCAGTGTTCTGGTAATCCTACTCGGAATTGGTCAATAAAAGTTCGTGGATGTAATGAGTTTCCTTCTCGAAAGTGTTGAAATTTTCTGACTGTGAGGAAATGATCGTTGTCGTACTTCGTCATAGTTCCATATGAAATTCGCGATTCTTCGCCACTTTTGTTTCTGATCATTTCTCCCGTCGTTCTTTCCGGTTGTGGTAGATCCATTGGATATTGTCCACTGTAACTTTCGCCTACCCTTGCGTAGTATCGTTGGAGTGGTACGCAATAATTTTCTTCCATCGGTTGTAAACGTGTAGCTGAATGCGTTGCACTGTACTCTTCGCGACCTGGCTTTCCATTGTCACGTATTGGTTGGGTATCTTGTCTGGCTAACCTTGCTGCTTCATTGCACGATCCAAACTGTGGTTCCGCATGTGTTTGTGATGACGTTTGTTCATCAAGAATTTCGAAACGTGTTTGTTGTTGTGCAGGCTGTCTGATTTCACGTATGCAACTTTCCGCCTGTGATTGGAATCGCAAATGTGTAATATCTTCGTTAATTGTTTGTTTTTCCGGTGCTGTTACAGATACGGATGTGGTTGCAGACTCTGTGCTTGTTCGATTCTGTTCACTACGCTCTTAAATGGTTTGCAACAACTCTGTTCGCAATTTCTGAAATTGTCGCTTCGTTTGCGCTTCTATTTTGACTATGCGGTTATCATACCTTTTCAGCGCTGCTTTTGTGATGGTTTGTGTAACACACTGTTTTCAACAATTTCACGCGCTGTACCTGCTGCTTGTCTAGTAATTACGTTTATCTGTTTCTCTAGTTTCTTGACTTCTCCGTGGGTGTTGTTACGTAATGTTTTGATCTCATCCTGAATGTCATTACGCAATGTTTGTACGTCCTCTTGTACCTTGTCAATGTCTGTTCTCACTTCTCGAGATTCTATCACTTTTCGAGATTCTTTTGCCTCGGCATCAATATGACTTAGGTGTACCTGAATTTTTTTGTTTTGTTCTTTAATCTCACGCATTTGTCTCGTGGTTTCTGCATTCTGAATTTTAATTTGGTTCGCAATTTCTTTATTTTGTCTTGTCATGGTTTCCGTAATTAAGTGTAATAATTCTGTCAGATTGGTGGGTACTATTGCGTTTTCTTCCGACGTCCTACGCTCTGTGTTTTCGCCCAAGTGTTGGGACGCAACCGATTGCATTGAACTGTGCTGTGACACGTTTCTGCTCGCATTCCTTGTACTCTGTGGTGAGGGAGCTCTGATTACTTGTACTATCGGTTCTACGTATTCAAGACGCAAGTTAGAATCCTCATCGACTGTCCCTCTACTTTCCTGCTCCTCTGTCGTATGCTGACGTACGTTTTCTGTGCCTTGACGTACATTATCCTCGCTATGGTGCGTTATATATCCTATTTCTCGCGATACTGCATCGTCTGTTGTACTGTCCTCTATTCTCTGTCCATTTTCATGCTGGGTCTCTACCTCAATTCGGTCAAGGTCTCGATCTGCCATTGCTAATCTTTCCGAATACCTTATTATCTGTTTTAAAAGCAATTCACGCGCCCTACTTCGCGTCAACATGCGCTCATGCGATCTCACGCGTTTCATAAACTTTTTGTTCACACGACTTGACACTACCAAGACTGACAATACATTCACTTACTTGTTGGGTCAGAACCAACTTGTCAACGATGTATCCGCCACCTGTGCGCTTGCATTGGAGAGAAAACTTAATTCTAACAATATTAACATTCATAACTTAATTATGCTATTCTCTGACAGACTCACTTCTTCTTGAATACCTTTACTATCTATCGCTGCAGCTACTGTTTTAGACTATGTATAGCTGTAAGAAAAAAAATTTTTTTACTGCGAAAATTTTTCAACAGGTTATTTTTCTGACCTAGTTAGGCATGTGGTCGACCTTCAATATGGTATCGTACCATCCTGGCAGGGTCGCCATTTTCTAAACATTCTGCGTGGTGTCTGTTTGTTCTATATCGTGTCTCCCTACCACTTTCGCGCAATGACGCTCTGAGCGTGTTTTTTAGGGAATTGACTAGGTTGATCCTGGGACCTGTTGCTGGTAAGGAGACTCCAGACCATACATGACATGTAGAATTCAGAAGAGTTCAGTGAGACTAGCGATGATATAACCAAATACTTAATGATTTCAGCGTCAGCTCCACTGAACTCCCTGTAAAAGAATCTTACTACTAACTAAATTTAGTGGAAGGGGTTCAATGCTTTCCTATTTTCAGTTAGCTGGTAAAATAACGTCGAAAAAGCAGTTAAGTTTACCATTGGAAATTTTATTCTACTCACAAAACATTGTTTATAAATTGCACTATTGATAAAAGGAAATGTTTTAATACAGGATGGTAAAAACCAACTGCGTTCAACAAAAATGTGAACGAATATTCCCTGAATGGGTTTCCAAGTTCTACAATGGATCGAAGGATGACCTATGCCATATCACATCTATAATCTAGGTTTAAATTAAGTTTCACAAAAGAGAAAACTATCAAAATGGTCTACAGTGACCCTCAATTATCTTTAATTACTTATCTAACTTGTCGTAAATTACAGTGGCTGATGTGGCTTCTCAATAACTATATAACAGAAAAATCATCGCGTTTCAGATTTTTACTTCAAGTGGCAAACGTGAACACCATGAGCTTTAATTGACGATCGACACTAGTATTACGCAAAAAGGGGATGTAACAGATGAGACTTCTGCAGTTCTGAGTGAAGCCTTATGCGCTCAAAAATGCGGCATCGCGTGCGTTCATTACCTTGTCGGTGTTCGTCAGGGAGCGGCGGCCAGCGCAGCTCCGTCCAGCTCGCCCTCTCGGAAGCAACTCTCTTCTAACTTCTCCTTACTACAATTTAACAAAGTTGGTTTAAAAAAATTATCTGGCTGTGTATTCATCTGACCAATCAGGGTCTCAATGTTAACCTTAAGCTCCGCCTACAAAAATTCTGTCTATCCAATGAGAAACGTTATACTTTTCGTGATAGGGCAATGTTTTTAAAGTTTGCAACGTAACAGAGATGCGAAAAAGTCTCACGCTAAAACTTGCAGCTGGTGTGGTCCTTTTAGCGTTATCGTAAGATCTATACTGTTCTTCTGGAGGGCTCGATCTTTTAACATGGGCTGGGGGGTGGTCCTAACGTAACAGAGACGCGAAAAAGTCTCACGCTAAAACTTGCGGGTGGTGTGGTCCTAGCAGTTAGCTGGCGACGTGGGTGTCCGTCCGTCCCTTATCGTAGGGCCTTCCAGCTTAACACGGTTCTGCTCTCGGCTTCTGTTCTCGTTTCTCCCCTCGGAACTGCGTCTGTCCCACGGTGGGAAGGTATGACATGCATTTAGGCATTCTTGTGTTAGTCTGTGGTATTCCATTTGCTCACTCGTTACTCGTATTACTTTGGTTAATTTAATGTCTCGATTTATTCAGAGCTATGTGACATACTACTGGATTTGCTTATCATGTCAGGGTTTTCATCGAAGGTGTTGGATTTGCCTGACACCTTACACTCTCTAGGAGCTCTTCACCATTGTTCACAAACTGTACAAGGGTGCATTTATAACACGACACCACAAAACATATCAGCGGCGTAGAAAACAAGATGGCGATCAAAGCAAGGCTAATTTCAATTAGACTATCGATATGTCGATCCTGGTGTTGTCAGTAGCATATCTTGCTATCGTATTACTGATATTAGGCGTAATGTAATACAAAATGAGCGACTGTGGCAATTTTATAATACAAATGAAAGCATAAAAACTTTTTATTTTAAGAATTACAAAGATTTTTCGTATATAACCTTAATGTCATGTACGTACTGTTTTAAGAGTACTGAATTAATGTTCGCATAGAAGCGCGAATTTTTGAACTCTGTCATTTCATTTGGGACGTCGTTTTTAGACTTATGGCCATGGATGAACATTTATATTTCTTCCAAGATGGCAGTGTAGCCTGTTGCAAGCAGTAAAGGAAACCAAAGAAAAATTTGGAGTAGGAATTACAATCCATAGAGAAGAAATAAAAACTTTGAGGTTTGCCGATGACATTTTAATTCTGTCAGAGACAGCAAAGGACCTCGAAGAGCAGTTGAACGGAATGGACAGTGTCTTCAAAGGAGAATATAAGCTGAACATCAACAAAAGCAAAACCAGGATAATGGTATGTAGTCGAATTAAATCAGGTGATGCTGAGGGAATTAGATTAAGGAGTGAGACACTCAAAGCAGTAGATGAGGTTTGCATTTGGAGATCAAAATAACTGATGATGGTCGAAGTAGAGAGGATATAAAATGTAGACTGGCTATGGCAAGGAAAGCATTCCTGAAGCAGAGAAATTTGTTAACATCGAGTATAGATTTAAGTGTCAGGAAGTCTTTTCTGAAAGTATTTGTAGGGAGTGTAGCCATGTATGGAAGCGAAACATGGACAATAAATAGTTTAGACAAGAAGAGAATAGAAGCTTTTGAAATGTGGTGCAACAAAAGAATTCTCAAGATTAGATGGGTAGATCACGTAACTAATGAGGAAGTACTGAACAGAATTGGGGACAAGAGGAATTTGTGGCACTACTTGACTAGAAAATCGGTTAGTAGGACGTGTTCTGAGGCATCAAGGGATCACCAATTTAGTATTGGAGGGTAGAGCGGAGGGTAAAAATCGTAGAGGGAGACCAAGAGAAGAATACAATAAACAGATTCAGAAGGATGTAGGGTGCAGTAGTTACTTGGAGATGAAGAGGCTTGCACAGGATAGAGTAGCATGGAGAGCTGCATCAAACCAGTCTGTGGACTGAAGACCACAACAACAAGGTAACACCTCGAAACATGTCGCTAAATAAATAATTTAGTAGTCAACAAATTTTGTGACTGGTAGCGGTATCTGATAACCTTTACATATGTTTGAGATAGTCACGGTCGATTAATGGTCAGTATGGCTTCAAATTATCATTTGTATTGATCAAAGGACATGCCTGAATTGTGGGAATGAGAAAGATGATTAGTTAGCGAAGAATGGAACAAAGAATGGAATACAAGAGCGATACATTCCAGCTGAAGATTGGATTGCTGTAGTCAGAGACAGGGCCAAAAGAGAAAGGGACAGGCAAAGGTGCCTTGTGCAGACAAGAGCATCCATATTTACCGTAGGCCCAATAGCACAGTGAAAAATGGGATATGAAATGAAACTCAACTGACATAGGGAACAACATGCAGTTCGTAAGGACTATTGCCAGGTTGGCATCCATCCAAGGCTGCAACCATCAACACCTCTATAGAATCGACGTCTTACCGTCGCCATACTGCGACTATGAGGAGATCCAGGACGTTAACCGTGTCTGCTTTGGTTACTCCAGATTCAGAAAAGAATCAGACTTGCTACTTACGGATCTGAGTGTTAACACACTTGATTAGAGTGAATACAGACATGGAATTCGTGTTAAAACATGGGATTAAACTGTAACATTTCTGCATGTTTATTTCAGTTTATTAAGACCCTGTCGGTAAACCTAGGAGGCCACTGTATTTAATTATGTGCCATTAACCACGTAAGTGAAACTTGTGTTTTAAATTCGTCAAAGAATAGTGCCTTCCAGGGATAGCACAGCACTTTGTAATGCGGGCAGCCTCATCCATTAAACTTCATAAAGAATGGAAGTAAAATGAACACCAAGACATCTGTAATTGGTGATTTCCTTATTGTTGCAACAGGTTTTGCTGAGATCATCGGTCCCGAGGCTTACACACTACTTAATGTAACTGTAACTAACTTACGCTAAGGACAACACGCACACGCTCATACCCGAGGGAGGACTCGAACCTCCGACGGGGGGAGCCGCTTGAACCGTGGCAAGGCGCCCAAGACCCCGAGGCTATCCCGCGCGGCTCTGAATTAAAACAGCATCCTCAGATGAACTGCATAAGAAGGAAAAGATCCCATGTAATATATATGTTCAAAGGAGTATAAGAATTTTTGTAAAATAATTTTAAAAGTTTTAAGTTTTTCCGAGAATTAAAAACAAAAAAATTTTTTGTAGATCTTATGAACAGTATTTAAATAGGCAGAAAAAATCAAAATTAAAATGTACTTGCAACAGAGTCACATTAGCACACCAAGACGTCCCCAACGTTTGTAATCTAAAAATCAAACCTCTGAAGAGGGGAAGTCTTCAAAATAAATAAAATAGGACATCGGAACGAATAGTGCGGTGGCGCACTATGAGGAAAAAAAAATCATATATAGGTACTGTTGTGACTTGGCAAGACAGCCAAGTCACTATGAGAGGACGCCGAAAGGCACGCGTTAAGCTCACGCAGACTGGAGTGAGGTCTGGAACAGTTAAGGGAATTTATAGTAGCAAATAAAGTACGTAGTTGATATAATACTTAACTTTAATCCATAATTGGAGAACATCGCTCTTGTTGATACATTAATAACAATCTCAATATAAACTGGTAATGGCGCCTTGCTAGGTCGTAGCAAATGACGTAGCTGAAGACTATGCTAACTATCGTCTCGGCAAATGAGAGCGTATTTTTCAGTATATCATCTCTAGCAAAGTCTGCTGTACAACTGGGGCGAGTGCTAGGACGTCTCTCTAGACCTGCCGTGTGGTGGCGCTCGGTCTGCAATCACTGACAGTGGCGACACGCGGGTCCGATGATACTAATGGACCGCGGCCGATTTAAAGGCTACCACCTAGCAAGTGTGGTGTCTGGCGGTGACACCACAGGTACAATGAGTGAAAACGAAAAACATAAATAAAGAAAGATCAAAATCGGGCCTCTAGCGACTAAATAGCCAAAACACGTGGGGGGCTGTTGGTTATTTAGCTCGCTGGAGGCCCCAGCTTTGCTTTCCTTTTTATGTTTTTCATTTTAGTTTATTGTATTTACACATGATTTTTCCCTCGTAGTGCGCCACCGCACTATTCACGCCGATGTCTTATTTTATTTGTTTTGAGGACTTCCCTTCTTCAGGTGTTTGATCTTTTGACTATGAACGTTGGGTTCGTCTTGGTGCGCTAATGTGACACTGTTGCAAGTACGTTTTAATTTTGATTTTTTTCTGCCTAAATAAATACTGTACATAAGACCTATAAAAATATTTTTTTAAAAATTATTAAAAATCGTCGGAAACATTTAAAATTTAAAAGATTCTAATAGTATTTTGATCATATGTGTTACATGGGGTGCTTTCCTTCTTATATAGTACACATGAGGGTGCAGTTTTAACGCAGTGAACCTGGTTCTGACAGTAAAGAAAGCACCAGTTACCGTTGTCTTGCGGTTCATTTTACTTCCATTCATTCATAGGATAGGCAGCACTGTGAATTTTTGACTGGCCATATTGGTGTACTCAAAGATCACTAAATGATGAGGAATACTCCAGAATCAGTGGAATAAGTTGACTTGTTTCGTGGATAAATAATATTTCTTTGTTATTCGTTTAGAGAATCTCAACCCGGCTTTTCCCGTGGTCATTCCAGTCCATGTCGCTCTTGATGATTGCTTCTAGGTATTCTATTTTGATACGGTCTCAGATTAATCGCCAGTAGTGTAATCGAACAGTAATAAATATCTTCATCCGTTTATGTTCAGTATGTTACATTTATTTACGTTCAGGGTGAACTGCCATTCCCTGCACCAGTCGTCGGGCCCCTGCAGGTTTCCCTGTAGCCTCCTGGCATTGCAGCCTCCGTATAGACTGGGAAGAGCCTGGACCAAGCTCTCGACACATTAGCATATTTCATCCCGTTAAGAATAATGTGTTGAGTCCCATCTTCTAGACACGTCTTGAATCCAGTGACAAATCTGGTTCGATACTCGGTGAGCTTGTATTTTGCTGATTAAACGGCAGTGCAGAACTGTATCAAGTGCGTTACGGAGCACGGCATCAACCTGGGTACCGGTAGCTACTGCCTTCTGGAACTGCTCTTTTTTGCGAAATTCATGCTGATTTCTATCGAAGAGATTTTGGTTCTGCAAGAAGAAACCGTATTACGGTCTTCTGCAGTGAATAACAGGCCGAATACATGTTTTCGGTAGTCTCTGTATCGCCTCCCATTTCGTTGGCAGTATGGCCACTGAGCGGCAAAATAAACGATTTCGACTTGTTTGCTGACTTCACGTTAAGACCAAAACACCTTGGGATTTTTAGTGAGGTCGGTTGGCAGAACATTACTTTCCAATTCATGGAACGCTTCTCGTATTGCTGTTCTTACGCTCATTCGGTTTATTTCGGCATTTTTTTATCAACTTGACATTGACGTACCTTAAATCTGTGGTAAAGCTGTTTTTTTTCTTTCGTAGGAAACACGACTGTTCATCGACGGTGTGTCATCCCCATCCCTAACAACGTTGCTCGGTACACGCTGATCACGCTGATGTAAAGCCGACGGCGCACGGGACGAGTTAGCTAAGGTTTTCTTCCTGCTATTTCACGCTGAATAGCCGTTTCGTCATGCGAAACACAAAATAGGTTCTGCGATATTTCGGCGACGAGTTACGTGAAGTAGAACCTATAGAAAGTGAGAACATACCCTACGTCACAAGCAGAAAGCTTGAAACGCGCACAAATCAAGACGCCGTATTGTATTCGTCGTGTTGAATAGAGTCCCATATTACACCTTACACCGCATGAATGTAAGCTGTTGCCTAAGCACCAGCATACTGAATGTCTCTAGAACGAATCGTTCTTCGTACGGTTAGTTGTAAAAAAACGACGGGAAACGTCATGTTGGTGGTTAAAGAATTTTAATATTTAGTTATTAACGCGTTATGACTCGCATGTTATGAGAGTAAGTTGTTTTAAGGCAACATGACAGTGAATATTCATGTTATAATTAAATGTAAGTTAATAACATTTCGGCGATTAAAGCCCATAAAAGACTTGAATAAAAAATATAAGTCTTTTATGACAGAGCTGCGGATGTAAGATAAAAAATTCGTAGCTGTTTGATGCTCGACATGTGGAACTCTGGTTAGGTCGACAGAGGTTTCGGATCCTGCTATCAGGTTTTTGTTTCATCACTGTCGTTTTTCCAAAAAGTTATGGGCCTTTCATAGTAAATTAATAGAAATAAAATGTGTAATACTTGATCTTTGTTTTCCAAAAAGTTATTCGCCTTTCTTACGAAATTAATAAAAATAATTTCTGTAATACTTGATCTTACGTAAATATAAGTAGGTTCTCTCTATGAGGAGTGACTTTGTTCGATTTTGTGAACTTTTATGAAATGATGTCATTATTGACTGGACGCGTATCTTTTCTTTTTGTTGTACTACATGTTCACAGATATTGAAGTTTTTATTTATGTGTACCACGGACAGATCAACATGAATAGCATATGGACAACAGAGGAAATGTGCATTTTAATACAGCTGTCGTAGCACTTTTACGCTCCTCCATTTTCATCAACAAACGGTAACCGTTTGCGGGCGAAATAAAGCCGACAACTGCGTATGGAGAGTGCTGACGGCGCTGTGTCTCGAGACGATGGATATCCCATCTGCGTGCACATCAACGTTAGGTGCCTTGTCTTATGTGCCAACGACTTAAGGCAGATTGTACAACAATTTTGAATTCTGTCTACTTTTGCTCTACATCTTGATCCACATAGCTAAACAACTGGTGTTGACCGAGCGAGATGGCGTAGCGGTTGACACATTGGACTCGCATTCGGAAGGTCGACGGTTTGAACACGCGTCCGGCCATCCTGATTTAGGTTTTCCGTGATTTCCCTAAATCGCTCCAGGCAAATGCCGGGATGGCTCCTTTGAAAGGGCACGGCCGACTTCCTTCCCCGTCCTTCGCTAATCCGATGTCACCGATGACCTCGCTGTTTGGTCTCTTCCCCCAAACAACTCAACCCAACCTAAACAGCAAGCAAGCAAACGATGGCATAACCAGCAGGACAATGCAACGTGTCACACAACTCGCAGTGTACGTGCGTGGTTCCAAAGCACCAGTATGAGTATACCGTACTACTCTAGCCACCAAACTCGCCAGTTTCAAACCCAATCGAGAACCTGTGGGACCATCTCGATTGGACTGTTAGTCGTCAGGATTCTCAACTCTGAAACCTAGCGCAGCTGGCCATGACATTGGAGTCATGGATCCACATTCCTAATGGTACCTTCCAGAACCTCACTGACACTCTTCCTCAAGCTTTTTCCACATGGCCACATTAATTTGACTGGACCTTGTAAAAGTGGCAACGGCCTTGCCGCAGTGGATACAGCGGTTCCCGTGAGATAACCGAAGTTAAGCTCTATCGGGCGTGGCCGGCACTTGTGTGGGTAACCATCCAGGCCGCCATGCGCTTTTGCCATTTCTCGGGGTGCACTCAGCCTAGTGATGCCAAATGAGGAGCTACTCGACCGAATAGTAGCGGCTCCGCTCAAAGAAAACCATCATAACGACCGGGAGAGCAGTGTGCCGACCACATGCCCCTCCTATCCGCATCCTCAACTGGGGGTGACACGGCGGTCGGATGGTCCCGGTGGACCACTTGTGGGCTGAAGACGGAGTGCTTGCTTTTTAGTGCTTTGTTAAAGTAGTATCAGCTCACAGAGCTCTGCACAAATCATACTGAGAACTGAAACTTCCCCTTTGAATGTACAGAAAGACTGCGCTGGTAAATTTCTACGTTATTTGATGCAGAAACAGCTGAGTAAAACTGACCGTGCTCAGATAGTTTTCTCTTTACTTATTCTGATCATTTCAAAACTGACACACAATAATTTAGCGCAACGAAATCTGACTGTTAATAATCCCTACAAAAGAATAGCCCTGACTAATAATAACCTATACCCTTCATGAATCACTTACCTAACAAAAATCTTCCTTACTCGAACTACTGCAATACAGCGAGCGCCAATACTGTCAGCTAAATAAAGATTCTAACTACTGAAGGCACTAACTACTCATAGGCATATAGTTAGCAAATGAAAGATTTTGATAGAGAACAAATGATGTATTTACCTTAATAGTGTTCAAAAGTCATAATACGTATATAAATTCTTGACATCTATTTTGACAAATTTCCTTTTTCTGACAGAAACACGTCCAGATCATCCACTCATATTAATATCTCAAAACTCTGGCATCACTCTCTCCACAACGACAACTGCTGGCGGCTCACCTCCAACAGCCCAACGCTACGCGCTGTTAACATCCAACAGCCCAACACTACACTAGCAAATATTCCAACAATGAGTACAGCCAGCCACAGACTGCACACAGCGCAGTCAGCGATTTTCATACAGAGCGCTACGTGGCATCACCAACATAAAAACCTAAACAGCCTACTTACAGAACTTACAAAGTGGTGGCAGTGCATCGAGCCGTGTGGAGTGGCCGCGCGGTTTAGGGCGCCATGTCACGGATTGCGCGGGCCCTCCCGCCGGAGTTTCGAGTCCTCCTTCGGGCATGGGTGTGTGTGTTGTTCCTAGCATAAGTTAGTTTAAGTAGTGTATAAGTTTACAGATCGATGAGCCCAGCAGTTTGGTCCCTTAGGAATTCACACACACACACACATTTTAGTGCATCGATCGATAAATTCCGATACTGTTGCTGAATGTCAGTACTGAAACTGACTATAGTAGCCTGTGCGTGATGAGAAGTTGATTCTGAAATGTTCGTTTTTTCTGATTAAGCATGGCTGCATTTAAGGGGGAACGTGACATCGTAGAGCAGCTGATGTTTGAATTCTGAAAAATCGTCATTATTTACATCAAGAGTCTCTGCATGACGTCCTGGCGAAAGTGTCGTACTCAATTAGTTCATCACGAATTATTGGAAGGATTCATTTTGACGAAGGATAAGGTCGGTATTACACTACCAAATCTCCTTTGACAAAGCTTCTTTCTCAAATAAAATTTGATAGTGTAATAAGAAACTTTTTCACAGTTAGACGTCGGTCAAATTTTCTTTGATATAATCTTGGGCCCCGCCTTGGGTTTGATGATTTGCTAAAAAAAAAAAAAGCGTTCGTCGTCTGTTCACTGTGTGGAGAAATGTAACCGCTTGGAGCGCTAGCATCGCGGCAACTATCGGACATCTAATGTTTATCAACATGGCTTCGTGATCACATGTTGTGTCGCATCTACAATGAAATTGTACCCCTGAGGATATAAAGGAGAAATTCTAAAAGTTTTATAGTAATAAAAATATTTCTTAATGGCTATAATATATACTAAACATTTATTTGCCTTCAGATATTCCCCCTCCAGTGCTTCATAAATTGCTTCACACGATTCTGATACTATTTTCGCCAGTGTGGACTGCAGTATTTCAGCGCTAACCTGTAAACAAGAGTAGCTGGCTCCTATTGCAATAAATCGCAATGTTACGCTAAGCCTGCCTGTTGCGAATATAGCATTTCTGAGGTTAGTGTTCTGCTTCGTAATATGAGGAGCCACTTTCTCGAAAGTGTACTGAAATGTTCTCTCGTGCATTCCAAAGTATGACTTTACGTCCTTAACTTGCAGCATTTAGCGTCTCACCGTGAAACCCACGACTTCAACCAACTACGTTTTGATTTAATTTTTCTTCTGCTCCTCTACCAAATGTAAATACATTGTGTAATACCCCTATTAGCGCCAAGTCAAAAATCTTTATCAAAGAAAATATGATGTATGTTTGGTCACATTTCCTTGTCAAACAAAATTTGATAGTGTAACACCGGTCTAAATTCTGATAAGCGCGTGAATAAGACAGCAACCTTTTTTTTTTTTCGCGGAACTGGCACCTAACGAAAATAACGTACAGCTATTTCGAGCGGAAAAATGCAAGAAAGAGCGAACACTGTCGAAGGGACGAGTCTTGCCTGGTGACTTTGATGAGAGGAACTGCCCAATCTCAAATGGTCGGTCTATGCGCTACCGTTCCTTTGTAAGGTTGCTCTCAGTGTGTACTTTGTAAGCAGACACTACTACGACACCGTGTGTGAAGTGGCGAAGGCGCTACGATTTGCCCGACGTCTTTCCACGGCTGCTCGTAGATACTTCGATAAATATAACTTTGTGATTGATTAGGGGCCGAGCATCAGTTGTTTTCTGGGCTCCAGGTGTTCGCAGTCTTGCTTGTACTGTAGGCACAAGCAGCAAAGCTTTGCCGGGTAAAATTTTCCGGGATTTCACGTATTACAGCAATTACCTTTTAATCTTCCCGTTTCTCTTGTTGACCATCGGTCTCTCCCACATATTTCGTCAGCGTTCTTTGTTATAAATATTAATACCACGAAGTACTGTCGGCAGTTCAAATTTCCTGACCGACGGATCTCGAAAAGTTTTCATATGATAGTCGACACCATTGTCGGCACATAATTTGTTTTCTGCTCGTGCTTCTGGGGAAAGAAGACGTTTTGGCTCAAAGGAATGCGATGAGCGGGGAAAGAATGACATGGCCTACGCGTCTAAGGTTCAAATGGTTCAAAGGGCTCTGAGCACTATGGGACTTAACATCTAAGATCATCCGTCGCCTAGACTTAGAACTACTTAAACCTAACTAACCTAAGGACATCACACACATCCATGTCCGAGGCAGGATTCAAGCCTGCGACCGTAGCAGTAGCGCGGTTCCGGATTGAGCGCCTACAACCGCTCGGCCATCGTCGACCGGCTACGCGTCTAGGGGGATCGTGAAAGGGGGAATGTTTACTTGTTTTACGGTCAGTACTGACAACCCACGGCTGCGCTTGCCTCCTACCGATCAGCAGCTATAGCATAAATAACACACGGAAGTAACAAGGACTCGCAAAAGCGGCTTATAGAGACACTCACGTTTAAACACACGCTACATTATTTATTTCTCAGTTGACAGACACAACACGACATTTCATAACGCTTCGAAAGAGAGATAAAACACCTCAATTTGGCCGCAATCGAAAACAGAGGATCCCGGGTTCGATTCCCGGCGGGGTCAGGGATTTTCTCTGCCTCGTGATGGCTGGGTGTTGTGTGCTGTCCTTAGGTTAGTTAGGTTTAAGTAGTTCGAAGTGCTAGGGGACTGATGACCATAGCTGTTAAGTCCCATAGTGCTCAGAGCCATTTGAACCATTTCGAAAACAGAGGATGGTCATTGCAAAGTGTTCCGATTTCTGTAGCCTTCTTTCCGCAATCGTACCCGCTACATTGTTAAGCCTTCATTTGTTTCATTAGCTTGTAAAGTGAATAAAATTTTCCCCTTGTGCTCTCGCAATGAGACTGGATATATAAAGACGAATTATGTCTGTCTTTTTATTTTTATATCAAGGTTGTTATCGATTCCATGAAAAGGTGATGTATTTTGCAACTTGAAATTTACTGCGAATAAATCTCCCCTAAACCTGTCTTAAAATCATGATCAGATTTTGGTCATCTCCCTTAAAACCAAGATCAAATATTGGTCGACGCTGGTGGGGGGGACAGACAAAGCGAGCCGCAATGGGTACTTCTTCCTTTTTATTGGTGCGTGTGCAACAGCCGATCGCACGAGCACGTGTCATGTTGCGTGTCAGCCGGCAACTCCATAGACTTACTAATGGCAACTCCGCTCCCCGCAATGAAATGGAAATGAAGTCCCATGCTTCTTTACAGAGCGTAGGGGAACGATGCGGGAGACCCGCACCGCCTTACTAGGCAAGGTCCTAATGGAGGTGGTTTGCCGTTGCCTTCCTCCGACCGTAATGGGGATGAATGCAATAGACATCACGAAATTATTTTAATCAAAGTATAGTAGAGTCAGTGAGGATAGATCCCTAACAGTTGCGGTGGGTCTGGCGCGTCTGCTTCGCGCGTCTACATTAACCGCTTACGTAGTGCAATTTTGTATACATACTACAAAAAGGTGGGAGTTTAAGGAGATGGGACCTGGACAAACTGACTAAACCAGAGGTTGTACAGAGTTTCAGGGAGAGCATAAGGGAACAATTGACAGGAATGGGGGAAAGAAATACAGTAGAAGACGAATGGGTAGCTCTGAGGGATGAAGTGGTGAAGGCAGCAGAGGGTCAAGTAGGTAAAAAGACGAGGGCTAGTAGAAATCCTTGGGTAACAGAAGAAATATTGAATTTAATTGACGAAAGGAGAAAATATAAAAATGCAGTAAATGAAGCAGGCAAAAAGGAATAAAAATGTCTCAAAAATGAGATCGACAGGAAGTGCAAAATGGCTAAGCAGGCATGGCTAGAGGACAAATGTAAAGATGTGGAGGCTTATCTCACTAGGGGTAAGATAGATACAGCCGACACGAAAATTAAAGAGACCTTTGGAGAAAAGAGAACCACTTGTATGAATATCAAGAGCTCAGATGGAAACCCAGTTCTAAGCAAAGAGGGGAAAGCAGAAAGGTGGAAGGAGTATATAGAGGGTCTATACAAGGGCGATGTACTTGAGGACAATATTATGGAAATGGAAGAGGATGTAGATAAAGATGAAATGGGAGATACGATGCTGCGTGAAGAGTTTGACAGAGCACTGAAAGACCTGAGTCGAAACAAGGCCCCAGGAGTAGACAACATTCCATTAGAACTACTGACAGCCTTGGGAGAGTCAGTCCTGACAAAACTCTACCATCTGCTGAGCAAGATGTATGAGACAGGCGAAATACCCTCAGACTTCAAGAAGAATATAATAATTTCAATCTCAAAGAAAGCAGGTTTTGACAGATGTGAAAATTACCGAACTATCAGTTCAATAAGTCATAGCTGCAAAATACTAACGCGAATTCTTTACAGACGAATGGAAAAACTGGTAGAAGCCAACCTTGGGGAAGATCAGTTTGGATTCCGTAGAAATATTGGAACACGTGAGGCAATACTGACCCTACGACTTATCTTAGAAGATAGATGAAGGAAAGGCAAACCTACGTTTCTAACATTTGTAGACTTAGAGAAAGCTTTTGACACTGTGGACTGGAATACTCTCTTTCAAATTCTGAAGGTGGCAGGGGTAAAGTACAGGGAGCGAAAGGCTATTTACAATTTGTACAGTATCCAGATGGCAGTTATAAGAGTCGAGGGACATGAAAGGGAAGCAGTGGTTGGGAAGGGAGTGAGACAGGGTTGTAGCCTCTCCCCGATGTTATTCAATCTGTATATTGAGCAAGCAGTAAAGGAAACAAAAGAAATATTCGGAGTAGGTATTAAAATCGAGGGAGAAGAAATAAAAACTTTGAGGTTCGCCGATGACATTGTAATTCTGTCAGAGACAGCAAAGGACTTGGAAGAGCAGTTGAACGGAGTGGACAGTGTCTTGAAAGGTGGATATAAGATGAACATCTACAAAAGCAAAACACGGATAAAGGAATGTAGTCGAATTGAGTCGGGTGATGCTGAGGGAATTAGATTAGGAAATGAAACACTTAAAGTAGTAAAGGAGTTTTGCTATTTGGGGAGCAAAATAACTGATGACGGTCGAAGTAGAGAGGATATAAAACGTAGACTGGCAATGGCAAGGAAAGCGTTTCTGAACAAGAGACATTTAACATCCAGTATTGATTTAAGTGTCAGGAAGTCATTTCTGCAAGTATTTTTATGGAGTGTAGCCATGTATGGAAGTGAAACATGGACAATAAATTGTTTGGACAAGAAGAGAATAGAAGCTTTCGAAATGTGGTGCTACAGAAGAATGTTGAAGATTAGGTCGGTAGATCACGTAACTAATGAGGAGGTATTGAATAGGATTGGGGAGAAGAGAAGTTTGTGGCACAACTTGTCTAGAAGAAGGGATCTGTTGGTAGGACATGTTCTTAGGCATCAAGGGATCACAAATTTAGCATTGGAGGGCAGCGTGGAGGGTAAAAATCGTAGAGGGAGACGAAGAGATGAATACTCTAAGCAGATTCAGAAGGATGTAGGTTGCAGTAGGTACTGGGAGATGAAGGAGCTTGCACGATAGATTGGTTCAAATGGTTCAAATGGCTCTGAGCACTATGGGACTCAACTGCTGTGGTCATCAGTCCCCCTCGCATTCGGGAGGACGACGGTTCAATCCCGTCTCCGGCCATCCTGATTTAGGTTTTCCGTGATTTCCCTAAATCGTTTCAGGCAAATGCCGGGATGGTTCCTTTGAAAGGGCACGGCCGATTTCCTTCCCAATCCTTCCATAACCCGAGCTTGCGCTCCGTCTCTAATGACCTCGTTGTCGACGGGACGTTAAACACTAACCACCACCACCATCATCAGTCCCCTAGAACTTAGAACTACTTAAACCTAACTAACTTAAGGACATCACACACACCCATGCCCGAGGCAGGATTCGAACCTGCGACCGTAGCAGTCGCACGGTTCCGGACTGCGCGCCTAGAACCGCGAGACCACCGCGGCCGGCGCACGATAGATTGGCATGGAGAGCTGCATCTAACCAGTCTCAGGACTGAAGACCGCAACAACAACAACAACTTGTGTTCTCGCAGCTTTACAGAAGACTAAGGTTTTCGCTAACAGCACTGTCAGCTACCGGGGATTGTCCCTCAAGCCACTGCTCTTTAACTCGTTTGATTCGGACAAAACCGGCAGTCTACTGATCACAGTCCGAGGAACGTTCCAGAATGTATTTCGGGGATGGCAACTTGCCTCCCACGTATTGTTTCCAGCATAGCGACGGACTCAGTGCGTTGTGCTTGGAACACCCTGTACTCAGAACAATTAGAAAGTAAAATTACGAGGGAGTGAGATGGAAGTAACGAGCACAATCATTTTAGTAACGATAGTACACCAATACAGTAAAAGATATGTTTGTTTTCGTGGCCATCTTTTGCAGCAGCTGTTATAATCATTCTCAGGCCAGTCTGCTAGGGGCAATACTCACATCCATCACAGAGAACAAATGAATAAACGTAAACACTGCTGAGTGCGGAACACGTAAATTACAATACAATTTCTCTTGTGAAATTTGAAACAAACGAGGTGAAGTGGTAATAACACCAATACAACGTAAGAAAACGTAGGTTAAAATAAGGCGAAATATTGCCAAGGATGAATATGTAACCAAGTTTCTTTCGACTTCAACCTCCGCTACCAACGAAGAAAACAGCAATAGTTTGCAGAATATGTAAACAAGAGGCAAAAACACCGTAAACTCCAGTTGTATAAGGAAGTACCAAAATGCCGAGGCATATTATGCATCCATGTGTCCAGAATGACCGCAGAAGATGTTTCATAAGTAAAAGTAAAACGCATCTGATTAAAAATGATCTTCATTTGTAGTAAGCTACAGACGAAGAAACCACTATTAATTAATAACAGATTAAATATGCGCATACTACTGGGCGGATAGACATTATATTGATCAGTGTCTTCTTTACATTGTGGACTCTGAAAACACTGGAAAGCATTTAAAAAGTGGGTGCATTGTGAATTGCTGTTCGGCTATCTACTGAAGTTACATAGAACTTAACTGTCGCTTTGCAGAATTCTTTATTTATTTATAAGAATTGTCTCTTTATTATTTAACTGAATGACAATCTCAGGTCTTAGTCGTACAGTTACTGGTTCCAACTGTAATCTATAGCTTTCCTTCAGCTTTGATGATGACTGCCGATTACAGTTGAACTTCACCGATAAATAGTGTAATAATGCATGCACCTGGTAGTGTGTAACTGTATAATAAGCTAACGTTATTTTCAGATCTGAAGATAACTGCCTTACAGCTGAAACCGATAATTTTACTGATAAAGCCAGTTCTTGTTGTCCGATTTAATAAATAAGAATGAATAATGAAAAGTACTCAGGGATGGAAATAGATGCCCTCGGACAACCACTCGATTCGCTTGGCGACAAATATCACTTTCTCCGGCTCCGTGTGAGAGGAAAAATCAATGATAAACGGAGCTTAGATCGATAGGTCGATGGGTGGTACTGGACTGGCAGTATTCCGACTGCGGAGGAATTAGGATAAAGTTCTTTCGTGCCGGAAGACACATTTCCAACCGATCGCTAAGTGTTCGGAAGACCAGGCAAGGTACACTAAAGAAAAGAATTAAAAAAGGAAATATTTTAGCTTTGAGTTGAGCCGGTATTAGACGGTACTTTTTATTTTTTTTATTGGCCTTTTTATATTTACAATGTAGAAACCAGCGTGTTGTTGTGGTCTTCAGTCCAGAGACTGATTTGACGGAGCTCTCCATCCTGCTCTATGCTGTTCAAGCCATTTCATCTCCGAATAACAAGTGCAACCTATGTCCTTCTGAATCTACTTAGTGTATTCCTCTCTTGGCTTCCTTCTACGATTTTTACCCTCGACGCTTCCCTCCAATACTAAATTGATGATCCCTTGATGCCGCAGAACGTGTCTTACCAACCGACCCTGTCTTCTAGTCAAGTTGTGCCACAAACTTCTCTTCTCCCCAATCCTATTCAATACCTCCTCATTAGTTATGTGATCTACCCATCTAATCTTCAGCATTCTTCTGTAGCACCACATTTCGAAAGCTTCTATTCTCTTCTTGTCCAAACTAGTTATCGTCCATGTTTCACTTCCATACATGGCTACACTCCATATAAATACTTTCAGAAACGACCCTGACATTTAAATCTATATTCGATGTTAACAAATTTTTCTTCTTCAGAAACGCTTTCTTTGCCATTGCCAGTCTGCATTTTATATCCTCTCTACTTCGACCATCATCAGTTATTTTGCTCCCCAAATAGCAAAACTCCTTTACTACTTTAAGTGTCTCATTTCCTAATCTAATTCCCTCAGCATCACCCGACTTAATTCGACTACATTCCCTTATCCTTGTTTTGCTTTTGTTGATGTTCATCTTATATCCTCCTTTCAAGACACTGCCCATTCCGTTCAACTGCTCTTCCAAGTCCTTTGCTGTCTCTAACAGAATTACAATGTCATCGGCGAACCTCAAAGTTTATATTTCTTCTCCCTGGATTTTAATACCTACTTCAAATTTTTCTTTTGTTTCCATTGCTGCTTGCTCAATATACAGATTGAACAACATCGGGGAGAGGCTACAACGTTGTCTCACTCATTTCACAACCACTGCTTCCCTTTCATATCCCTCGACTCTTATAACTGCCATCTGGTTTCTGTACAAATTGTAAACAGCCTTTTGCTCCCTGTATTTTACGCTTGCCACCTTCGGAATTTGAAAGAGAGTATTCCATTCAACATTGTCAAAAGTTTTCTCTAAATCTACAAATGCTAGAAACGTAGATTTGCCTTTTCTTAATCTAGCTTCTAAAATAAGTCGTAGGGTCAGTATTGCCTCACGTGTTTCCACATTTCTACGGAATCCAAACTGATCTTCCCCAAGGTCAGCCTCTACCGGTTTTGCCATCAGTCTGTAAAGAATTCGCGTTAGTATTTTGTAGCTGTGACTTATTAAACTGATAGTTCGGTAATTTTCACATCTGTCAACGCCTGCTTTCTTTGGGATTGGAATTATTATATATATAAATTATTATATATATAAATGCATTTCGCCTATCTCATACATTTTTATCACCAGATTGTAGAGTTTTGTCAGGACTGGCTCTCCCGAGACTGTCAGTAGTTCTGATGGAATGTTGTCTACTCCCGGGGCCTTGTTTCGACTTAGGTCCATCAGTGCTCTATCAAACTCTTCACGCAGTATCATATCTCCCATTTCATCTTCATCTACATCCTCTTCCATTTCTATAACATTGCCCTCAAGTACATTGCCCTTGTACAGACCCTCTATATAGTTCTTCCACCTTTCTGCTTTCCCTTCTTTGCTTAGAACTGGGTTCCCATCCGAACTCTTGATATTCATACAAAACGTTCTGTTTTCTCCAAAGGTGTCTTTAATTTTCCTGTAGGCAGTATTTGTCTTACCCCTCGTGAGATAAGCCTCTACATCCTTACATTTGTCCTCTAGCCATGCCTACTTAGTCATTTTGCACTTCCTGTCGATCTCATTTTTGAGACGTTTGTATTGCTTTTCGCATGCTTCATTTACTTTATTTTTATATTTGCTCCTTTCGTCAATTAAATTCAATATTTCTTCAGTCACCCAAGGATTTCTACTAGCCTTCGTCTTTTTACCTACTTGACCCTTGCTGCCTTCACTACTTCATCCCTCAAAGCTACCCATTCTTCTTCTACTTTATTTCTTTCCCCCATTCTTGTCAATTGTTCCCTTATGCTCTCCCTGAAACTCTGTACCACCTCTGGTTTAGTCAGTTTATCTAGGTCCCATCTCCTTAAATTCCCACCTTTTTGCAGTTTATTCAGTTTTAATCTGCAGTTCATAACCAATAGATTGTGGTCAGAGTCCACATCTGCCCCTGGAAATATCTTACAATTTAAAACTTGGTTCCTAAATATCTGTCTTACCATTATATAATCTATCTGATACCTTTTAGTATCTCCAGGCTTCTTCCATGTATACAACTTTCTATTATGATTCTTCTACCATCATCCATTATTTTGCTTGCCAAATGGTAAAACGCATTTACTAGTTTAAGTGTCCCATTTCCTAATCTAATTCCCCTAGTATCACCTGATTTCATTCTACTACATTCCATTAGCCATGTTTTGCTTTTGTTGATGTGCATCTTGTATCCTCCTTTAAAGACACTGTCCATTCCGCTCAACTGCTCTTCCAGGTCCTTTGTTGTCTCTGACAGAATTACAGTGTCGTCGCCAAACCTCAAAGTTTTCATTTCTTCTCCATGGATTTTGATTCCTACTCCAAATTTTTCTCTTGTTTCCTTTACTGCTTGTTCAGTACACAGATTGAATAACATCGGGGATAGGCTACAACTCTGTCTCACTCCCTTCTTAATCAATGCTTCCCTTTCATGCACCTCGACTCTTATAATTGCCATCTCGTTTCTATACAAATTGTAAACAGCCCTTCGCTCCCTGTATTTTACCCCTGCCATCTTTAGAATTTGAAAGACAGTATTCCTGTCAACATTGTAAAAATTCTACAAATGCTAGACGTAGGTTTGCCTTTCGTTAACCTATCTTCTAAGATAAGCGGTAGGGTCAGTATTGCCTCGCGTGTTCCAGCTTACATTACATTAAAACAATCCAGGCAAACAACATTTTATAGAACGTCATTGTTAAAATTTTACGCATCGTACTAGAGTACAATTATGAGGTCTTCGATAAAAGCTGTGAGTGACAGTTTTTTCGAGTTCGGACAAAAGTCTTTTACAGTATAATACGAGTCTCAGTGGTGTTCCAAGCTACACGTACAAGAAAGTTCACAGTTGAAATCAACAACTTGATTGCCGACATCTGTCGGCAAATGACGGATCCGCTCGTACGCACTCTGGTACTAAGTATGAGAAGCTACACTACTAGCCATTAAAATTGCTACACCAAGAAGAAATGCAGATGATAAACGGATATTCATTGGACAATAACGGCGTTGATACGCCTGGGCATTGAGTCAAACAGAGCTTGGATGGCGTGTACAGGTACAGCTGCTCATGCAGCTTCAACACGATACCACAGTTCATCAAGAGTAGTGACTGGCGTATTGTGACGAGCCAGTCGCTCGGCCACCATCGACCAGACGTTTTCAATTGGTGAGAGATCTGGAGAATGTGCTGGCCAGGGCAGCAGTCGAACATTTTCTGTATCCAGAAAGGCCCGTACAGGACCTGCAACATGCGGTCGTGCATTATCCTGCTCAAATGTAGGGTTTCGCACGGATCGAATGAAGGGTAGAGCCATGAGTCGTAACACATCTGAAATGTAACGTCCACTGTTCAAAGTGCCGTCAATGCGAACAAGAGGTGACCGAGACGTGTAACCAATAGCACCCCATACCATCACGCCGGGTGATACGCCAGTATGGCGATGACGAATACACGCTTCCAATGTGCGTTCACCGCGATGTCGCCAAACACGGATGCGACCATCATGATGCAGTAAACAGACCCTGAATTCATCCGAAAAAATGACGTTTTGCCATTCGTGCACCCAGGTTCGTCGTTGAGTACACCATCGCAGGCGCTCCTGTCTGTGATGCAGCGTAAAGGGCAACCGCAGCCATGGTCTCCGAGCTGATAGTCCATGCTGCTGCAAACGACGTCGAACTGTTCCTGCAGATAGTTGTTGTCTTGCAAACGTCCCCATATGTTGACCCAGGGATCGAGAAGTGACTGCACGATCCGTTACAGCCATGCGGATAAGATGCCTGTCGTCTCGACTGCTAGTGATACGAGGCCGTTGGGATCGAGCACGGCGTTCCGTATTACCCTCCTGAAACCACCTGTTCCATATTCTGCCGAGAGTCATTGGATCTCGACCAACACGAACAGCAATGTCGCGATATGATAAACCGCAATCGCGATAGGCTACAATCCGACGTTTGTCAAAGTCGGAAACGTGATGGTACGCATTTCTCCTCATTACACGAGGTATCACAACAACGTTTCACCAGGCAACGCCGGTCAACTGCTGTTTGTGTGTGAGAAATCGGTTGGAATCTTTCCTCATGTCAGTACGTTGTAGGTGTCGGCACCGGCGCCAACGTTGTGTGAGTGCTCTGAAAAGTTAACCATTTGCATATCACAGCATCCTTTTCCTGTCGGTTAAATTTCGCGTCTGTTGCACGTCATCTTCGTGGTGTAATAATTTTAATGGCCAGTAGTATATGAGCGTCGAGCCATGTGAAGAGACGAGCAACGGGAGAGCGTAGTTAGAGGGGCAGTGTGTGTGTGTGTGAGAGAGAGAGCCCACATCTCGTGGCCGCTCACCAGCACCCAGCTCTGCATCTGTGCGCCCTGAGGAGCACGTTCAGTGCTCGAAACGTTCCACCGAATAAAAACCAATCAGTGGCGGCTGCTGTGTAAGAGCACAACAGCACGTGGACGCCCTAACTTTTGACACCTTGCGGATTTATTGGCTATTTTTCTTTGAATGTTGTTTAATGTAGATGCAGTAATTTGAAATACACGCCACTAAATCAACCGCACTGTGCTACTGTTCCTCTAGACTCGGTAGAACTTACCATCTACATCTACATCATTACTCTGCAATTCACATTTAAGTGCTTGGCAGAGGGTTCATCGAACCACAATCATACTATCTCTCTACCATTCCACTCCCGAACAGCGCGCGGTTAAAACTGTGAGTAGGCTGTTTATGTTTTCTCTATGTAAGTAGGCTGTTTATGTTTTCTTATTGGCAACGTTTCGTAGCGCTCAATATGAAAATCACTGGCTGTGCTGTGTGCAGTCTGTGGCTAGTTTGCATTGTTGTCTGCCATTGTAGTGTTGGGCAGCGGCAGCTGGATGTGAACAGCGCGTAGCGTTGCGCAGTTGGAGGTGAGCCGCCAGCAGTGGTGGATGTGGGGAGAGAGATGGCGGAGTTTTGAAATTTGTCATGAACTGATATATTTATATATGATGATATCAAGGTAAATACATTGTTTGTTCTCTATTAATATCTTTCATTTGCTAACTATCCCTATCAGTAGTTAGTGCCTTCAGTAGTTTGAATCTTTTATTTAGCTGGCAGTAGTGGCGCTCGCTGTATTGCAATAGCTTGAGTAGCGAAGATTTTTGTGAGGTAAGTGATTTGTGAAAGGTATAGTTTAATGTTAGTCAGGGCCCATTCTTTTGTACGAATTATTGAAAGTCAGATTGCGTTGCGCTAACAAAATATTGTGTGTCAGTTTAAGGACAGTCATGTATAATTGTTCAAACGGGACGTTACATATGGCGACCCTTAGCCGAGGATACCTCACTGGAATCTTCTGATTTTTTGTTGTAGTTTGTGTAATTAGTGTAGATTTTGTTTATTGCTAGCGCGTAATTGTAGAGAAAGTCTCCTTTGTAGTTGCAGACTTTCATTGTTGTACAGTAAAACAGTTGTGGCATGCATGTAGATTTGCACCAAGTATTTCGCAGCTGCAATTAACTAGATATTATTTTCAGTGCTATGTTAATGTGTTCTCTTATTTTTGATCTTCAAATTGTGTTTTTCTGTGTTGTCGTGTGAAATACTGTGACAATAATGGCGTGTGAAAAACGTAATACTAGGCTCCAAAGTAAACTGAGAAATGACAGTGAAAATGAAAGCAGCGTGTTAGCGCCACCGAGTAATCAATTAACTGATGTTCAAAGTAGTAATTTGGTAATTGTGCATAGGGAAATGGAGCGGGCGGCAAACAATGGCGTGGACAGTGAAACAATTAGTGAAGAGGGAAGCATTATCGATCGATCGATCGGCAACAGCTCGCCTCAGGAATCCGAAATGACAGAACACAATTTTGCAAATACTGTAGATTCAGGTTTTGCGTCCTCACCGTTTTCTCAAATGAGTCAAGAAACATTTTCTGCTTGTCAAAATGTGAATGTTGCCGGTGCAACTTCACTGCCGAAAAGCACTGAGGAACATGTTTCAGACACCAGTGCATTGTTATTACAATTAATGCAACAAATGGGACAAAAGCTTGAAAAGTTAGACACAATGGAACAACACCAGAGACAAACACAGCAACAGTTAGACACAGTGGAACAAAATCTCAAAAAGTTAGACACATTGGAACAAAATCTCAAAAAGTTAGACACAGTGGAACAAAATCTCAAAAAGTTATACACAATGGAACAAAATCTTCAAAAGTTAGACACTACACTTGAACAAACACGTGAAGATTTAACCACTGAGTTACATAACATCGAATCGAAATGTCAAAAGGTCTGTAATGACGTAAAAACACAAATTTGTGAGCATTTCCAACCTATTTTTTCGCGTCATGAAAATGTATTACAGAATCACGAAGTAGCCATAAAAGAACTGCAAACTATTGTTCATGAAAATCATGAGATCTTGCAAGCTAAAATTGACTCAGTTGCATCTACCGATTCGGTTACGCAACTTGAAAGAACTCAGGAAAACTTGAAGGACACAGTAGATACCCTGAAAATTGGTTCAGAAAGACACATGGAGGAAATAAGTACACTATCGGAGAAAGTAGCTGAACTTTCGGATCAGGTCACTAACTTATCTACAAAGGTAGATGATGATCTACAAAGGTAGAGTATGGACAAATTAGAAAATTCAAACAAAATCAAAATCAAATCAATACACAGTACAAAAGAGAAATCCGGGAAGTGCAAGATCAGTTGGCACAAGTAGTACAAGAATTACGTATTTCCGAGGACACTCGCGCCCCAATACGGGAAGAGGGACATAGAAATACGGAACAACCACAAAATAATAACACAGCGCATTTCGGAAATTATGAAAGAAATTGGCAATGTGCACCGAATTTTGAGATTGAACAGCCGACACGACGTAACAATGACCGACATGCAACTCGCCGACATGATGATTTTGACTATAAGCTGTTCATTACTACACGTAAATTCAAAACATTTAAGAATTCCGGCAACGACATTCATCCACAAGCGTGGCTCCATCAATACTCTCATTGTTTTCCTCCCAACTGGTCATTGGAGCACAGGTTAGAATTTATGTGTGGCTATTTAGAGAATGAACCAGCTGTAAGAATGCGATCGGTCATTCACGATTGTCACAGTGAAGGAGAATTTTACCATGCCTTCCTCTCAGCATATTGGTCTCAAGCTACACAAGACCGAGTAAAACATGGCATCATAATGATGAAACATTTCGAACAATCTGAATTCTCCAGTCTTGTGAAATATTTTGAAGACATGTTGCACAAGAATCAGTACCTGTCAAACCCATACAGCCCCTCAGAACTCATCCGCATTTGCCTAATCAAATTACCTGAACATTTACGACATATTATTTTGGCAGGACGTTGCAAAGACGACATTCAGGGACTGTTACAAGAACTGGAAAGTGACACTGACAATCGCGGAACGCAGGAGCACAACAATTACAGATCACATCAGTCGCAATTCCGCGATGAAAGAAATAATAACTGGACGCGACAAGGCTATTCTCACAACACAAATCGTGACCAAAACAGACACCACCCGTATTACAACCGTTGGCAGAGTAGTAATAATTACAGGGAAAGATCACCTCTCCGCAGTAGTGACTATCACAGAGACAATCAGAGAAACAGACAATTTGGGAACCAAAATAATTATTATCAAGGGAGACAGAATAACTTTAGACGCAACGGTCCAGCGCGCAGTTACGATTCAGGGAGAAATTCTCCACCACTTAACCGACAAGAAAGAAACTACAGGAACTACCGACATGACGACAGACGATGTGATCGTAACGACAGACCTGAATTGCAGCAGAACTGGCGGGATTCAAACAGAGCAGGGCCTTCTCGTCACGGTGAATTTGTAGAAGTTAGGTCTCCAAATCCCAATAATGACGCGCGCCAACAACGAGACCATAGGCAATGACTCACACCGCTGGCTGCCACAAAACGTACTTATGAAACTGACGACGCAGCTGCCGTAGCTATTAATTACGTAAAAATGGAAGACATTAGGGACATCTTACTCCAAGAACACGATGTAAAACATAACAACATTGCATATCCTGTGATTCACATTACAAAAAAATGGCTCTGAGCACTATGGGACTCAACTGCTGAGGTCATTAGTCCCCTAGAACTTAGAACTAGTTAAACCTAACTGACCTAAGGACATCACAAACATCCATGCCCGAGGCAGGATTCGAACCTGCGACCGTAGCGGTCTTGCGGTTCCAGACTGCAGCGCCTTTAACCGCACGGCCACTTCGGCCTGCTGATTCACATTACAGTAAATGACATAAAATTTACGGCAGTACTTGACTCTGGCAGTCCCATTTCAGTAATCAGTGAAACAGCCTTTAGCAAATGCAACAAATCGAACGATTGCCCCACACTTCCGTTACGTAAGATTAAATTACAAGGTGCAATCTTTGGAAAAAGTGTAGATGTACGCCAACAAACCAACTTAGAATTCTTTTGTCAAAGCCACAGCTTCTCTATGAACTTTCTTATTGTTCCATTATTGTCGACGGAAATTATACTGGGAGTAGACTTTTTGAATGAATACAAAGCAATCTTAAACTTTCACGATGCTGAAATAACTTTAGAAAAAGAAGGTAAGTCAGTAGCTTTGAAATTTGAAGATTGGCTCTCAAACCATGACGAAGAAATTAATCGGCTTTACCTCCTGTTAGACAACAGTTCGGAATTTTCGACGGAACTTGACGCTAACAATCATTCTGCAAGTACTGACAGGGATGATATCGACGGCGCATTTGACACTAATAAGTTAATTCAGAATAAAATTCAAACAATTGAGAATTGTAATGACACTGATAGGCAGGACCTTTTTGAGATTTTACGAGCACATTCCACAGTTTTTACTCACAAAACAGGAACAATCAAGAGATTTCAATACCAATTTCGTGTTCGTGAGCATACTAAATTTTGTGTTAGACCATATGTAATTCCAGCACATTATAGGGACCGTGTTAGAACAGAAATACAATCTATGCTTGACGAGGGCATTATTGAGCCTGCAGTAAGCTCATACAACAATCCATTACATGTTGTTGAGAAGAAAAATGGATCGATCAGGCTTGTCTTAGATTCGAGACAAATCAATACTATCATTATTCCTGAAACAGATAGGCCGCAAAGTTGGAAGAACTTCTTCAAAATTTTAATGGTGTAAAAGTGTTGTCTTCCATTGATATCAGATCCAGCTTTTATCAGATCGAACTTCATCCAGAATGTAGAAAATACACAGCTTTCCTTTGTTTCGGCGTTTGTTATCAGTTTCGGAAACTTCCTTTTGGTTTGAACATTTCTTCAGCAGCATTCATTCGCGGGCTAAATTCCATATTACCTGAGTTCTTAAAACGTCACATCACCTTATATGTGGACGACATTCTAATAGCAGAAGCTTCATGGGAACAACATAATCGCATCCTCAACAGTTTGTTATGTATTTTTGCAGAATCTGGAATTACAGTTAACTTGGAAAAGTCTGAATTCGGTAGGTCAAAGGTGAGGTTTTTGGGACATATTATTTCTTCTGAAGGCATTCAGCTGGATCCCGAAAAGTTAGAAGCAATCAGAGCCATTCCAGTTCCATCCACAAAAAGACAAGTCCGCAGTTTTCTAGGTCTCGTAAATTTTTACCGTCGTTTTCTGAATATGCAAATTCTTGTTACACCAAAACTTTGTTCTCTCACTGGAAAAAATACTATTTGGAACTGGGACGAACAAGCACAGTTGGAATTCAATTCTTTGAAAGAATCGCTACTTAACGCGCCAATACTTGCTCATCCAGAACTGTCACAAGATTTCTGCCTTAGCACGGATTCTTCTAAAGTTGGTCTTGGTGCCCATTTATTTCAAGAAGCCATAGAAAATGACACTACCGTTGAGAAAACCATTGCTTTTGCTAGCCGAGTGCTAACAAAATCTGAAAAAAATTATTCCGTTACTGAATTAGAAGCTTTGGCTATCGTTTGGGCATTTAACAAATTCCGTTTCTTTCTTTCTGGTAAGCACGTAAAAGTATACAGTGATCATCGTGCATTACAATTTCTTATGTCTTCAAAATTAAATCATGACAGGTTAAAACGTTGGGCATTGTTTCTGCAAGAATTCCGCTTCACAATAGTCTACATTCCCGGCAAGGAGAACATTGTTGCGGACGCACTGTCACGCGCAACGGCTGGGCTTGAGAAAAATAACACAGAAGGCAACCTCGAAAAAAATTTCAGTATTCTTTACATTCAGAAAGTCGCCTTTGAAAACTTCATCACCACATCTTTAAAGGACATTGCTCATGAACAAGATAAAGATCCGATTTGGAAAGACATCAAGAGCAAATGGCATGAAAAGACACACACACAGATTCGGCATTATTACCTGGTTAGAAACAACATACTCTTCAAACGCTGCACTGTTGATGAGAAGCTATGGGTACTTTGCATTCCAGACGATTTTGTTAATAAGCTCATTTGGTACATTCATTTCAGCTACGCACATTTTGGTCCACGAAAATGTTATCATATTCTTCGAACGACTTGTTATTTTAACAATATGGAAAAGAGAATTCGAAGAGTCTTGTCTATTTGTAAACTTTGTCAAAAGGCGAAACCATCTACTGTCTCCCATCGTGCTCCGCTGTTTCCTATCATTCCTTCTAAATTAAAAGAATTTGCTGCTGTTGATCTCTTGGGACCGCTTGTCAGAACATCTAATGGATTTTCGTACGTTTTAGTCGCTGTTGAACTTACTTCAAAATTTGTTTCTTTCACACCGTTACGTAAAGCCACTGGACGGTCTGTATCCAACGCCTTTGTTAAAAATTTCTTACGTGAAGTTGGACACGTTAGTAAAGTCATTTCAGATAACGGACCGCAATTCAGATCTGCTGTTTGGTCACGCATGCTTCGCAACCATAAAATCAAACCTGTTTTTATTTCATTGTACTCACCACATTGTAACCCGTCTGAACGGATTATGAAAGAAATCAATAAGCTTTGCAGACTTTATTGTCACAGAAAGCATCAGCATTGGGACAGATATTTACACTTATTTCAAAATGTGCTGAATGAAATGCCTCATGATTCCACTGCTTTACCACCTACTCTTGTACTAAAGAATGAAGAACCACCGAACAGAATCAGAGAGCTTGTACCTTTCCCGAATACACATAAACTTCGACACAAAGACATAATTGATTTGGCCCTTAAAAATATAAAATCTGCAGCAGACAAAAGGAGAAAACTACACGGTAAAGCAAATGCAAAGAAATTGTATATTGGTCAGAAAGTTCTCATTAAAGCTCATTCATTGTCACATAAGAAGAAACACTTGAGTCACAAATTCTTTCTAGTTTACAATGGACCTTACAGAATCCAACGTATACCACATGATAATTGCGTTGAAGTTGAAACTCTGTGTACTAGGAAGAGTAAAGGTTTACACCACATTTCACATGTAAAACCGTTTATTGAAAGATAATCTGCTTTTTAACTTTGTCTTTGCCATATAACTTTTCACTTTACATTACTAGTATGCTGTGTCAGACTTAAGAAACTGTTAACATACAACAATGTTTGAAGTAAATATTCAGTCTAGAACCTAGGGAACATTTTTAAACAAGAAATTACGAATGCATTGTTATAGTGAACAGACGACACAGTGTTGTATTTGTACATTCTTGCTTGTTAGTTGCACGATTACGTAACGACTATCAGGCTGGTACTGCTAATGAGATTTTAATGCAACATTTTGGTTTACTTGAAAATACATTCTGGGTTTAAAGTACTTTCTGTGAGATACCAGATGACACAGTGGTTAGTTTATGTGACAGCTACACGATTTTATCACGACGCTACTAATGAGTGACAATATACAATGTTGCTTTTGCGGTGTTTCTGTTTTATATCTGCACAGTTTTTCTGTTTTATTCTGGAAAGAAGTTAAGTGGCCACCTGCACGTGCGTCGTCGGCACACAACTGTGTCAGACACCTGGAGAACAAGCCATTAGGGTGTGCCTTTCCAGAAGCACAGGTAGAAAAAAAAAAGGGGAGGCCATTATCCTCGCTATTGACATTTCCTTGTCGAAAGCATACTGTGGAGCTCGTAATTTATGATATTTACCGAAATGCCTAATGAAATGACGAGAAATATTTTTACATCTGCACACCTGATTACGACAAGCGTCTTTCTACGAGAGTTGAGAGAATTTCTACTAATTTACGAAATGTCACATGACTATTGAATGATATTTTTATGCTTTGCTTTTTGTAGTTGCTTATTTCACTTGATATCTGGTTTCCAGCTGTGTTGCAGCATTGCTTTTATAAAATAAAATGCATTTGCTAATGTGAACACTTTCTGTCAACAGATCTATTAAATAATAATTTTGTAATCCACATTCTTTAAAAAAGGAGCACTTGGAAAGGAAAGAACAATAAGAAGGGACTAGTAACAGTAACTGGACACATAATTTTCTTTTCAAGTACATGGTAATATTTTTTTTACAATAAGTTGTTGTGGTGCACCACTTTAATTTACATAGACATTAAGATGTGAATATACACTTCCCTTATCTGCATTGTTGTTTTTACTGTAATATCTTTTCTGCTTGAGCTTTGTCATGCATAGATATAAGTTTTATATTTTTTATATTTGCTGCTGCTGTTTGCCAGGCATAGTGCTACTGAATTTGACTTTGTGTTACTCTGCTAAGCCAGTTTTACTACTCATTTATTTTTCTTGTTGCTGCACATTGGCTCATATTAGTTGTAATGTTGCATTGCTTGGTAATTTAGATTTACTGTAGCTTGCTTTGCAATTTTCCATTTTTTTGGTCATTGCTGTTTGTGTTACTTATTTTGTGCTGCTGCATTGCCTCGTCCCTTAGTTTAGCATCTGAGCTCAGTAGATTTAAGTTAGCTTAAGAGGGGGTAGCCTCTAAGAGAATGAATTGCGATGAATTGGAAGAAATGCATTGAGAAGTTATACGAAAAAAAGTACAGAAAACAGGTTTAGGTAGGATTTTCTTGGAAATAAATGTTGAGGTAAGAAATGTGTGAACATATAAATACAGAAAGCATGCTTAGATAGAATTTTTTTGGTGGAAACAAAGGATGAAATAAGAGGAAAGATATATGAAGTTTTGGATTGGACTGCAGTACCAAATGTTACACTGAAAACGAACCCTGTCCTTTCCTATTGGTGTTGCCCCACTATGTGTTTGTGTACCCTTGTGTATTTGTTTTCTTCCTGTCTCTGTGTAGTTTCATAGAATTTTTTCTCCTTTTAATATTGAGCTACATTCACTATGATGAGGAATACTGTTATCCTCAAATATAATTGGCATTAATAATATGTTATTTACCTTATAAATATGCTTATACATTATTTATTCTGTTCTGTTTAATGCTCATGTGTGAAGTTGATGTTTCAAAAGTTATTGTGATCTTTTATGTATGTACTCATGTCATAATTCCACTGATGTATATGTTAGTTCGACTCTTTTGTAAAGCCTGTACTACAAATGTTATCTGCATTGTTATGTTTTTAATGATGTATTTTGTACCTTTGTTATTGTATTCTTATGTTATAAAATTGTAATTGTCACCAGTTCATGATATTATTAACATGTAAGTTCCATTTCACTGCACACGTTTCTGTTGGTCATAGTATATGGACAATATGTAAGAAGTAGGGACTGTTAGTGTTTGCACGTGTGTTGATAATTCAGCAAGGGACTGGATAACAGCATTGCTCGTTCTAAGGACAATTCCAAAAAACTTTGTGAGTGCACAAGTAGTGGTTATGGACTTGCTATATTAACTGCAAGACTCTTCACTGGTGATTGTGCACCTGCACAATCACAACAGATGGCTGCTGGTCATCTCTACCAGGACTACAGTGGGTCTGTCCACACTTTCTACAAGGACTGCAGTGGGTCTGCACCTCTGGTGGCCCACCAATACCATACTCTCTACCAGGACTACAGTGGGTCTGCTCTGTGATGACCTACCTACCAATCTTCTTCAAACCGTCAAATGACTCTGCTGTGGGTTTGCTCTGTTGTGGCCCATTACCTGTCAGCATCTCAAGAGTCAGCACTGTCTTTCAGTTGGAAGGACAACAGTACTTCTTCAAGACTGCATGGAAATCCGCTACTTCCGTGTGCATTTTCTTCTACTGCTCAGACTTTGAGAAAAACACTACTATTTTACCATGATGAATGATCAGGACTATCTTTATGGACTGTGAGAAAATTTTAGCTTTTGACCAACATTGTATCAATAAGTGTGTGGATTTGATTTCTTTGTTATTGTAATTATGAAAAATTTTTTCAAATCTGTATTGCCCACTGCCCAATCCAATTTGTAAAATTTTTTGTGGGGAGCATGGGGGCTATTTGAGTAGGCTGTTTATGTTTTCTCTATGTAAGTAGGCTGTTTATGTTTTCTTATTGGCAACGTTTCGTAGCGCTCAATATGAAAATCACTGGCTGTGCTGTGTGCAGTCTGTGGCTAGTTTGCATTTTTGTCTGCCATTGTAGTGTTGGGCAGCGGCAGCTGGATGTGAACAGCGCGTAGCGTTGCGCAGTTGGAGGTGAGCCGCCAGCAGTGGTGGATGTGGGGAGAGAGATGGCGGAGTTTTGAAATTTGTCATGAACTGATATATTTATATATGATGATATCAAGGTAAATACATTGTTTGTTCTCTATTAATATCTTTCATTTGCTAACTATCCCTATCAGTAGTTAGTGCCTTCAGTAGTTTGAATCTTTTATTTAGCTGGCAGTAGTGGCGCTCGCTGTATTGCAGTAGCTTGAGTAGCGAAGATTTTTGTGAGGTAAGTGATTTGTGAAAGGTATAGTTTAATGTTAGTCAGGGCCCATTCTTTTGTACGAATTATTGAAAGTCAGATTACGTTGCGCTAACAAAATATTGTGTGTCAGTTTAAGGACAGTCGTGTATAATTGTTCAAGGGGGACGTTACAAAACGAACACCTAAACCTTTCTGTTCGAGGTCTGATTTCTCTTATTTTATTTTGATGATCATTCCTACCTATGTAGGTTGGGCTCAACAAAATATTTTCGCATCCGGAAGAGAAAGTTGGTGACTAAAATTTCGCAAATAGATCTCGCTCGCCTAGACGAAAAACGTCTTCGCTTTAATGACTTCCATCCCAACTCGCGTATCATATCTGCCACACTCTCTCCCCTATTACGTGATAATACAAAACGAGCTGCGCTTCTTTGCAACCTTTCGATGTCCTCCGGCAATCCCACCTGGTAAGGATCCCACACCGCGCGGCAATATCCTAACAGAGGTCGAACGAGTGTAGTGTAGGCTGTCTCTTTAGTCGACTTGTTGCATCTTCTAAGTGTCCTGTCAATGAAACGCAACCTTTGGCTCGCCTTCCCCACAATATTATCTATGTGGTCTTTCCAACTGAAGTTGTTTGTAATTTTAACACCCAGGTACTTAGTTGAATTGACAGCCTTGAGAATTGTACTATTTATCGAGTAATCGAATTCCAACGGATTTCTTTTGGAACTCATGTGGATCACCTCACACTTTTCGTTATTTAGCGTCAACTGCCACCTGCCACACCATACAGCAATCTTTTCTAAATCGCTTTGCAACTGATACTGGTCTTCGGATGACCTTACTAGACGGTAAATTACAGCGTCATCTGCGAACAACTTAAGAGAACTGCTCAGATTGTCACCCAGGTCATTTATATAAATCAGGAACAGCAGAGGTCCCAGGACGCTTCCCTGTGGGACACCTGATATCACTTCAGTTTTACTCGATGATTTGCCGTCTATTACTACGAACTGCGACCTTCCTGACAGGAAATCACGAATCCAGTCGCACAACTGAGACGATACCCCGTAGGCCCACAGCTTGATTAGAAGTCGCTTGTGAGGAACGGTGTCAAAAGCTTTCCGGAAATCTAGAAATACGTAATCAACTTGCGATCCCCTGTCGATAGCGGCCATTACTTCGTGCGAATAAAGAGCTAGCTGCGTTGCACAAGAACGATGTTTTCTGAAACCATGCTGATTACGTATCAATAGATCGTTCCCTTCGAGGTTATTCAAAATGTTTGAAAACAGTATATGCTCCAAAACCCTACAGCAAACCGACGTCAATGATATAGGTCTGTAGTTCGATGGATTACTCCTACTGCCCTTCTTAAACACTGGTGCGACCTGCGCAATTTTCCAATCTTTAGGTACAGATCTATCGGTGAGCGAGCGGTTGTATATGATTGCTAAGTAGGGAGCTATTGTATCAGCGTAATCTGGACCTGAAGACTAGCCCGTATCAAGCGATTTGAGTTGCTTCGCAACCCCTAAGGTATCTACTTCTAAGAAACTCATGCTAGCAGCTGTTCGTGTTTCAAATTCTGGAATATTCCATTCGTCTTCCCTGGTGAAGGAATTTCGGAAAACTGCGTTCAATAACTCCGCTTTAGCGGCACAGTCGTCGGTAACAGTACCATCGGCACTGCGCAGCAAAGGTATTGACTGCGTCTTGCCGCTTGTGTACTTTACATACGACCAGAATTTCTTCGGATTTTCTACCAAATTTCGAGACAATGCTTCGTTGTGGAACCTATTAAAGGCATCTCGCATTGAAGTCCGTGCCAAATTTCGCGCGTCTGTACCATCAGAGTCGTGAGCACCCCTTCACTTACGCACGGTTAAGGAGCTTCTGCACATGCGCAGCTGGCGTGATGTAATTGCCTTCGGGCCAAATACGTACGGATTTGATAAACAGCGTGCACGATTCGTGGAGTGACGTGCCGTGCTAGCCCTTACCACTCAACTGCTAGTTTACGCATTGCCACAAGGTGGTAGTACACTGACGCAGAATTTTGTCTACGGTCGCCATAAATCCCACTAGGTGGTAACACACTCCATCGATGTACCGAAATTAGATCGGACATCAGTATATGTTACAGTTACACTGACAAAAAAATCTATTTTGTGATATTCTGAATGAGATACGTTGCGTAAAGTTTTGGATTTTATCATAGAGTAATCCATTTGAGGCACTGAGAACCGTAAAGTACATCCTCATCGATTGAGACTGCAGCATTTATACGTGCTTCTGACATCTGTTGCTCTTATGGTTTATCTGTACTGTAGGTCCAGATTCTACTTATATTTGAGCTTTCACGAAAAGCTGTCTCGCTGGTTTCTCTGATAATCACTTAAATAGAGAGGGGACGGGAGCGAGGGGAGCGAAGACGGGGTGCTTTTGGCCCTTATGGCTCTCAGCGCCTCATTTGTACACTCCTGGAAATGGAAAAAAGAACACATTGACACCGGTGTGTCAGACCCACCATACTTGCTCCGGACACTGCGAGAGGGCTGTACAAGCAATGATCACACGCACGGCACAGCGGACACACCAGGAACCGCGGTGTTGGCCGTCGAATGGCGCTAGCTGCGCAGCATTTGTGCACCGCCGCCGTCAGTGTCAGCCAGTTTGCCGTGGCATACGGAGCTCCATCGCAGTCTTTAACACTGGTAGCATGCCGTGACAGCGTGGACGTGAACCGTATGTGCAGTTGACGGACTTTGAGCGAGGGCGTATAGTGGGCATGCGGGAGGCCGGGTGGACGTACCGCCGAATTGCTCAACACGTGGGGCGTGAGGTCTCCACAGTACATCGATGTTGTCGCCAGTGGTCGGCGGAAGGTGCACGTGCCCGTCGACCTGGGACCGGACCGCAGCGACGCACGGATGCACGCCAAGACCGTAGGATCCTACGCAGTGCCGTAGGGGACCGCACCGCCACTTCCCAGCAAATTAGGGACACTGTTGCTCCTGGGGTATCGGCGAGGACCATTCGCAACCGTCTCCATGAAGCTGGGCTACGGTCCCGCACACCGTTAGGCCGTCTTCCGCTCACGCCCCAACATCGTGCAGCCCGCCTCCAGTGGTGTCGTGACAGGCGTGAATGGAGGGACGAATGGAGACGTATCGTCTTCAGCGATGAGAGTCGCTTCTGCCTTGGTGCCAATGATGGTCGTATGCGTGTTTGGCGCCGTGCAGGTGAGCGCCACAATCAGGACTGCATACGACCGAGGCACACAGGGCCAACACCCGGCATCATGGTGTGGGGAGCGATCTCCTACACTGGCCGTACACCACCGGTGATCGTCGAGGGGACACTGAATAGTGCACGGTACATCCAAACCGTCATCGAACCCATCGTTCTACCATTCCTAGACCGGCAAGGGAACTTGCTGTTCCAACAGGACAATGCACGTCCGCATGTATCCCGTGCCACCCAACGTGCTCTAGAAGGTGTAAGTCAACTACCCTGGCCAGCAAGATCTCCGGATCTGTCCCCCATTGAGCATGTTTGGGACTGGATGAAGCGTCGTCTCACGCGGTCTGCACGTCCAGCACGAACGCTGGTCCAACTGAGGCGCCAGGTGGAAATGGCATGGCAAGCCGTTCCACAGGACTACATCCAGCATCTCTACGATCGTCTCCATGGGAGAATAGCAGCCTGCATTGCTGCGAAAGGTGGATATACACTGTACTAGTGCCGACATTGTGCATGCTCTGTTGCCTGTGTCTATGTGCCTGTGGTTCTGTCAGTGTGATCATGTGATGTATCTGACCCCAGGAATGTGTCAATAAAGTTTCCCCTTCCTGGGACAATGAATTCACGGTGTTCTTATTTCAATTTCCAGGAGTGTATTTTGCACTGCTGGCCATTAAAATTGCTACACCACGAAGATAACATGCTACACACGCGAAATTTAACCGACAGGACGAAGTTGCTGTGATATGCAAATGATTAGCTTTTCAGAGGATTCACACAAGGTCGGCGCCGGTGGCGACACCTACAACGTGCTGACACGAGGAAAGTTTCCAACCGATTTCTCATACACAAACAGCAGTTGACCGGCGTTGCCTGGTGAAACGTTGTTGTGATGCCTCGTGTATGGAGGAGAAATGCGTACCATCACGTTTCCGACTTTGATAAAGGTCGGATTGTAACCTATCGCGATTGCGGTTTATCGTATCGCGACATTGCTGCTCGCGTTGGTCGAGATCCAATGACTATTAGCCGAATATGCAATCGGTGGGTTCAGGAGGGTAATACAGAACGCAGTGCTGGATCCCAACGGCCTCGAATCAGTAGCAGTCAAGATCACAGGCATCTTATCCGCATGGCTGTAACGGATCGTGCCGCCACGTCTCGATCCCTGAGTCAACAGATGGGGATGTTTGCAAGACAACAACCATCTGCACGAAAAGTTCGACGACGTTTGGAGCAGCATGGACTATCAGCTCGGAGACAATGGCTGCGATTACCCTTGACGCTGCACCACTGACAGGAACGCCTGCGATGGTGTACTCAACGACGAACCTGGGTGCACGAATGGCAGAAACTCATTTTTTCGGATGAATTCAGGTTCTGTTTACAGCATCATGATGGTCGCATCCGTGTTTGGCGACCCCGCGGTGAACGCACATTGGAAGCGTGTATTCGTCTTCGCCATATTGGCGTATCACTCGGCGTGATGGTACGAGGTGCCATTGGTTACACGTCTCGGTTACCTCTTGTTCGCACTGACGGCATTTTGATCACTGGACGTTACATTTAGATGTGTTACGACCCGTGGCTCTACCGTTCATTCGATCCCAGCAAATCCGTATATTTCAGCAGGATAATGCACCATCGCATGTTGCAGGTCCTGTACGGACCTTTCTGGATACAGTAAATGTTCCACTGCTGTCCTGGCCAGCACATTCTCCACATGTCACCAATTGAAAACGTCTGGTCAATGGTGGCCGAGCAACTGGCTCGTCACAATACGCCAGTCACTACTCTTGATGAACTGTGGTACTGTGTTGAAGCTGCATGGCAGCTGTACCTGTATACGCCATCCGAGCTCTGTTTGACTCTATGCCCAGGCTTATCAAGGCCGTTTTTACGGCCAGAGATGGTTGTTCTGGTTACTGGTTTCTCAGCATGTATGCACCAAATTGCGTGAAAATGTAATCACATGTTAGTTCTAGTATAATATATTTGTCCAATGAATGCCCGTTTATCATCTGCATTTCTTCTTGGTGTTGCAATTTTAATGGCCAGTAGTGTAGTATAGTGACCTTGTTGGAAGATAGTACTGCTTGAATTTGATCATTTCCTCAAACGGCAGTTGTTGTACAGTAGCTGGTTGCCTACTGTGCGGGAATCGGCTTTCCTATGGCGTGTCAGCATGAACTCTGTTGAACCTGTATTAAGCGCTAACAGAAACGGAAATTATTAGGAAAAGTTAGCCGCAAAGAAACTAGGGCATTCCAGACCAGATTCGTTGTCTTAGAAAGTGACAAAATCTAGTAAGCGTGACTACAAGCGAACATTTAACGAAGAAGTGTATAATAGAGTAAGTCGTTATGTGAGTGCAACGTAAGCCATATTTTCAGCCCAGAATTTAATTCGTTAGCTAATACATGAATTAGGGATCTGTACATATTTATAAAAAGCACGAAAACTCCCACTTACATAAAAATGCGAAACGGAGAGTGGCGAAGGCTTAAACATTATTCCGTTCTCGCCATAAACTGTACTTAATTATGTACAAAACAACAAAATTCCTTTTTCAGACGAGTTTTATTATTATTCTTGACAGCTGCTGAAGTTGTATGAATATGCTGATAAGCATAACAGTTACACAGCAGATGCTGTGTCCATCTCTTACTCTTCCCTCTCTCTGCCCATCCCCTCCTCCTCCCTTTCTCTGTCCATTTCCTCCTCTCCCTCTGCCTGTTCCTCTCCTCCTCCCCTGTCTCTCTGCCTATCGCTTCCTCTCCCTGTGTCTCTTCAACTCCTCCTCTTTCCTTTGTCTGTCCGTCTCCCCCTCTCCCCGTCCATTTCCCCCTTCCCTATCTCTCTCCATCTCCTTCTCCCCCTCCTATCTGTGCCTGTCTCCCATTTCTCCGTCGCTATCTGACCATCTCCTGCTCCCCCTCACCTCTCCACATTATCAGGCTCACTGCAATATAAGACTGGCGGGTTTTGTCCTTACAGTATTTCTTTACAGATTGCAACTAGTTTGTGTACCAATTTTGATTCAAATCTTTCCGGGGTTTAAGGATGAGCATTTTACCTGTGGCCTTGCTCGCATACTCACAAATCAAATTTATTTCACATATATTTCTCATGTATTTGTTCACTCATTTCACCTATATGCCTTGAGAATTTCACCCTACAGTTTCACTTTCACGCACCTCTATGTATATAACGACGTATCTACTGAACTGTGTGCTGTAAAATAACATAATTCTGCAGGTACATCCAGTATTATATGTGGCTAGTGTCTGCGAAATATGTTGTGAATAGAGTTTCTAACAACCCTACCACAACAAAGGACAAAAATTAATTATGATTGTAGTGTTGCTCACGCTACTAAATATTGCATTTTCGGGCAACAACAACGTTATATTATGTGGCAGGTGTCATTAGGGCACAGTTAATAAAGTCATTTCATGAAATAATGGATAAACTATGCACTCATCTTTTCGTGTTTCCCACGCTGGTCTCGTTGTGAACTCGTGGCTCAATCGTCGAAAATCTAGGTGGTGATGATTCCAAGCTCGGATGCTAAGAGGCCTAGGTGTTATTCTGCGATATTCAAAAGTTTTATAGATATGTTTCATAAACCTTTCTTGAAGATTAAACTTTTGCAAGTTAGCACAATGGTGATGTAAAAAAGTAATCAGCACTCCAAATTTAAGTTACACTTCTTTTTTATTACTTTTGTTGCAGTATCACGTAACTCACAAACATCATTTCACAATATAAAACATACTTGAAAATATCTTCCTGACTGTTAAAGTCAACATTTTATAAACTGACTACAATTTGCGTCTTTTCAACATGACGACCAAGACTTGACTCTCTAATAACGCTTACGCGCCCAAAAATCAGAGTTACAAGTACGACAAAGGTCATAGTGACAAAAGAAAGAATACACATAGGAATAATATCATTGCAACATAAACATATCGATGTATGAAAGTACCTCTACATTAATGAAATCAAATCTGAATGTTGTCTCAGAAATATGTTAACTACTTTACAGAAACACAGTAGAATATTGCTGGTATCGAGAGCTTGAGGTGAGGTGCCGTAATGGTCACGTAATTCAAGACCCATTACAAGTTACTAGTAAATAAGTAATAAATTAAAACCTCATTCATGATGGCGCAGTTTTTAACGCATCTAAGTTTATGATAGATATCCTAAATTAAGTGACGTAATATGATATATTATTCTTGGTACATTCAGTAGCACACGTGGATAGTCTGCGAAAATTGTTGCGAATAAAGTGCGTAGCAACGAAGTAATAAATTAAAACGTCTTGCGTGATTAGGTAGTTTTTCACAAATCTCAGTCTTTATGAGGTATCTCCTGAACTAAGTAATGTAATTTTTCTAGTACATTCAGTGGTATAAGCGAATACTATTTGCAAATTCTATCACGAATACAGTTAGTAGTGAAGAAGTTGTAAATTAAAACGTCTTGCTTCATCCGGCAATTTTACAGCATAAACAGCGAGATTGTCGTAAGTGAAGAACTGTTTCCTTTCATCATTTTACAGGGATCGTGAACAAGAAAAAGTTTCTGAAAGGTTTGAAATTATGTGTGACGTTTGTTACAAGTCCCCAAGTGCTCTCGGTCCTCTCAAATACTGGATGACATAAGTACGAGTTTTCGCGCGTCGTGCAGCTACACCGCTTTTACACCCCCACCCGACCCCACCTTTTTGATAGGGGGAGTTTCTTATCACCACCGTGATTCTTTCCAGATGAAGAGTGATATGTGTGCCGGGTTTCGTTGAAATCGATTCAGTGGTTTAGGAGATGTGAAACATGCATATATATATTTACACACATACTAGTATACACATAAGAGACTGTCGGGAAAAAAATCGCAACACAAAAAATAGTTAATGTATGGTAATAATATTTGGGGAATGCATTTGTCTAGGTAAAATGTCTTAAGAGACTAACAAAGGAAAAATGTTGGATGGAAGTGTGCAAACGTGCATGCATTGCATTGTACAGGTGCCGGATATCAGTTTGTGGAATGTAGTTCCATGCCTGTTGCAGTTTTATCAGTCAACACAGGGACGGTTTAATGTTGCTTGTGGATGACACTGGAGTTGTCGCTCGATGATGTCCCAAATGTGCTCGACTGGGGACAGATTTGGTGAACGAGCAGGCCAGGTTAACGTGTCGGCACCCTGTAGAGCATGGATTACAACAGCGGTTGTGGGCGACCGTTAACCTGTTGTAAAACTCGCCCTGGAATGATGTTCATGAATGGCAACACGTATCGTTTCACCCGATTGATGCACAAATTTGCAGTCAGGGTGCGTGGTATAACCACGAGAGTGCTCCTACTGTCATACGAACCATAACTCCAGGTGTAGGTTCATGTACCTAGCACTCAGACAGACTGGTTGCAGGCGCTAAAGTGGTCTCCTCCTATCCGACACACGCCATCACTCCACCGAGGCAGAACGAGCTTTCATCAGAAAACACAACGCACCTCCAACCTGCCCTCCAATGAGCTTTCGCTTGACATCACTGAAGTCGCAAATGGGGGTGGTCTGCGCGTCTGGCACGGAGCTGTCCTTGAAGTAAGCGATATGTAACACGTCTTTTTGTGTCATTGTGGGGCGAACTGCTGGTCAAATTGCCGTTGCAGATGTAGTACAATGCGCCAGAGCTATATGCTGAACACAACTGCCACGTGGCCGGCTGGAGACCTGTTTTCCCGCGTCCGTACATTCTCGTGACCACCGCTGCCGGCGGTCACGTACAGTGGCTACATTCCTGCCAAGTATTTCTACAATACCGCAGAAGGGACATTCAACTTCTCGCAGCCCTATTATACGATCTCGTTCAATATCACAGAGGTGCGGATAATGGTGCCTTTGTAGCCTTAAATGTATTTCTTACTAACATCAACTCACTACGTTCAATCGCAAGGCAAATAATGTTCACGACCGTTACAGCGTGTATATAAAGCAAACCTGATTTGCATCCTCACAGTGGCACTACTAGCGTGTGAAACTTGAATAGACATCTTTCAGATGTAAAAACACGCTTATACTTTTGTTTACGTCGCACACCTTCTTAGCGTTGCGACTTTTTTCCGTCAGTATACATACGTACGGAAAACGGTTTTTACAATTTGTATGGATTCGATTTCTTCTCCCCTGCTCTGACGTTACAATACTCCCAGATTTTCCATTCTGCACCCTGTGTAGCAGCTATTTACGAACGACGTGAGGCGTGTGATTACTTACTGTAGCTTTGGCCTGCAGTCGTGGCCATCTCGGGGCCCCTGTTGCTGCCCCACCAAGCAGCGCGCTCTAAATATTTACGGTCCGCGAGCTGTGCTTTCAGCGGCTTCACTTGACTGCATCGCGTTGTTTCCCATCCGCTGCTCTCGTATCACTATGGCTCATGAGACGAAATGCAGTACCATTTACTTATTTTCTGACTGACGGTGCTAGTGAGTTTAATATAATGCACTGGCTCACAGAGGCAAACACGGCGCAGACACTCCCACACACGGCCTTTCAGGTTCTAAGAAGAGGGTTTGGCAAGGCATGTGCCAGAAAAAAAACCACAGACCTCACGGATAGTTTGCGTTCACGTGCAAAACGTCTGACCTCCATTTTAAAACTACTTCCGACTTAACCGAGAGGAAGTTCGTACAATCAAAAACTGAGACACTGTTACAAAAGAAGACTGTATATGGAGTGTAGAGCCATTGCAACATATGGGAAACTAGCAGTGTGTCTCAGGTAATAATTTTTATCTCAGTTTGAAACACAAATGGTGGATGGTTACCTGACACTGTCAGCGGGAGAGCGTTTTCTGAATTTGAAAAATGCAGTTCTGTTACTAGATAAGTTTTATTAGCCCAGCCGGCCGAAGTGGCCGTGCAGTTAAAGGCGCTGCACTCTGGAACCGCAAGACCGCTACGGTCGCAGGTTCGAATCCTGCCTCGGGCATGGACGTTTGTGATGTCCTTAGGTTAGTTAGGTTTAAGTAGTTCTAAGTTCTAGGGGACTAATGACCTCAGCAGTTGAGTCCCATAGTGCTCAGAGCCATTTTTTATTAGCCCAGATAGCTATAAATACATTTACGGACAACTAGTTTCCACAATTTTTTCATCTACACACTTCAACCATTATGCCACTTCATGTAGTGCACTGTCGTCTACTCCTAAACATATTTGGGAGCAAGAAGATGCACCAGTCTGAAGTCATATGAAATCATACGTTTCTGGTAGAATACATTTGGTTCACAGGGTATTGTTGCTGTGTCTATATTGACAGCTGACGGCACACTGGCGCGTCTTCTTCAACAACTGGCTCCCAGATATGTTTGTGACTAGCTGACAGTGCACTACATGGAGTGGCACAATAGTTGACGTATTTAGATGATCTGAAGAACACAATTTAACAATTTAAATTAGTTGTCTGTATATGTATTTATTGGGATCTTGGAAATAAAACCTGTCTACTACGAAGATTACATTTTTCATAAATAATGGAATTTCTAAATATTGCACACTGCAGCAGACATCGACCTTATACAAGGGAAGGTGGTACAAATGGTTGCAGCCTTATTCGAGGTAGTGTAAAACAAATGGTTCAAATGGCTCTGAGCACTATGGGACTTAACTACTGTGGTCATCAGTCCCCTAGAACTTAGAACTACTTAAACCTAACTAACCTAAGGACATCACACACACCCATGCCCGAGGCAGGCTTCGAACCTGCGACCGTAGCAGTCGCGCGGTTCCGGACTGCGCGCCTAGAACCGCTAGACCACCGCGGCCGGCAGTGTAAAACAGAAATGTTGAACAAACTTATGTGGGAGGAATTCTAAGAACCATCCCATAGAGATGAAAAGCGTCGAACCATTAGGCCTCGTCATTTTTTATTTCGCAATACTTATTAAGCGAACTAGCGACATTTCATATGCAGATTGGGTCAGTCTGACGTGCAGATCAATTATGTTTAAAATTTAATCAAGGAGACTGCGGAAACGTCCATTTTCAATTAGCATATAACAACAGTAATTGTGTAGGTGATTTGTTTCTTTTCTTCCATCTCGACACTTGTAGATATTCCGCTGCCTGTTCTGGGTACAGGCTACGACGATTTCTGCGTGTTGTGCCAGCTACAAAGCAACAAGGGAATGTCAACAGATGAACCATCCCAAACACCCCCCCCCCCCCCCCCAGTGCATGGCTCATTGTCAGGTAGGGGAGGACGGGTGTTGGAGGTGCCGATCACTGTGTTGCATCTATTTCCTGGAGAGACTATGTCAGTCCGTCGCAATGTGCAACGTTTTACTGCTAAGGACAATCAGCGGAACGTTTCCATGGTGAAAAGAGGATGCGGTAAACAACACGGCCAGTTCTTTGAGCCGTTCTTAAGAAAAAGAAGGCCTGCTAGGGTAGATACGGATCTTGAAAGGTTTCTAAAAGACGCAGACAGTCCCTGGGAAAGACGGTCACACGCTTTGGCCGCCCGTTCGGCATTTAGCCCAACATTTTCCCTTTTTTTTTCTTTTATGTTCTGACGATAGAAAACAGCGCGAAATGCGCCCAGGATTGGCAAGAGTATCGTGATATAAAATTTTTAGACCCAAGTTTCTGGAGGAAAGGTATGAGTACACTTGATTGGTAGGGCTGTATCTTCATATGGTGGTGGGAGTACACACGGCTTCTGCTTAATCTATTCATTGACGGAACAAAAATGGTAATTTCTGTTTGAGAGGCGGGAAGCGTCCACAGAATTGATGTTCTCGGCGCTTTTAATTTCTCTTCGGATTCTGCCCTGAGTGGAGTGACTTCAGGCTCTGCTCGCAGAGAGGATACTTCGGGTTCCACATGCAGCTGGAACACGTTCCAGTCAGGATGCTCCAGGCGGAGACTTCGCCCAGCGGACTTCTGGTTGACTTCGCCCAGAGGACGACGATGCAGGAGTAGGGATGGGAAAAACTGGCGGGTTAAAACCGATACCGGTATTTTAGTTGAGTAATCAGCATTTTACGGTATTTGTTCCGTCTCGGTTCTAACAAGTATTTTTATTTTTTTACTGATAACCAGATGTAAAACTGAAATATCAGTTTTCAATAGCAGTGGTGGTAAAATTTTGGATTTTTAAATAAAACTCTCGATTACAACGTGATTTTTGAGCAGATATTAAAAAACAAATAGAATGAGTGGGACAATACTGGCGAATTTTTTGTCGTATTCAGACCCTCAATTTTCGGTAGAAGGAGCGAAAGGGGATGGACTAAGTTTTCTTTTATTCACGTATTTTATTTAACTATTTTATTCGATATTTTTATTTGATCTATCTTGGAACGTATAATGCAAAAGTTTGAGCGAATCTTAGAATTTTTAAGTCTTTTTTCAATGTCTGCGTTTATTGCTCGAAATAACAGCAATAGAAAACCTCTTGGTTCAAATGGCTCTGAGCACTATGGGACTTAACTGCTGTGGTCATCAGTCCCCTAGAAGTTAGAACTACTTAAATCTAACTAACCTAAGGACATCACACACATCCATGCCCGAGGCAGGATTCGAACCTGCGACCGTAGCAGTCGCACGGTTCCGGACTGAGCGCCTAGAACCGCAAGACCACCGCGGCGGGCGAGATTCTTTCCGCAGTATAGTTTTGTCATTTCTTTCGGCATAGTATCAGCTAGCTAGAGAGCGGATTCCAGTATGCCGCGCTGGCGACGTGGAACTAAACTGTGTCACCACACTTAGCAGCCATACGGCAGGAATTACACGGAGGCGACAACAGTTATGGGATAGCGATTTGCAAATTTACAGGTGGCGGTAGTATCGCGTATAGAAAGTATGAAAGGCCAGTGCACTGGCGAGTTGTCATTCATACTCAGGTGATTCGTGTGGAAATGTGTTCGGCGTGATTGTGTCCGCACATGCTTTGAACGGGAAATGGTAGTTGGAGCTAAATGCATGTGACAGTCCATTTCGGAATCGTTAGAGAATTCAGTATTCTGAGTTCAACAGTGTCACGAGTGTGTAAGCTGCAATATCTTTGGTTTACTTATTCTAGGATTGAAGACAACTGTGTAAGTTGAAATGACATGTTTAATGTCGCGATATTGGCACAAAAATACACGCTTTTACACAGTTTTCAATATGACAACAAAAAGCAGTTGTCAGGATATCGCATCTCATCAGCATCAAAAAGTGAAATAATCCTAAACACAACAATATTATATATTAACTCTCAGAAGGTTAAATTTTCCTAAACATGACAATATTAAAGTTTAACTAGAAGTTTCTCTGCCGGCCGCTGGTGGCCGAGCGGCTCTGGCGCTATGGTCTGGAACCGCGTGACCGCTACGGTCGCAGGTTCGAATCCTGCCTCGGGCATGGATGTGTGTGTTGTCCTTAGGTTAGTTAGGTTTAAGTAGTTCTAAGTTCTAGGGGACTTATGACCTCAGCAGTTGAGTCCCATAGTGCTCAGAGCCATTTTTTGAAGTTTCTCTACAAAATTGTTCCTACACTTACGTTATGATGTTGGTCAGTACTACAAAAATCGTCGGATTCCGGTTCAAAGTTCGGTACTTTTTTTAGGATGACAATAAAGTCTACAGTGGATGGTTAGTTATGTGACAAATTGAGTAAAAGATTACCGAAGGTTACTCAAGTTTACAGTGGTCGCAACCTTGTGAACCAACAAGTTTAAGCCTGTGCACACGGTATTTACCTCAAGCTGCGATGAGCTGTCGTCTGCTAGGCCGCTCTCTTCCGCTGAAATTCCTATAAAACTAATTAACCTTTGCTGAATTTTCCAGCAGAAACTTACCCTATGTCTCTCGTTATGTGAGAGAACATGTACTCATCCCTAGTCTTATAATGTGGCGATATACACACGCATGCTTGGAGCAGTGTGTATATTATAACGCCCTCTCAGTTCTCACAAGAACAATTAACTAATTGGCTGGTTCAGTTCTCCACAGTTGGAGCTAAACAACGCTACAGCTAATTTCTAGCTGGATATCAGCCGCTGTGAACGCAGTGTTCACACAAATTACTCCTCTGCGCCGTACTGAGCGTTATGCGCTCCGTTCTGCACTTGACGCCAGTTCAGAGAAGAGTCCCCGAAAATTTCCGTCTTGTCTTACTCATAGCCGAACTGTCTCCCCACCTGGGTTCTTTCGTTCTTCACGTCACGGCTTTTTTCCACCAATAGGAGCGTTCCTCTTATTTTGTGGAAACTCTGTCTACCAATCGCAAGGTCCCTACCATTAAGTTGCGTCGAAACTTTGGCTCTTTTCTCCTTCCCAGCGCGTTTCCGCCAATCGGACGTTTTGTGCCCATTCCAGACGCCTAAATGCGTACATTGACTTTCTCACGCGTGTACCACTCGCTGGAACTGTGATCCAAAATGCGTCACTGGTCTTGTTACGTATCCATTTGGAATTCCGAAATGAAGTTTTCTAAAAGATTTCTTTCCTGTCCTCCATCAGACGGGTCGTTATACTCGCTCTCCCCATCTGAGTCACTTGGTCAGTCGTTGACTTTCCACCTGGGACACCCCTTTAAGTGGTTTCTGTAGCACCCCCTGTAGTGCGGCCTTGCCAACGTGTCGTCCCTCTGAATTCCAAACCAAAACTCCTCTCGCTGCTTGTTTCACATTCCGCTCAAACATGCATTATAGGAACGATGTGTTAATTACCGCGGTTTGAATGTCATCCTTTTTGCATTACATACTGCTAGACAAATTTGCTCATTACCGCAGAATGAAGTTAGATGCCATATTCACCTTCCTGTTGCGAAGTATAAAGCTCTCATGTAACGTGCGAATCTGACCTTCATTTATTCTGCCACCTTACAAGTGTGCCGAGAATACGATATTTCAGGTATTATATGTCACCGCCGACAGCGCAATGGCCGACAGCCTTCACTTGACGACCGACAACAGCGGCGTTTGCGTAGAGTTGTCAGGGCTAACAGACAAGCAACACTGCGTGAAATAACCACCGAAGTCAATGTGGGACGCACGACGAACGTATCCGTTAGGGCAGCGCGCCGAAATCCGGCGTTAATATGCTATGGCAGCAGACGACTTACGAGAGTGCCTTTGCGAACAGCATGACTTCGCCTGCACCGCCTCTCCTGGGCTCGTGGCCATTTTGGTTGGACCTTAGACGACAAGAAAACCGTGGCCTGGTCGAGCGTGCTTCGATTTCAGTTGGTAAGAGCTGGTGGTAGGGTTGGGGTGTGTCGCAGATCCCACGAAGCCATGGACCAAGTTGTCAATGAGGCATTGTGTAAGCTGATGGTGGCTTCATAATGGTGTGGGCTGTGTTTACATAGAATGGACTGAGTTCTCTCACTCAACTGAACCGATCATTGACTGGGAATGGTTACGTTCGGCTGTTTGGAGACCGTTTGTGGCCTTTCGTGGACTTCATGTTCCCAAACCATTCGCCAGGCCACAGTTGTTCGTAACAGGTTTGAAGAACAGTCTGAACACTTCGAGCGAATGATTTGGCCACCCAGATCACCCGACATGAATCCTATCGAATATTTATGGGACGTAATCGAGAGGTCAGTTCGTGCACGAAGAGATGCTGCACTACGCCTCGCGAAAGGAGGTCAGATACGATATTGGGAGGTTATCACATGACTTGCCACCTCAATGTGTAGTCGAGACTACGTTTACATGTACACGAGTTCCGCAAACCTATTTTCTCTGTTGTGTTTACTTGTTACGCCTCAATCGCTTTTTAACAGCCCTTTCAACTGTTGGTGTCCAAGAGCGCCATTTGTTTTACACGATTGGCGTCTTTAACTCAAATCTTCGATTTCGTCATAAAGATGAAGTGACTTTATAGTACCTTCGCAGTGTTCTTAATAAAGAGTCAAAACTTTTTCCGTGACCGATATTTGTGAACTGGTAAGAACTGTATTATTGCATTAGATATGTTTCAAAATCGTATCCACCCCATTTAATACTTGCGAAATTGTTTTATTGCACGCACCTAGATCATACGCTTTATGGCAAAAATGCGAAACAGTTACTGATGGAACTTTATTTTATTCGAATGTTTTGGAGACTCGCAGTGGCTAGAAAACTTCCGAATCAGGAAGACACATTTCTGTTCTTGTGCACAGAAATAGCAATTAATATTTCTTCACCAGCTGTTGATAGCGTGTGAGAACCTTTGCCAATAAGAGCGAGTGGCTATAGCAGTTTACAATTTGCCGGCTAGGCAGGACATAGCTTTGTTGCAAAGCAGTTCTATTCTGCTACTTCAATGAATACATCAACATGTAAATATCTCTTTCCTGCTAATAAAGATAAAATATGCTACTCTTCATTTAACCTGATAGCTCAGTCACGAGCTAGCTACGTAGACCGTTTACAGTGTAAACTTTTATATCGAGGGAACGCTCGTTTGTGGAAGCTCAAACCCATCAGTCAAATCGAGGTCACCCTATTCGATGGTAGGCCTAACTGTGTTGCCTTATACTGCATGGATGATGTTCATTTCTTTCGTTTACGAAATAAACACATAAGGGATCAACTGAAACTGTGTGCCGGGAAGTTTCAAATCAGCGCACATGCTGTACTCTGCTGCAGAGTTAAAATTCATTCTGGGAACATATTAGGTTGACTATCATTCTTAAAATCAGTGTTTTCGGAGACCGAAGAAATCCTATGAAGAAATTGGAATTGTTTCCGTTATTGGAGATCATGTGTAATCCAGCTTCCTAGAATCATACGGAGTGTAGGGTCTCCCAGAAAGCCTTCCACATTGTTTCACTTAATCGTTTAGCAAAAAAAAAAAAAAAAAAAAAAAAAAAAAAAAAAAAAAAACGTGATTATTGTAAAGATATACTGAAGTTCCTTGCACACAGTATGCCTGTCTTCATGGAGCGTCATTGGAGGAATGACACCAACGTCGTTTATGCTTCAGGGCAGTGTCATCTGTAAATGACCTGGCGGATAACGTCTGTACCCCATGAGTATGATCGCAGACGATTCAGTTTAGAACGATCGTGGTTTAATTTCAATGTACAATGTATTTTAAGCCACGGAGGCTCATCTTCAGATGCTTTTAGAGTCTACATCAATCACTTTTCAAATGTAGGTTAATTCTGGTGCTGGTAATACTACGTTTGTATATTACAAATTGGCACATTGTGAGTATAAGTTTACAAATCTAGGACAAATCGAAAAATATACTGTCGGAAAAAAAATTAGTACACTCTTTTAGAAGTTTCTAATTCACCTAAGATTTATTGTTGCTTCAGTGCATATGGAGTACATGAAATGATTACATCTACAGATCAATAGCACAAGTGCTTCTGAGGTACCAGTTATCCATCGATGCTGAAACACGCAGCTAGTACGTGGCGTAGCCACCATGGGCGGCAATGCAGATGGTGAATGGGATCCAGTCGATCGTACAGATGTTGAATACTCTCCTGGGATATGTTGTGCCACGCCTCCTCGACCTGTTCACGTAGTTCTGTAAGAGTTGTTTGTTGATGATTTGTACGAGTCACTTCTCGTCCCATCGTATTCACACATGTTCGACTGGAGACAAGTTCAGAGATTGCGCTGTCCAGGGAAGTTGCTGCACGTCTTGTTGGGCACGTTGAGCTTCACGGGTAATGTATGGGCAGCATTATTCTGCTGGAACAACACATCACCCCGCTGTTACAAGAACGACAAAATAACGGCTGTAACAACTTTCTGCACGTACTGAGCGCTGGTTAGCGTCCTCTCCAGAAACATCAAAGGTGAACGACAGTTGTAGTTTAACGCACCCCAGACCATAAGGCCTGGGATGGGTCCAGTTTGTCTTGGGTGACTGCACTCTACATGGCAGCACTCGTACGCCCAGACGACCATCACTTTCGTCGCTGAAGACAATGGCGTCCCATTCCATTTTCCAAGTGATTCTCTAATGGTACCAATTGAGGCGTGCATGTCGATGCTGTTGAGTGGGTGCAAGACGGGCTACAGATGTGCGTGCGTGTAGTCCCACTACTAATAAACGATTCGTAACAGTTTGTGTTGACATGTCTGGGCTCACAAGCCCAGTTATCTGTGCTGTGGTAGCTGTACGGTCTGGCACTGCTGTCCTTACAATACGACGATCGTGGCGGGCGTCTGTGCCGTGTGGACGTCCAGAACTTCGTCTATGGGTTTGAGAATGTTTACGTAACTACTGATACCAGCATCGTTGCACAACTGATGCAGCACGTCCAACTTGTGTGGCAGTTCTCTGAAAGCACCATCCCGCCACTCGGAAGGCCACAAATTGACGCCTTTCAGACTACCTGAGTCGGCTGTAGGAAGCACTAGTGAGTCTCCGTTTCGTGATTTCCTGCTTGCTTCACACGTTCACACCACACTGAGTCTTCTGGCTGAGAGCATTCCCTATTAACTGGTAGACTCAAATGGCGCTGTGGTGGCTATGTCACTACGCTATCTGTAGGCGGACAACGTCGAACCATTATCAGAACACCTACTATCCAGGAGGTGGCATATGCCGAATCCCGAGCTGGTTGTAGAGCCCCGCCCGAATTGCTCCAAACATTTTCGACTAGAGAGAGATTCGGCGATCCAGCTGGCCATGATAGTGTTTGGCAAGCACGAAGACAAGCACTGGAAACTTTCGCTGTTTGCGGGCGGACATTATCGTACTGAAATGTAAGACCAATATGGCTTGCCATGAAGGGTAACAAAACGTACCGCCGTGCTGTATGGGCGTCGCGGATGACAACCAATGGGGTACTGCTATGAAAAGAAATGGCAGCTCAAACGTTCAATTCTGGTTGTCGGGCGATATGGCAGGCGGAAGTTTGGAATCCTATCGCTCTCCGAGACGTCTCCAGACACATCTTCTCTGGTCATCGGGACTCAGTTCGATGCAGGACTCATCAGTAAAGACAGTTTTACTCCAGTCAGTGAGATTCCAGGTGGAGGACGTGTGTGGAGACACCCGAGACAGTCGACCGCCATACGGCCCAACAAACAGAAGTGATGGTCGGGGCTGCCACTTCTTATCATTGCAGGAGCTATTTGGTTGTCTTTCGCGGCACCCTTACGCCACAATGTGTAATATTTCTCTTTACAGCAATCATATTCAGCTACAAGAAGCTCTTCTCAGAGCAGTTGAGAAGGCAGCAGTGGGAAGATGACACAATATGGTGTGAGGTACCGGTGACCGACGTTTTTTTCGGTACGGATATCGTGAGAAAGACCGCCTAAACTGTGGTCCTCCTCCGCGATTGGCTGCTGCTTTCGGAAGCAGTGCGCCAAAATGATGAACTTCTGTTACTAATTTTAGAAAAACTAAACAGTGAATTTACTTGCTTTTCATATGAAAACATCTCTCAATAGCAGGCTATCGTTCCATTATTTGAAAAGTGTTAATTACCAGCGGAATAGTAAACATAGCAAGCTATCGTTCCATTATTTGAAAAGTGTTAATTACCAGCAGAATAATGAACAATAGCTGAACGAAAAGGCAGACGAAGCACTTCGGAGATCTTCGGATGGTGGGCGAAGTAGTTCGGCTGTAAGATCAGAGCTGATTCGTCAGTCTCGGAGGAGAGACATGTTGCCTGCCGCTGTCGGTGTCCGTTAATAACTTAGTTAGCAATCTCTGTTTATTTGGACATGTAATTGAGAACAGTTTGAAAGTAATTACACTAGTAAAGAGTTCATTACTTTATTTTCTATGAAACTATGAAGAATGGAAATTATTTGTGATTCACAAAGTGGAATATAATTGTGCATTTTCTCCTCTTCTGCTAATAAAAAGCGAGTGGCATCCCGTATAAACAAGCTAACTGAAAATTTAATTGTTCGTATAATATCAGTTCCTCGTTAAGAGTTTATTACGGCTTCGAGATAATCGATTCACGAGCTACGTGCTGTTTTCTGCGCAGGGGACAACTACTACAGAAGACTGCAGGTTGGTGAACGTTATTCAGAACTTATGCATTCCACTCTAAGCGGTGGAAGCAATTGGCCACCTCGCGTGTTATGCAGTCTTAATACAAATGAGTTCGGTGACACATCATCTGTGGAAACATGGAAGAGGTATGGAGGAGGGAAATTTTCGGGGGAAGGGATTTAGCATATATACGTAAACCTGTCTTACTATCTATATGGTGCGCTGTCTCTCTTCTACTTGCCATAAGCGGTCTGTCGACGGCATTATACACGCCGTTCATGCCGAGCCACCCTGGGTTTACATTTCAGCAAGATAATGCGCGCCCGTACACGGTGACAGTTTCTTTCCACTGCTTGTGTCCGTGCTTGCGAAACCCTACCTTGGCCAACAAGGTCGCTGGGTTTCTCCCTAATTGACACCGTCTGGACCATTACGGCCAGCGGGATTTTGACGATCTAATGCGCCAGTTGGACAGAAGTTGGCACGAATCCCTCAGGATGATATCCAGCAACTCTCATCAATCAACACCAAGCTGAGTAACTGCTTGCATAAGGGCCAAAGGTAAACCAACGCGTTATTGGCTTGCTTAATTTGTGAAGCTCTTTCTCTTGTATAAATCGCCCAGTTTTTTTCTGAAATTGTAGTCATTTGTTTGTCAATAGATCACATAAACGATTTCCGTCCCAATCGGATAATTCCTTTCAGCGCGTCGTTTTTTTTCCCCCTTAGAGTATACAGGGTGGTCCATTGATAGAGACCGGGCCAAATATCTCACGAAATAAGCATCAAACGAAAAAACTACGAAGAACGAAACTCATCTAGCTTGAAGGGGAAAACCAGATGGTGCTATGGTTGGCCCGCTAGATGGCGCTGCAATAGATCAAACGGATATCAACTGCGTTTTTTAAAAATAGGAACCCCCATTTTTAATACATATTCGTGTAGTACGTAAAGAAATATGAATGGACCACTTTTTTCGCTCTGTGATAGATGGCGCTGTAATAGTCACAAACGTATAAGTACGTGGTATCACGTAACATTCCGCCAGTGCGGGCGGTATTTGCTTCGTGATACAGTACCCGTGTTAAAATGGACCGTTTACCAATTGCGGAAAAGGTCGATATCGTGTTGATGTATTGCTATTGTGATCAAACTGGCCAACGGGCGTGTACTATGTATGCTGCTCGGTATCCTGGACGACATCATCCAAGAGTCCGGACCGTTCGTCGGATAGTTACGTTATTTAAGGAAACAGGAGGTGCTCAGCCACATGTGAAACGTCAACCACGACCTGCAACAAATGATGATGCCCAAGTAGGTGTTTTAGCTGCTGTCGCGGCTAATCCGCACATCAGTAGCAGACAAACTGCGCGAGAATCGGGAATCTCAAAAACGTCGGTGTTGAAAATGCTACATCAACATCGATTGCACCCGTACCATATTTGTATGCACCAGAAATTGGATGGCGACGACTTTGAACGTCGTGTACAGTTCTGCCACTGGGCACAAGAGAATTTACGGGACGATGGCAGATTTTTTGCACGCGTTCTATTTAGCGACGAAGTGTCATTCACCTACTGCGGTAACGTAAACCGGCATAATATGCACTATTGGGCAACGGAAAATCCACGATGGCTGCGACAAGTGGAATATCAGCGACCTCGGCGGGTTAATGTATGGTGCGGCATTATGGGAGGAAGGATAATTGGCCCCCATTTTTTCGATGGCAATCTAAATGGTGCAATGTATGCTAATTTCTTACTTAATGTTCTACCGATGTTACTACAAGATGTTGCACTCCATGACAGAATGGCGATGTACTTCCAACATTATGGATGTCCGGCACATAGCTCGGGTGCGGTCGAAGCGGTATTGAATACTATATTTCATGACAGGTGGATTGGTCGTCGAAGCACCATACCATGACCCGCACGTTCACCGGATCTGACGTCACCGGATTTCTTTCTGTGGGGAAAGTTAAAGGATATTTGCTATCGTGGTCCACCGACAACGTCTGACAACATGCGTCAGTGCATTGTCAATGCATGTGCGAACATTACGGAAGGCGAACTACTCGCTGTTGAGAGGAATGTCGTTACACGTATTGCCAAATGCATTGAGGTTGACGGACATCATTTTGAGCATTTATTGCATTAATGTGGTATTTACAGGTAATCACGCTGTAACAGCATGCATTCTCAGAAATGATAAGTCCACAAAGATACATGTATCGCATTGGAACAGCCGAAATAAAATGTTCAAAAGTACCTACATTCTGTATTTTAATTTAAAAAACCTACCTGTTACCAACTGTTCGTCTAAAATTGTGAGCCATATATTTGTGACTATTACAGCACCATGTATCACAAAGCGAAAAAAGTGGTCCAACTAAAACATTCATATTTCATTACGTACTACGCGAATATGCAATAAAAATGGGGGTTCCTATTTTGAAAAACGGAGTTGATATCCGTTTGGGCTATGGCAGCGCCATCTAGCGGGCCAACCATAGCGCCATCTGGTTTCCCCCTTCAAGCTAGACAAGTTTCGTTCTTTGTAGCTTTTTCGTTTGACGCTTATTTCGTGAGATATTTGGCCCGGTCACGATCAATGGACCACCCTGTATACGCAAGCCCTCTCACTATCTGTATGGTGCGCTGTCTCTCTTCCACTCGCCATGAGCGGTCTGTCGACGGCATTCTACACGCCGTTCATGCCGAGCCACCCTGGGTTTACATTTCAGCAAGATAATGCGCGCCCGTACACGGTGACAGTTTCTTTCCACTGCTTGTGTCCGTGCTTGCAAAACCCTACCTTGGCCAACAAGGTCGCTGGGTTTCTCCCTAATTGACACCGTCTGGACCATTACGGCCAGCGGGATTTTGACGATCTAATGCGCCAGTTGGACAGAAGTTGGCACGCTATCCCTCAGGATGATATCCAGCAACTCTTATCAATCAACACCAAGCCGAGTAACTGCTTGCATAAGGGCCAAAGGTAAACCAACGCAATATGGGCTTGCTTAATTTGTGAAGCTCTTTCTCTTGAATAAATCACCCAGTTTTTTTTTCTGAAATTGTAATCATTTGTTTGTCAGTAGACCACATAAACGATTTCCGTCCCAATCGGATAATTCCTTTCAGTGCGTCCTTTTCTTTCCTTCCTTAGAGTATACACGAGGTTAGCTCCAAAAGAAATGCACACTATTTTTGTAAAAATACAGTTTTCATTCAGGAAATGAGAAAGTTTTACAGTGTGTAGATACATCCTTGCCGCTTGTTTTCAAACTTAATTCAACCTGTTCCCTTGAGTTGCGCCGTCATAGTATGTCTTCAAGATGGCTGCTACGCTTGACGTTAGTCAGAAGCAAAGTGCTGTCATGGAATTTTTGTGCTGTGAAAACGAGACAGTTGGAAACATCCACAAGAGGTTGAAAAAGGTGTATGCTGCTGTCTATCGCAGTACAGTTAGTCGGTGGGCGAGCAGGTTACGTGATGAAAGCGGGCACGGCAATATTGAGGATTGTCCTCGCAGCGGCAGGCCTCGTACTGCATACACTCCAGACAATGTGCAGAGAGTTAACGAATTGGTGACTGCTGACAAATGCATCACAGTGAACGAATTGTCACGCTACGTTGGGATAGGGGAAGGAAGTGTTTGCAGAATACTGAAAGTGTTGGCGTTAAAAAAGGTTTGTGCCAGGTGGGTTCCCAGGATGTTGACAGTGGCTCACAAAGAAACAAGAAAAACGGTATGCAGCGACCTTTTGGACCAGTACGAGAATGGTGGAGATGAATTTCTTGGAAGAATTGTGACAGGTGATGAAACATGGCTCCATCATTTTTCACCAGAGACGAAGAGGCAATCAATGGAGTGGCATCATGCAAATTCACCCAAGAAAAAAAAAATTCAAAACTACACCTTCTGCTGGAAAAGTTATGGCTACGGTGTATTTCGATTCCGAAGGACTCTTGCTTGTGGACATCATGCCAATTCTAATGCATATGTGACGACACTGAAGAAATTTCAAGATCGGTCTTCGACCACACCGGCAAAAGCAGGATGTTTTGCTGTTGCATGACAACGCACGGCCACACGTCAGTCAAAAAACCATGGAACTGATCACAAAAAAACCGCGCGGGATCAGCCGAGCGGTCTAAGGCGCTGCATTCATGGACTGTGCGGCTGATCCCGGCGGAGTTTCGAGTCCTCCCTCGGGCATGGGTGTGTGTGTTTGTCCTTAGGATAATTTAGGTTAACTAGAGTGCAAGCTTAGGGACTGATGACCTTAGCAGCTAAGTCCCATAAGATTTCACACACATTTTTTTTATCACAAAACTCGGATGGACAACACTGAAACACCCGCCTTACTGGCTCCATGTGACTATCATCTCTTTGGGAAACTGAAAGACTCTCTTCGTGGAACAAGGTTTGAAGGTGATGACTCCCTTATGGACGCTGTCAAACATTGGCTGTAAGAGGTTGGTCCAGAATTTTACTGTGCGGGTATACAGGCGCTGGTTCCAAGATGACGTAAGGCAGTTGAGAGGGATGGAAATTATATGGAGAAATGAAAATATTGCTCCTAAATGATGTATCTACACACTGTAAATCTTTCAAACATGTAGAATAAAAGATGGATGAAAAAAAATAGTGTGCATTTCTTTTGGAGTGACCCTCGTATAATGAACAAGATCGGACCCTATATCGGTCCCTGTGGTATACCTACAGTGCTTATTGTTACTTTTGGTTGCGCGCCCATTAGCTGTAGTGGTTGATGCTAGAAACGGCCGCAGCAGCGCCGCTCGGTGTGAGAGAGTGTCGGGTGTGTGTGCAGGACACCACGGGATGCGGCACGAGCGCGACCGGCTGCTGTCGTTCGACGTGTCGGAGGTGCCGCTGCAGGAGCGCATCCTGGGGGCGGAGCTGCGGGTGTTCCAGCAGGCGCGCGCCGCGCCCGCCGCCTCCTTCAGCCTCACCGCCTACCAGCTGGTCGGCGACGACAAGATGTGAGTAGCCCGGCCGCGCCGCTCTGCTGCCTACTGCCACGTCAGTACGTTGACGACCTGCTACTCAGGAGTGGCGTTAGTATCATTTTAAACATTGGCATTTGTTACTATTAAAGCAATGGCAACACAGACGTTTTTATTTATTTATTGCTTATTCACTTTTGCCAGATAAGGACCTAAGGGACTTGAAAGTCTCTTCGGGTTTGCTGCCGGATCCTAAAATGAACTTGACTCGATATTTCGGCGGTCCAACTGGTCGCCATCTTCATGGAGAATGCTGCTTCTGCTGATGAGTCCCGCTGAGAACTGTCGATAGGCTGCAAATCGACGTCCTATATAGGCCACCATTCAGTACACGGCGCATGCGCCGCCCATCACGGTTGCTGCCCTCCAAGACAGGGAGGTGGCGCCGCCCTTAGTGGAACACTGGCGGCAACGATATATCGCACTCAGGACCGCACCGAAGAGCGTTCAGTTGTGATACGAGATAGTACAGGAGTCCACGTCCTGCTAAGAGGAAACCCATTGTCCCTGTTGATTAAATTATCCGCCAACCTTGATCGCCTCTTTATAGACACTGTTCCAAAAACCGTATATATTGGCAACTGCCACAGTATCATCAGATTTCATACTGTCTCCCTCATTTAAGCAGTGTTCTGCTACACCGATTTTTCCGCCTGTTGTAGCTTCGTATGACGGCAATGTTCCACACACCTATCATGAACTGTGCGAATCGAACGGCCAATGTAAGCCTTCACACATTGACACGGAATTTTGTATACACCAGGTTTCCTAAGCCCCAAATCATCTCATAGAGCCGAGTAGTGCCCTAATATTAGAAGGTGGACGGAACACACTCTTAATGTTAAAGTTCCTCAAAATTCGTCCAGTCTTAAAAGATGTGCCTCCAGCATAAGGAATAAAGGCCACCGATTTATGTTCCTCTTCATGCACCTGTAGAGATGGTCCAAACTCGATAGTACGACGAATCTGCTTCTCTGAGTATCCATTTTCCTTAAAAACAGCCAAAGAAAATCGTCAGTTCTCAGCGGGAGTCATCAGCAGAAGCAGCATTCTCCATGAAGATGGCGACCAGTTGGTCGCCGAAATATCGAGTCAAGTTGACTTTAGGATCCGACAGCAAACCCGAAGAGACTTTCAAGACTTATTACGCTGGGAAAGACTACGAACGCACACCTAAGGGACTTTCTTACATCTGACCAGGAACAACACATACAAAAACATTACATAATAATAATAATAACAACAACGATTTACACTATTAATGAATATAATAATTGGTAATAATACTAATGGTAACACTAATAATGATGATAAAATAATGGAGGAATTAAGAATTATATTAATTAGTTATTACATTACAAACTCAATAAATAATGTGCATTATTAGTAAAAAGTAATAATTTCCAGTAATAATAATAAACAACTTCGAGAATACAAGGAGCTTCCGGAAAGGCCGCTCCTGTGCTAAACAAATTTTTAATTTGAAATCAATAATCCGACACACAATACTAAATGGCAAAAATATAGTGGTTTCTTTCATTGACTTTAAAAAAGCCTTTGACTCCGTGAATAGAGAGACCCTAGATGGCATCGTCAGAGAATTTGTGGTCAACAACAGGCTAGCAAACATTATCAGAGAAACTTTAACAGGCACGACTTCCGAAGTGAAGTGTATGGGAGAATTGTCCCAACCATTTGGAATCAAGACATGCGTGCGACAGGGCGATGGATTATCACCAATACTATTTAACTGTGTTCTGGAGAAGATTGTGAGAATTTGGAATTCCGAACTTGAAAATCAAGGGATTAGCCCAGTCTAGGAAGAAAATCGGGAGGAATCGAAGTCAATTGCATGGCTTTTGCTGTTGATTTTGCAATGCTTTCAGAGAATTTAGAAGAAGCGCTCATACAGATCATCCTACTATAAAGGATCGCTGGCAAGGCAGGAGTTAGGATCTCGAAAGAGAACACCAGATTCATGACAAGTGACAAACATGGACGACAGTTCATCGAAATAGAGATTGGACGGATTGAGAGAGTAAAAAATTTCAAATACCTCGGTGAAGCCATACAAGAGAACGGACTGGAGAAAGCTGCTGTGGGGGCCGGATCTCAAAAATGGAGAGACCTTACGGATTAACTAAAAACATTTACAACAAAAAGTGCATCTCTTGTAATGCCAAAATAAAGCACACCAGTGCTGTGGTAAAAACAGTCTCTGTATGCCAGCGAATGCCTCTCAGTGAATTACAAGTTGGAAAAGCTGGAGATACTACAAAGAAGAATATTACGGAAAATCATGGGTCCAACACAGGTTGAAACTGGCTGAAAAATTCGAAGCAATAATGGAATCTATAAAAAGGTGGAGAAAATCTCGGAGACAGTGAAGAAGAGGAGGTTATCATGTCTAGGACACCTGTACAGAATGAACAAAACTAGGCCAACCAAAAGGATATTCGGCTATCTCTGGAAAAAGGAAAAAACAGCGACATGGATTAAGCATGCTCGTAAAGCTCTGGAAAGGTTCAACATTCAGGAAGTTCAGATATTAAATAGGGATATATTTCGGACCATGATTCAAAATTTGGAAGGATTTCAAGTGGAAAGAACTAAGAAGACTGGAAGAGCCTGGACGGATGAACAGAAGCAACAGCACAGCGTCCATATGAAGGAATACTGTAGAAAGAGGAATCTTCAGACAAAGGAGAAATAAAATTGTAGAGTGATCCTAAGTGGTCAATTCGTAAATAAAAAAATAATAATGGCAACACTAATAATAATAACAAAATAACGGAGGCGTTAAGAATTATACTGATTAGTTTAGCACTTTTGAAACCTTGTTTGGTATTAGAATAAGTGAGAAGGTTAATGAAAGAGGAGAGAATTGAATTACACTGAGGTGACAAAATTCTTGGGGTAGCGATATGCACATACACAGACCGTGGAAGCATCGCGTTCACAAGTTATAAAAGGGCAGTGAATTGGTGGAGCTGTCTTTTGTACTCAGGTGATCATTTGGAACAGTTTCCGACGTGATTGTGGCCGCACGACGGGTATTCATGGCTTCCAGAACACAGCTCAATATTTACAGCAGGGCTAGTCGCCCTCTTTCAGGCCGGATAGTACATCCGGTGACACGGGCTTTTTAATTGTGTCATCTATTCCGATTCTCTCATTGCCCTTCAGAGCCTCTGTGTGCTGTACACAGTCAATGCCCTAGCGCAACTTGTGCTAGAAAGCTTCCACTTGCTCGCTGTTGAGGGAGCTACTGTGATGTTCATGTGGGTTCCTAGCCACGTCGGTCTGACAGGAAATGAGGCTGCTGGCGCTGGGACCAAGGCTGCAGCCCTCCTAACTCTGTCTGTTAGCTCTTCCATCCCTTCGGATGATCTCAGTGTTACCACCTTTCGGCAGGTGGTGTTACTTTATCGTCACCATTGGTCTTCTGTTCACGGGAGTAAGCCCTGGGGAATTAAAACTCTTCCCTGGCTTGGCCGATCTCATCCCGACCCACTAGCCGCGAGATCATTTTAGCTAGGTTGAGCATTGGGCATTATCGTTTTAGTCGTCGCCATTTGTTAAGTGGTGATCCCCTGCCACTTACTGCTCATTGTCTTCATCTTTTGACGGTTCGCCATTTCCTGACCGCATGCTCTTTTTTTAACAACTTATGTTCTAATGTATGTTTGCCGTCTGTGTTAACGGCTGTTTTAGCGAACGACGCGCAGGCTGTCGACTTCGTTTTCACTTTTTATCCGTCCTAGCAATATGCCAAAGGAATTTAATCTTTGGTTCCGGACCTCTGCTGTCTCTACAGTGTATTTTTTGGACCTTTCTCCTCTGAGAAGTCTTTATTCTTAACTCGCTTTCTTTCCGTCGATTGGGCTTTACGCATCGTCGTTTTTAAGTTCTTTTACTTCTTGATGAAGTCAGGTTACGACTTGGGCACGTATGATCTCAATTGTTTTTGCGCCCTAAAGCGAACCAGAAAAAAGAATAAAGCGAACGACGGACGCGAGTGCCATTGCTAATAACACGACATCGCCTACAGCGCCGTTCTGTGGCTCGTGACCCTATCTACATCCATACTCCGCAAGCCACCTGACGGTGTGTGGCGGAGGGTACCTCGAGTACCTGTATCGGTTCTCCCTTCTAGTCCAGTCTCGTATTGTTCGTGGAAAGAAGGATTGTCGGTATGCTTCTGTGTGGGCTCTAATCTCTCTGATTTTATCCTCATGGTCTCTTCGCGAGATATACGTAGGAGGGAGCAATATACTGCTTGACTCTTCGGGCCGGCCGAAGTGGCCGTGCGGTTAAAGGCGCTGCAGTCTGGAACCGCGAGACCGCTACGGTCGCAGGTTCGAATCCTGCCTCGGGCATGGATGTTTGTGATGTCCTTAGGTTAGTTAGGTTTAACTAGTTCTAAGTTCTAGGGGACTAATGACCTCAGCAGTTGAGTCCCATAGTGCTCAGAGCCATTTGAACCATTTTTTGACTCTTCGGTGAAGGTATGTTCTCGAAACTTCAACAAAAGCCCGTACCGAGCTACTGAGCGTCTCTCCTGCAGAGTCTTCCACTGGAGTTTATCTATCATCTCCGTAACGCTTTCGCGATTACTAAATGGTCCTGTAACGAAGCGCGCTGCTCTGCGTTGGATCTTCTCCATCTCTTCTATCAATCCTATCTGGTACGGATCCCACACTGCTGAGCAGTATTCGAGCAGTGGGCGAACAAGCGTACTGTAACCTTCTTCCTTAGTTTTCGGATTGCATTTCCTTAGGATTCTTCCAATGAATCTCAGTCTGGCATCTGCTTTACCTGTCGGTTGAACGAATGGAAAACCGTGGTTTGTCACATGACTCCTGATTTCATTTGGTAAGAGCTGATGGGAGGGTTCTATTAATGCCCAGATCCGGTGAAGCCATGGACCCAAGTTGTCAACAAGGCACTGTCCAAGATGGTGGTCACTCCCTGAAGGCGTGGGCTATGTTTACGTGGAATGGTCTGGGTCCCCTGGTCCAACTTAACCAACTTGGAGACCGTCTGCAGCCATACATGGACTTCATGTTCCCAAACAACGATGGAATTTTCTCGATGTCACATGCCGCAATTGTTCGCGATTGGTTTGAAGAACATTTTGAACAATTCGAGCGAATGATCTGTCGACCCAGATCACCCGACGTGAATCCCATCTAACATTTATGGTTTATAATCGAGAAGTTAGGTCTTGCACAAAATCCTGCACTGACAACACTCGCAGTTAGGGCGGCTACAGAGGCTTCGGCTCAATATTTCCTCAGGGGACCAACGACTTGTTGAGTGCATGCCACGTCGACTTGCTATACTAAGCTAGGCAATAGGAGGCCTAACACAATATTAGGTGGTATCCCGTGACTTTTGTCGCATCATTGTACAACAAGCGTTTAAAGGAACAGTGCTCTGAAAAAGTGTACATTTCTCGTATTGGCTATCGTTGGATATTCTTTATGGCATTGGTAAATGCTTAACACTGCAACAATGCCTCGAATCGCTTCCTACAATTTCGGTAACGAATCACCTTCGGGAAAGACTGTTTGCAATTGGTTCGCAGAATTTTCTGTCGGAAAAATGGTTCAAGTGGCTCTGAGCACTAAGGGACTTAACACCTAAGGTCATCAGTCCCCTAGAACTTAGAACTACTTAAACCTAACTAACCTAAGGACATCACACAGATCCATGCCCGAGGCAGGATTCGAACCTGCGACAGTAGCAGTCGCGCGGTTCCGGACTGAAGCGCCTAGAACCACTCGGCCACCGTCGGCGCTTCTGTCGGGATGAATTTCATGAAGGTTGATGAAAATCGGTTATTGTCCCAAAAATCATTCATGCTGCGCACATGGCTGAAGAGGATTGGCATCTGACTTACTGTAAGACAGACCCATTCTTACAAGGGAAATCCAATCGGGTATGTCGAAACCTGCCATGAAATTTTTTATAGAGAAAAAATTCATCGAAAGAAAAATTATGTCAAAATTTTAGCTGCTAAAGTGCACTCCAAGCACGTGTATTTTAAAAACAAATGTTGAAAATTGCCAAATTCGTAGCTCGCCATTTGGCTGTAAAAATGTATCATGCACATATCATTGGTTGACGACACCTTGGTAAACAGGAAACGCGGCACGACGTAATCGTAATTTATAAAGCGAACTTCAGTTTCCGTTGATAGTGTAAGTAGGCTGTTTAAGTTTTCTTATTGGCAACGTTACGTAGCGCTCTGTATGAAAATCACTGGCTGTGCTGTGTGCAGTCTGTGGCTAGTTTGCATTGTTGTCTGCCATTGTAGTGTTGGGCAGCGGCAGCTGGATGTTAACAGCGCGTAGCGTTGCGCAGTTGGAGGTGAGCCGCCAGCAGTGATGGATGTGGGGAGAGAGATGGCGGAGTTTTGAAATTTGTAAGACTGTCATGAACTGCTATATATAATATGACTAGATTTATTTTTCTTGTTTGCTGCACATTGCCTTATATTAGTTGTAATATTGCAATTGCTTTGCTAATCTCTATAATGCTGCTTCCTTTGCAAATCTGCATTTTTTTGTCATTGGTGTTTGTGTTAATTGTTTTGTGCTGCTGCATTGCCTCGCCCCTTAGTTTAGCATCTGAGCTCAGTAGATTTAAGTTAGCTTAAGACAGGGTAGACTATATAAGAGAATGAGTTGCGATGAATTGGAAGAAACGCATTGAGAGGTTATACGAAAAAAGTACAGAAAGCAGGTATAGATAGGACCTTTTGGGAATAATGAAGAACGAAGGGAGATCTCCGAGAAGAAAAGAAAGTGTTTGTGGACCCTTGTGTATTTATGTTCTTCCTGTCTTAATATGTTTATCTGATAAGACTTATGTTGTAGAATGTTTCTAATACTCAGCTACATGAACTATGATGAATAATACTGTTATCCTCAAATATAATTTGCATTAATAATATGTTATTTACTTTGTAAAGATGTTAGACATTATTAATTCTGTTCTGTTTTAATGCTCATGTGTGAAGTCGATGTTTCAATAATTATTCTGATCTTTTATGTATGTACTCATGTCATAATTCCTGTAACACTGATGTATATGTTATTTCGATTCTTTTGTAAAGCCCGTATTACTACAAATGTTATCTGTACTATTATGTTCTTTAATGATGTATTTTGTACCTTTGTAATTGTATTTTCATGTTGTAAATTTATAATTGTATAGACACCAGTTCTTCAAATTAAGTTACATTTCACTGCACACGTTTCTGTTGGTCATAGTATATGGACAATATGTGAGAAGTAGGGACTGATAGTGTTTGCACGTGTGTTAATGATTCAGCAAGGGACTGGATAACAGCATTGCTGGTTCTAAGGACAATTCCAGAAACTTTGTGAGTGCACAAGTGGTGGTTTATCGACTTGCTATATTGTCCGCAAGACTCTTCGATGGTGATTGTGCACCTGCACATTTGCAACAGATGGCTGCCGGCCGTCTCTACAAGGACTACAGTGGGTCTGCGTCTTTGCTGACTCACCAGTACCATTATTTCTACAAGGACTGCAGTGGGTCTGCGCCTCTGGTGGCCCACCAATATCGTAATCTCTACCAGGACTACAGTGGGTCTGCTCTGTAATGACCTACCAATACTCTTCAAAACTTCGATTGACTCTGCTGTGGGTTTGCTCTGTTGTGGCCCATTACTTGTCTGCATGTCAAGAGTCAGCACTGTCTTTCCATTGGAAGGACAACACTACTCCTTCAAGACAACATGGAAATCCACTACTTCTGTGTGCATTTTCTTTTACTGCTCAGACTTTGAGAAAAAACACTGCTATTTTACTGTGATGAACGATCAGGACTGTCTTTATGGACTGTGAGAAAATTTTAGCTTTTGACCAACAGTGTATCAATAAGTGTGTGCATTTGATATCTTTGTTATTGTAATTATGAAAAATTTTATCAAATCATTATTGGCCACTGCCCAAAACAATTTGTAAAATTTTTTGTGGGGAGCATAGGGGCTATGTAAGTAGGCTGTTTATGTTTTCTTATTGGCAACGTTATGTAGCGCTCTGTATGAAAATCACTGGCTGTGCTGTGTGCAGTCTGTGGCTAGTTTGCATTGTTGTCTGCCATTGCAGTGTTGGGCAGCGGCAGCTGGATGTTAATAGCGCGTAGCGTTGCGCAGTTGGAGGTGAGCCGCCAGCAGTGATGAATGTGGGGAGAGAGATGGCGGAGTTTTGAAATTTGTAAGACTGTCATGAACTGCTATATATAATATGACTATTAAGGTAAATACAGTGTTTGTTCTCTATTAAAATCTTTCATTTGCTAACTATGCCTATCAGTAGTTAGTGCCTTCCTTAGTTTGAATCTTTTATTTAGCTGGCAGTAGTGGCGCTCGCTGTATTGCAGTAGTTAGAGTAACGAAGATTTTTGTGAGGTAAGTGATTTGTGAAACGTATAGGTTAATATTAGACAGGGCCATTCTTTTGTAGGGATTATTGAAAGTCAGATTGCGTTGCGCTAAAAAATATTGTGTGTCAGTTAAAGCACAGTCTTGTATAATTCTTCAAAAAGGGGACGTTTCAATAATTACTTTGACACAACTATTCAGTTACTATTTGGTCTGATCTGCAGGTCACTTAATATCCATAATAATTACCAGTTGCCTTTCTGGTGTCACTAGGTGTTAGCAATGGAGATGAAAATGAATTAATTTTCTTTGTGTTTTCTTCATATATGCCTCATTATAGCATCTGTATTTCTGCAGAGTTTCATAGTAACGTGGAATCCAACTAATTTTTCAACCTTGTAAAGATGAAATATAGAGAACGTGGTCTGCAGTCGAAATCACGTACTTCTCGTGAACACCTACATATATGTGACATTCGTTTGAAATATGTCTACATTTCGCTAGGAATTGTGAAAACTTAGGAGAAACGAAATAACTCTGACGAGTCTGTGAACTGTGTTCGAACAATGATTGGTCTGCTAATTAAATTCCAGAACAAAAATACATACCTTCCTAGCCCGAAGAAAACATGCATCCGCATCTACACTATTACTCTGCAATTAACATTTAAGTGCCTAGCAGAGGGTTCATCTAACCGCCTTCAAGCTACTTCCCTACCGTTGCACTCTCGAACAGCACGCGGGGAAAAGAACACTTAAATCTTTCTGTGCGAGCTCGTGAGTTCTCTTATTTTATTATGACGAATATTTCTCCCCATGTAGGTGGGCGCAAAAAAAAGAAAAAAATTCGCACACAGACCTGAGAAAGCTGATGGTTGAAATTTCATGGAAAGGTCTTGTCACTGCGAAAAACGCCTTTGTTTGTATGTATCATACCCGTGGCACTTTCTCCCTTATTTCGCGATAATACAGAACGAACTGTCCTTCGGTGAACTTTTTCGATGTCGTCCGCCAGTCTAACTGATGCGGATTTCACACCACAGAGCAGCACTGCAGAAGAAAGAGGACAAGTCTAGTGTAAGCATTCTCTTTAGCAGACCTGTTACATTTTCTCATTGTTGTACCAGTCTCTGGTTTGCTTTCCCCACAACATTGTCTTTGTGATCGTTTCAATTTCGCTTATTCTAATTGTAATCCCTATGTGTTTAGTTGAGATAATGATCTTTAGATTTGTGTGATTTATCGTGTAACTGAAATTTAGCGGATTCCGTTTAGTACTCATATCGATGAATTCACTCTTTTCTTTATTTGGAGTCAATTATCGCTTTTTTACATCATATAATATCTTGTCTAAATCATTTTGCAATTCGTTGCATTTTATGGAAAAGAATGTCGGTAAATTACTATGTTCACTTCAAGTAACCATGAATAGGAGATGTTAATAGGTAAAACTATAGAGAAATTCGCAGCTGACATGAAGATGATGCTTCTTGTTACCACCTCAAATGGCGTTTAAAAAGCAAATCAGTCAGGTTCTGTGCAACAACTGCCTGCAAATCACACATTATCGATTCGAGCGAAAAAAAGGGAGTCGCTTGTACAGACTATGAATGCTATACAACAAAGCCAATGAAAAAAAGAAATGTTTACTTGCAAAAATCCTTTAACTGACGTGGTGAAATCTGGAACGTTGGAGAGAATAATTTTCAATATTACATCCGAAACTTCTTCTTATCAGTTGTAGAAATTAATTAATTGGTTTTGTTGGACTCTTGCGGTGCACATAATGATACCTCTTTTTTGTCTTTAGGAGGACAACGAAAAGATTGTTAATATAATTCGGATTGCACCTGGAACTAATAGTGCGATTCAGCCTCCCGATAAAAGAAATTTTTCGACAATGTTAAGCGCTCTTCAGAAAGTTCTCGGTCAGTATGATTTCCGATAGCTCTTCGTCATTTTAGGTTTATCAGTGGAGCAGTGTTGATAAAGCTCAGTCATTTGTGCATTGTCAGTTTGCGTCAGCAAGTTTTACGAATCTGATAAGGTACGCCTGATGCAAAGCACAATATGCGGGACAACGGTCACTGCCATTTCCCGTAATTCTGCCTAAATGTAACAAGTAATTACTGTGAAGTGCCTGAATGCATTAATTTTTCTCTTATCAGATATGTCAGAAAAATGTTTGTTTTCGTCATCCTATAGAACACTTTGCATTTTTGTGGCTGCTGCAGGAAATAAACAAGGAACTGTTTCATTGTTAGTAACACATACATGATTAAAAAATTATCGCAAGAACTATGCTACAGGACTTGTTGTAAAATACAGGGTGTACATAAAGTTCGGGAACACTTTCAATTATTTATTGCATAAGGAGGGTGCGCGATCGTGAATGAACATTATCGTGCTAAACTACATTAAAACGTTAAAATATAAATTGTGACATTAAAAACTAGATCTTATTTAGCCGTGGACATATTAAATTAATAAAATTGCCATTTTTTTAAATTTTAATTGTAAAATTATGACATTAGAAATCAGTTCGTGTTTAGCTGTATACACATTAGAATTAATAAAATGGGCATTTTATTAATTTTAATATATGCAAGGCTAAATACGTCATAATTTTAGTTGGTTCAAATGGCTCTGAGCACTATGGGACTTAACATCTGAGGTCATCAGTCCCCTAGAACTTTAAACCTAACTAACCTAAGGACATCACACACATCCATGCCCAAGGCAAGATTCGAACCTGCGACCGTAGCGGTCGCGCGGTTTCAGACTGAAGCGCCTAGAACCGCTCGGCCACACCGGCCGGACCATAATTTTACTTTTAATCATTGTATATATAACTTTATACAAAAATTTGTAGACACAATAATGTGCTCTTTTGTTTTCTTCCTCGCAGTCTGTTTCAACAGAAAACTTGAATATTAGGAAAATTATATTTATTGTTTCTGGGCTTATAATTAGAATACTTCTACGCAGTCTGAAACGTCCAAAACATTGTGATACTACTTGTTCGCAGATTAAAAGTAAGCGAGATAATTTAAGTGAAGCTACTAACCTGGGTGGAAAGTCTCTATCATTTCATTTCATTTCATTTCAAGCAACTTCAATTCCATTCGACATCAAGTTTCGTTGTAATGTAATAAAAACAAACAAGCCTCATGGGCAAACATTCAAATAATTTGGAACTTGCTTACGATCAAGGTGTTTCTCGCGTAGTCAGTTGTATTTTGCCTTTTCAAGAACTGGTAGTTCAGAAAGCTAGTTCATGCTGTTAACACAAAAGTACCCAAAAAACGAAAAATGTTTATCAACATTAAAAACAAAAAACGATAGCAAAAGTTTTTTTCATTCATATTCTGTAGGATTTGCGAGGCCGGGATTCGAACGTGGTCTCCTGTTCACTAGTCAGATGCGGTAACTACTACGCCACCCTGGCTGGCACTGCAGCTAACACAACTGCACGGAATACGCTAGCATGTCTCCCTCGCTAATACAAACTCCAGTTCAGCATCAGCCCATCTTGATGTTTCCCTTCTTACCTCACAGATAAAGTTGAGACTTAATATGTCTCTGAAACATATAATTTATCTGATCTATATGGTTTATTATAATTTTGAGTTCCATATCTACAAAGCGGGCGAATTCGCGACGTGGTGCCAAAATTTGCGTCCTGACACAATTCCTGTGAATACCCCAGCTTAGGACGTACATATAGTTTCCGTACATATAAGGAGCGATCAAAAAGTTTCCATTTGAGGGCATTGCTGCACGGTATATGCAACGTAGCACACGACACGACACCGATGCAGGTATGTTGTTGTTGGTGTTGTTGTGGTCTTCAGTCCTGAGACTGGTTTGATGCACCTCTCCATGCTACTCTATCCTGTGCAAGCTTCTTCATCTCCCAGTACCTACTGCAGCCTACATCCTTCTGAATCTGCTTAGTGTATTCATCTCTTGGTCTCCCTCTACGATTTTTACCCTCCACTCTGCCCTCCAGTACTAAATTGGTGGTCCCTTGATGCCTCAGATTATGTCCTACCAACCGATCCCTTCTTCTAGTCAAGTTGTGCCACAAACTCCTCTTCTCCCCAATTCTATTCAATACCTCCTCATTATTTATGTGATCCACCCATCTAATCTTCAGCATTCTTCTGCAGCACCACATTCCAAAAGCTTCTATTCTCTTCTTGTCCAAACTATTTATCGTCCATGTTTCACTTCCATACATGGCTACACTCCATACAAATACTTTCAGAAACGACTTCCTGACACTTAAATCAATACTCGATGTTAACAAATTTCTCTTCCTCAGAAACGCTTTCCTTGCCATTGCCAGTCTACATTTTATATCCTCTCTACTTCGACCTTCATCAGTTATTTTGCTTCCCAAATAGCAAAACTCCTTTACTACTTTAAGTGTCTCATTTCCTAATTTAATTCCCTCAGCATCACCCGACTTAATTCGAATACATTCCATTATCCTCGTTTTGCATTTGTCGATGTTCAACGTATACCCTCCTTTCATGATACTGTCCATTCCGTTCAACTGCTCTTCCAAGTCCTTTGCTGTCTCTGACAAAATTACAATGTCATGGGCGAACCTCAAAGTTTTTATTTCTTCTCCACGGATTTTAATACCTACTCCGAACTTTTCTTTTGTTTCCTTGACTGCTTGGCTCAATATACAGATTGAATAGCATCGGGGAGAGGCTGCAGCCCTGTCTCCCTCCCTTCCCAACCACTGTTTCCCTTTCATGTCCCTCGACTCTTGTAACTGCCATCTGCTTTCTGTACAAATTGTAAATAGCTTTTCGCTCCCTATATTTTACCCCTGCCACCTTCAGTAAGATAAGTCGTAGGGTCAGTATTGCCTCACGTGTTCCAACATTTCTACGGAATCCAAACTGATCTTCCCCGAGGTCGGCTTCTACCAGTTTTTCCATTCGTCTGTAAAGAATTCGCGTTAGTATTTTGCAGCTATGACTTATTAAACTGATAGTTCGGTAATTTTCACATCTGTCAAAACCTGCTTTCTTTGGGATTGGAATTATTATATTCTTCTTGAAGTCTGAGGGTATTTCGCCTGTCTCATACATCTTGCTCAGCAGATGGTAGAGTTTTGTCAGGACTGGCTCTCCCAAGGCTGTCAGTAGTTCTAATGGAATGTTGTCTACTCCTGGGGCCCTGTTTCGACTCAGGTCATTCAGTGCTCTGTCAAACTCTTCACGCAGTATCATGACTCCCATTTCATCTTCATCTACATCCTCTTCCATTTCCATAATATTGTCCTCAAGCACATCGCTCCTGTATTGACCCTCTATATACTCCTTCCACCTTTCTGCTTTCCCTTCTTTGCTTAGAACTGGGTTTCCATCTGAGCTCTTGATATTCATGCTAGTGTTTCTCTTTTCTCCAAATGTCTCTTTAATTTTGCTGTAGGTAGTATCTATCTTACCCCTCGTGAGATAAGTCTCTACATCCTTACATTTGTCCTCTAGCCATCCCTGCTTAACCATCTTGCATTTTCTGTCGATCTCATTTTGAGACATTTGTATTTCTTTTTGCCCGATTCACTTACTGGAATTTTTGTATTTTCTCCTTTCATCAATTAAATTCAGTATCTCTTCTGTTACCTAAGGATTTCTACTAGCTCTCGTCTATTCACCTACTAGACCTTCTGCTGCCTTCACTATTTCATTCCTCAAAGCTACCCATTCTTCTTCTACTGTATTTCCTTCTCCCATTCCTGTCAATTGTTCCCTTATTCTCTCCTTGATGCAGGTGTATAAGCACCGAATCTATAGGCAAGCGATTAGAGTGGCATTCGTGTCTTTCCGACGTGTGTGCGGCAAACGCAGAAACGTGTACTCTGCCAACGTTATTACCAAATGCGTCCAAACAGGACGAACGTGCTGTTACTCTTTTCTTGGCTGTTGAAGGATAAATATTGGTAGACATACGTCGGGTAATGAAGAATGTGTATGGGGCAGCTCGTGGAATGGTGCACCAAGGAGTGTTCCTGCTTCATGATACCGCATGTGCCCATACCGCGAATGTCGTAACCCATGTCACTCCAACTCAGGTGGGAGATCTCTACCCATTCGATTCTTACGCCTTAGATCTCGCGTAATAGACGAGACGCCGAAATTGGGAAAATTTTCCACTGGACTTCGGGATACGGACAGTGCTTCTTCTCTCGCTACATCCGCGATTGGTATAGGAAAAGGAGGGAGGGGGGGGGGGGGTTGAGGAGATGATATAAGTCCACTGTGTACCCCCCTCGCTAAGAGCCATACGATGGTTTGCGGAGTGTAGGTGTTGGTGTTGTCTGCGAAAAAATGGTTCAAACAGCTCTGAGCACTACGCGACTTAACTTCTGAGGTCATCAGTCGCCTAGAACTTAGAACTAATTAAACCTAACTAACCTAAGGACATCACACACATCCATGCCCGAGGCTGGATTCGAACCTGCGATCGTAGCGGTCGCTCGGCTCCAGACTGTAGCGCCTAGAACCGCACGGCCACTCCGGCCGGCTCTCTGCGAAAACTGCAACAGTGAGTGTATAGGAAGCGTGCTAAACAGAGACCTGGAAAGGGGTAAAGATACTTTGTCGGTTCTCTAGTACACGTGTCCCACTGTCATGGACTTGCGTCATTAGGTACGCGATGTAGAAGTCGAGAAAATGTGACAAGATGGCATGAGCGTGGATTTACTCACCGAGAACAGTGGTGCCGGCTAGACGCGCTGGAATTGTACTCAGATCCCCGTCCAACCATTCAAATTTGCATTTTCTGTGACGAAAATTCCGGGATGGTTCATTTGAAATGGACCCGTTCGATTGCCTTCTGCATCCACCAGTTCGCGGTCTCTAATGATGTCATCGTCGAATACACATTATTCTCCTTTCGCCCCTCTCTTGAATTTTGTCTACCGTTGGCGGTGTTGCTCTTAGCAACGCCTCTGCCGCTAACTAACCTTTTGTCATGTGAGAACAGCTGTAAATATTGGTCAACAGAAGCGAAAGGGGCCGGCCGCCAAATGAAATCTGTTGTGTCGCTTGTTGCTGAGAGTTTGATCTCTCCTAGACTTTTCAGTCGTGTTTGCCAGGCAGCGGCGCTTCTGAGCTGTAGGAAGCGACGCCCAATTGAAGGCTGACGTCACGCTAGGCACTTGTTCCACGGAATGCGACAAGCGCACCCTACGCCGAGATTCACACGCGCACATCTTCCTCTGCCTCACGTTATTCCCCAAATTGTTGAGGCTCCGTGTAACTGTGCAGTTCTTTGCGAAAACTGTGATTTATTACATCCGCATGTTTTGCATTCTACCGTATTTTTGGATGGTGATAGTTTCCTCTTGGCTAAGAGATTCCGAGCGCGAAGGTGCTATTGGGATCTCTCGACGGGGATGTCGTCAGAACAAAAAGCATGTTCTTCTCTTAATTTTCTTTCTTTTCTTTTCCTTTTGTGTGAGGATTTTTTTTTATTTTTACAGCCCGGTACAGAGTTATAATGGGACGAGGAAGCATGACACACCAATATACAGTGCATACTTCGAGCTTAACCTCGCCCACGAAGGATGTCTTTATCATCTTTGAGGCTCTGTCTTGCTCAGTGGCGCAGCTAAAGGGGCGGGAAAGGGGCGGGAGGGATGCGGTTCGCACCGGGTACCAGCTCTGTGAGATTGGTGAATCTTGTTAGGTTTTCTGGCACAAGTTGTAAAAATATTTATTTTTTTCGCCATTTCATCCCTGACACCTACGGAATTGGACGGGCAACTAGAGAGCTTATTGTCTTGGGCCTGGTGCTTTTGCACACATACGAAATTGGATACTGACAGGTTTCAGATAGATTATATAATGGTAAGACAGAGATTTAGGAACCAGGTTTTAAATTGTAAGACATTTCCAGGGGCAAATGTGGACTCTGACCACAATCTATTGGTTATGAACTGTAGATTAAAACTGAAGAAACTGCAAAAAGGTGGGAATTTGAGGAGATGGGACCTGGATCAACTGAAAGAATCAGAGGTTGTACAGAGTTTCAAGGAGAGCATAAGGGAACAATTGGCAGGAATGGGGGAAAGAAATACAGTAGAAGAAGAATGGGTAGCTTTGAGGGATGAAGTAGTGAAGGCAGCAGACGATAAAGTAGGTAAAAAGACGAGGGCTGCAAGAAATCCTTGGGTAACAGAAGAGATACTGAATTAATTGATGAAAGGAGAAAATACATAAATGCAGTAAATGAAGCAGGCAAAAAAGAATACAAACGTCTCAAAAATGAGATCGACAGGAAGTGCGAAATGGTTATGCAGGGATGGCTAGAGGACAAATGTAAGGATGTAGAGACTTATGTCACGAGGGGTAAGATAGATACTGCCTACAGGAAAATTAAAGATATCTTTGGAGAAAAGAGAACCACTTGTATGACTATCAAGAACAAAGATGGAAACCCAGTTCTAAGCAAAGAAGGGAAAGCAGAAAGGTGGAAGGAGTATATAGAGGGTCTATACAAGGGCGATGTACTTGAGGACAATATTATGGAAATGGAAGAGGATGTAGATGAAGATAAAATGGGAGATATGATACTGTGTGAAGAGTTTGACAGAGCACTGAAAGACCTGAGTCGAAACAGGGCCCCGGGAGTAGACAACATTCCATTAGAACTACTGACAGCCTTGGGAGAGCCAGTCCTGACAAAACTCTACCATCTGCTGAGCAAGATGTATGAGACAGGCGAAATACCCTCAGACTTCAAGAAGAATGTAGTAATTCCAATCCCAAAGAGAGCAGGTGTTGACAGATGTGAAAATGACCGAACTATCAGTTTAATAAGTCACGGCTGCAAAATATTAACGCGAATTCTTTACAGACGAATGGAAAAACTAGTAGCAGCCGACCTCGGGGAAGATCAGTTTGGATTCCGTAGAAATGTTGGAACACGTGAGGCAATACTGACCCTACGACTTATCTTAGAAGCTAGATGAAGGAAAGTCAAACCTACGTTTCTAGCATTTGTAGACTTAGAGAAAGCTTTTGACAATGTTGATTGGAATACTCTCTTTCAAATTCTGAAGGTGGCAGGGATAAAATATAGGGAGCGAAAGGCTATTTACAATTTGTACAGAAATCAGATGGCAGTTATAAGAGTCGAGGGACATGAAAGGGAAGCAGTAGTTGGGAAGGGAGGGAGACAGGGCTGCAGCCTCTCCCCGATGCTATTCAATCTGTATATTGAGCCAAGCAGTAAAGGAAACAAAGGAGACATTCGGAGTAGGTATTAAATCCATGGAGAAGAAACAAAAACTTTGAGGTTCGCCGAAGACATTGTAACTCTGTCAGAGACAGCAAAGGACTTGGAAGAGCAGTTGAACGGAATGGATAGTTTCTTGAAAGGAGGATATAAGATGAACATCAACAAAAGCAAAACGAGGACCATGGAATGTAATCGAATTAAATCGGGCAATGCTGAGGGAATTAGATTAGGAAATGAGACACTTAAAGTAGTAAAGGAGTTTTGCTATTTGGGGAGCAAAATAACTGATGTGGTCGGAGTAGAGAGGATATAAAATGTAGACTGGCAATGGCAATGAAAGCGTTTCTGAAGAAGATAAATTTGTTAACATCGAGTATAGATTTAAGTGTCAGGAAGTCATTTATGAAAGTATTTGTATGGAGTGTAGCCATGTATGGAAGTGAAACATGGACGATAAGTAGTTTGGACAAGAAGAGAATAGAAGCTTTTGAAATGTGGTGCTACAGAAGAATGCTGAAGATTAGATGGTTAGATCACATAACTAATGAGGATGTATTGAATAGAATTGGGGGAAGAGGAGTTTGTGGCACAACTTGACTAGAAGAAGGGATCAGTTGGTAGGACATGTTCTGAGGCATCAAGGGATCACTAATTAGGTATTGGACGGCAGCGTGGAGGGTAAAAATCATAGAGGGAGGCCAAGAGATCAATACACTAAGCAGATTCAGAAGGATGTAGGTTGCAGTAGTTACTAGGAGATGAAGAAGCTTGCACAGGATAGAGTAGCATGGAGAGGTGCATCAAACCAGTCTCAGGTCTGAAGACAAGAACAACAACAACGAAATTGTACCGCTAAAATAGCGTGTAAACAAAAGTTATTCTCACACCGTACATGAGACAGTGATGTGAATTATCTTACACTGTCCAGTCACATTAATGTGACAACCTACAGGGATGTGGAGCCACGCCGACTGCAGTGACGCGGCCAGCTGCAATAGGTTTCTCGTTTGAGGACCCATGCCGCTAACAGCCCGATAGAGATGGTCCCACAGTGACTTGATTGGGTTTAATGGCTCAAATGGCTCTGAGGTCATCAGTCCACTAGAACTTTGAACTACTTAAACCTAACTAACCTTAGGACATCACACACATCCATGCCCGAGGCAGGATTCGAACCTGTGATCGTAGCGGTCACGCGGTTCCAGACTGTAGCGCCATTTGAACCATTTTTGAACAATCATAGCTCCGTAGGTAACCGCAAACTTTTTTCCATGAAGGCAGTGGCCATTACTTTGAAATAGTAAACAATTTTATTAATTGTGCTCATAATGGCTGCGTTTCGGAACCGTGACTGTGTGAAATAATTGTTTATTTGTATTTTCTGCTACCAGTTACTTTTATTTCTTCTGTGTTTAATTCAACATATTGCAACTCGTTTGGAGCCTGTTCTGCCCGTTATCAGGCGTTTATGCATACAGAAATTGTTACTTAATAATAAATTGCCCCGTTTTGACATAAACGTTTTGTTCGCTTTACGCTGCTTGAGTGGTAGCCGATTTTTTTTTTCGATGGTGGGGGTGGGGTGGGAGGGGGGGACAGTTGTTGATCAGAAATTGATGTACAGTGATGCCTTCTTCTAGTGTGGATCTGTGTCTCATTATTTATTGTGACTGATGCCACAGCCTTTGCGGGATGCAGATAGTTTTGCATTAGTTATGGTGCGATAATCGTATGATACATTTTTTATACGGCAGTTGTTCACTCACGATTCTGGCATCCCAAAGCGTCGTTTGCATTATTGGTACACTGGCAGAGCTGTTGTGTAACATTACACAAGTGCACTCTTTGTTTGGGCACTGTTTCTTGACCTAATTCATTGCACATATTTCTCTCTATACACGTAAACAATATAAACTTAATACAATATGGAGGTCTTGCAGTATGTGGATGTGTACCGACTATCGAATTTGTAGCGATATTCGCGATAATGAGAGTCTTGAGGTCGTTTGTTTCACATTGGCTCATCTTAAATCTGTTGCGTTAGAACTAGCTGAAGGCTGCTGAAGAATTTTGAGTTTTTGAATTCGGTTAACTGATTAAGAATATTATCTCCCTTTTTTGTATTGAGAAAGAAAATTTTCAATTCGTCTACGATATCCATTCTTTTACTTTTTTCTTTTTTGTGCAAAATTTCAAAGTTGTGTTCGATTTTTAAAGGGTGATCTTAGTCTTTAACGTGTGTTTCTATTGCAGACTGTTACTTTTATCTAGCGGTCTGTAGCAGTGTATACGTTCTTTAAATCGAGTTCTGAAATTTCTGCCTGTTTGGCCTATGTAATATTTGTTGCATTGGCTGCAGGTAGTTTTGTAAATGCCAGATGCATCAAGATCTGTATCTGGCGATTTTATTGAAGTTGTTGCTGGTGCCGAAGCTGATTTTTACATCTGTGTTTTTGAATAGCCAGCTAATTTGTGAGATATTATACCAAGATATGGAAATTTTACCTATTTAACTGCTGGGGTGCTGTCAGTTTTGAGTGTAGTTTGATGTTGTTTTTCAGTTTTTTTATCTGTTGTGACATTTTATTAAAGAGTAAAGGATCGCGTGCATTGTTTATTGCGGTTCATTTTATGGTGTCTATTTATTTTTCGAGTTCTGTATGATGAACTCGGAATTCGTGGGCTTTGTATAGCTGCGCCTGTACCAGTAGGTTTTCTGTAAAGACTGAAGCCAAATTTCGATTTGGTTTTGATATTTTCATATCAAGAAAAAGCATGGTGGTGTTCTCTTAAGGTTCAAGAAAGGGATCCCATTAATGAAGGACCAGAGTGGGGGAACGATGCTTTACAATAGCAGATGAGAGCAAATTCAAAGACTTTGAGACAGACAGAAGAACTGTGATACAGCGAAATCCAAATGCGCTACAGGCCAAAGATTTGCAACCGATTGTAAAACTTGGCTGGGGAAAGTTTTTTGGTAAGAAGGTGGATTGGTCATCTGATGCGACGGAATTTATTTATGACCGACAGCAAGCAATATCTCAACATCCAAAAGTATTTACAGACAATCGTGAAGAAATTGTGAATTAGATTTACTCCCAAAATGTTCCTCTTCATACCTTGCTAAAGAATAGTCTCTTTATAATGGTAAGTAAATTATTTAGACACCATCTCAGTTATCAGAACTTAATCCATAGAGTTTTTATCACACGAACTCAGGAGTACTACAGCCAACTCGAAATAAGATATGAAAAAGGAGCTGAAGAAAGAATGGGAACTAATTAGGCCTGAGTGCACCGTAAAAAACAGTAACATGCAAGAAGTTTTGGAAGCTGTTATAATGTCAAAGGGATATACTACGAAGTATTCAGTTCCAGTATTATTCCTGTTTTCAAGAGCAGTTACGTTGCGACTCACAGACAGGCCCGTGGACGATATACGCAGATGTCAGCATTTGAGGGAGGAGGTGTAGCTGGGCTCAAAGAGAGCTGTTTAAGTAATCTGCGAATCCCTCGACATTTGAATAGGAGCGATGCACTATTCAACAATGTTGCCAGAAAGGGGTGAACCATGACCGAACACAGCGTCAAGAAGGAAGCGATCGGCCTAGAGAGCAGATACAACGCGAGGACGGAGCAATCGTTAGAGAGGCTCTCAGAGCCCCGGATTCATCCGACGTGCAACTGGTGCTTCAGTGATCAAAAGGACCGTTAACAGGCGGCTAACAGAAAAGGGACTGAACGCTTTTACAGTGGTGTCAAACACATTCGACCTGAAGTATTATTGCCTGGAGTAGAACTGTTTTCGATGACGAGATCAGCTTCGAACTGAGTACCGGTGCCAGCAAAGACATGTCTGGAGACGCCTTGGATGGCGATGGGATACAAACCTGACTGTGGCCTGCCATGAGTGATGGTCTGCGGTACCATTTCATTTCATAGCAGAACCCCTTTGGTTGTTATCCGCGGTACCCTTACGTCCACGATATTCTACTCGTTTTGTTGCCCACCATAGCAAGCCATACTGGAATTACATTTGAGCAAGATAATGCCCGTCCGCATACGGCGAGTGTTCCTACCGCTTGTCTTTGTACTAGCCAAAGCCTACCTTCGCCAGCAAAGTGGTCGGATCTCTCTCCAAATGGCGACGTTTTGGAGCAGGGCACTCCAACCACCTTGGGATTCTGACGATCTAACTCGCCAAATGGACATACTTTGGCACGATATCCCTCGAATGTCATCCAATGACTATAGCGATCAATGCCAAGCCGAGTAAATGCTTGCATAAGGGCCAGAGGTGGACCAACGCATAACTGACTTGCTCAATTTGTGAAACTCTCCTTCTTGAATACGTCATCCACAATCATTTGTTTGTCTCTATATGTACGTCACATCTATCGATTTTCGTCCCGTTCGGTTAACTTTTGCGTAGTGCCTGGTTTTTTTTTTTTTTAATCTCGGAGGGTATTATTTAAAAATTGTCTTATTGTCTTACTTAAGAAATCATTTTCCATAGCATAAATTTATTAAGAGAATAGTTTTTCGTTTCGCGAATTTAATTTGTTTCTTACATGTAAACTGCGGGCACCCCTTTTACAAGTTTCCAATTCACTCAGGATTTCTTAATGCAACGTGCCTATGGAGTGCATAAAATGATTACTTTTACAAATCAATAGCAGAAGCGCTTCTGAGGTATTAGGTATCGACCCATGCTGAAACTCCCATATTAATAAATGGTGTAGCCTCCATGAGCGGCAATGCAGGGGCAGACTCTGACATCCAGTCGGTCGTACAGAAGGCGAATGCTGTCCTGGGATACGTTACGCACTGCCTGCTCGACCTGTTCATGTAGTTCTGTAAGGGAGTTGTTGCTTGACGACTTGCGCAAGCCACTTCTCCTTCCATCATATACCACACGTGCTCGATTACAGACAAGACCAGGGAAGTAGCTACACGTCATGCAGACCATGTTGAGTTTCACAGGCAATGTGTGGACGAGCATTATCTGGCTGGAGCAACACATCACCTTCCTGTTGCAAGAACGGCAAAAGAACCAATCTGACAACATTCTGCACTTTCCGAGCGCTAATTAGCGTTCCCTCTAAAAACACCAAAGCTGAACGAGAGTTGTAGCTTATCGCACCCCAGCGGTAGCGCCAGCGTGTCGTCGAAGAATGCACTCTGTGTGACAGCACTCACCAGGTCTAGGTCTACAAGCAAATGACCATCACTTGCGTGCAGTCGGAATCTGCTTTCATCACTAAAGACTATAGCGTGCCATTGCATCTTCAAAGTGATCCCCTGACGGCAACAGCGGGGCCGTGCACGTCGACGCTGTGGCGTGACTGGAAGATGGGCTGAGGCTTATGTGCCCGTAGTCCCACTGCTAATAACCAGTTCGCAACAGTCTGTATTGACATTACTGAGCTCACAAGCCGTGTTATCCGTGCTGTACTAGCTGTACGTCTGCCTCTCCTGCCCTTAAAATACGACTATCCTGGCCAGGTAGGAATGACAGACTATATGTAGCTGAGGATAACGGGACCGACTTTGACGAATTGTGTTTGTGTTCTGATCGTTCTAGGGAGCACCTGTCGTACCTGGACAGCGTCAACTCGACCACCACGACGGAGGGCTGGCTGTCGCTGAACGTGACCTCGGCCTTCATCGACTGGGTCGTCTTCCCAGACACCAACAAGGGGCTCTACCTGTCGCCGCAGCTAGACTCGCGACCAGGTGAGTGCCTGCTCTCGGCACAGTGCTAACTGCACTGCACAACTCTGAGAAAAGACCTGACCTACAGCATCAATGCTTCTTCCATTCTTGTTGCATTTTTTGTTTCATTTGTTGTTGTAGCTTGACAGTTGCGTCCCAATTCTGGATCAGTCGAGAAGGAAAATTGCACACTCTCTCAAAAATAAAAGCTCATATGGTTTTGATGGTGTTTCCAATAGAGTGCTGAAGATTTGTCCCCATTTAATAAGCCAAGTCTTATCTGAAATACGTAATGCGTCTCTAACTCAAGGCATTTTGCCAGAATGAATTATGCATTGGTAAACGCCTCTTTTGGAGAATGAATTGTTAAACGCCTCTTTTGGAGAATGATAAGACAGAAGTCAATAACTACCGACCTGTAACTTCCTGGCAGATTAAAACTGTGTGCCCGACCGAGACTCGAACTCGGGACCTTTGCCTTTCGCGGGCAAGCGCTCTACCATCTGAGCTACCGAAGCACGACTCACGCCCGGTACTCACAGCCTTACTTCTGCCAGTATCTCGTCTCCTACCTTCCAAACTTTACAGAAGCTCTTCTCCGAAGAGCAGAGATGTATTTTGTAATAGTATCTCACCTTAGTAGCAATAATATCCACAGCAAATCGCAGTTTTGGGTTTCAGAAGTGTTGCTCTATTGAGAATGCCATTTACATGTTCACTCACCAAATTTTACAAGCAATAAATAATAAAATAATGCCGGATAGTATTTTCTGCGCCCTATCTAAGGTATTTGACCGTGTGAATCACGGTATTCTCCTAGACAAATTGAACTTTAATGGAATAAATGGTATAGTCAACCAATAGATCATGTCGAATCTAACCAAAAGAATGCAGAAAGTTGTACTTACTAATTCGACCAATATAATCTGGAGACATAGTACTGATTAGGAAGAAAAGACGCAAGGGGTTCCTCAAGGCTCCGTTTTAGGTCCACTATTATTCCTCATGTATGTAGACGATCTTTCACCTAACATACAACAAGCAGAATTAGTTCTTTTGCAGATGATACTAGTACTGTACTCAATGCCAAGCATGTGTATGAAAACAGAAGAAATGGTAAAAGTTGTTCTCATGGTGTCACTCTTAGTTTTAAAAAGACAGCATATTCAGTTCTGCACATCTAGGAGTATAGTTCACGAAAAGGGGGTGAATCTCATACAGGGTATTCCGTTAACACGACCTTCGTTCGCTGCCAGGCCACTTGGAGCGCTGCAAGTTTATCAAAACCATAATTCGCTTTCTTATTGGCTGGTTTCTAGTTTTCCGTGTTTCTTTTTGTCTCGTTATGGTTGCACCACATTGTGCTTCTGATTACGACTTCTGGTGTGTATTGCACTCTTCGAAGTGCATTGTAAATATGTTGCTCGTATTTTGATTGAGTTCTGCTCTCATCCGTAATACTAGGTGGGATAAATGATCACATATTTGCTTTGTTTCATACAAAACAGACGCTGGTTCGTCACATAACTTTTTGTGAACTTACGTATATTTTTTATTGCTTACGAATATGTGTGTGGACTGCTCGATTTAGATGTCTGGGGTGAGCAAGGGGCACTCTGCATGGTATTAATTGTGTGTCGATGGGCAGGTGGAACATGCTGCAGGCGACTTCATGTCCACCATCACAGCTACAGCCACCCACCTCTTCATCGTGAAACATCCAGTCAGCTTTTCAGCACGCCAGAATAGAGGTGCCCAACTCGAAAATAAAAAAAATTCTTTCTTAGCTCTCCATTCTACTTTGTCTATTTTTGAACTCTGGATGCCACAAGTTAAAAGGCGCTTCATCTGTTTTGTACTTTTATTAATTCCATAATTGTTGGAACACTTATTCCATTAATTAAATTACTGAAAAATGAAAACAATTCTTATTGTCCATATAGTGTACTGAACATTTATTTACCTTCACATATTCCCCCTTCAGTGATTCATAAGTCGCTTCACACGTTTCTGGAATTATGGTTAATGTGCAACGTCATATTCGAGTGCTGTGTTGTAAACAAGAATAGCTGTCACCTGTATCAAGAAATCGCACTGTCACAGTTTGCCTGTCTTCTGTACATATAGCATTTCTCTAGAGAGTATTCTGTTTTGTGAAATGAGAAGCCACTTTACTTAGCAAATACTCTCATCCATTCGTAAGCAATTTTTATATTAAAACTTGACTTCCTCCACTTGCAGCTCTCGAAACAAGTTTTGTTGAATGCATTTACTAACTTGACGTAATACCTTTGGCTTATTCCAAGTATGTTTCCTTTTTTGCCGTCGCTTTTCTTCAAAATACACACACAATGCAAGTGTGGTACTAACAACTGTAGCCCATAATAACAAGTTGTTGTTCGCCATCTTGATATTTGACGAAAAATATGATGACAGTGCAATACCCCGTTTTAGCGCCACGTCAAACATCTTTGTCAAAGCAATTTGACGAGTATTTGATCGTATTTCTTTTCGAAAGAAATATGATAGAGTAATACCGGCATATATTCAACATAAGCAAGCGAGACACAATGTGCAGGATAAACGTTTTTTTTTTTATTTCAAATGCAAAGCACGTGCATGAGCTTACCCAAACTGTTGCTGGCAACCGGCAACAATGCGAATTCCGTGCCCGTGTCTGGACCTGCGCTCTAACCATCGTCCATGACTCGGACAGTAGTGCATCTGAATTACGCGGCATACTGTGAAACATTTCTTAAACTAACTCGTGCGCTACCCCTTCGGCGCCGCTGTTCCCTGCGGCGAGTGACCTGGTTAAGTCTACAAAGAGCGCCCACTGTCTTGTAAGTACTCCCCACCTCCCACAAGCTCGCAGCTTCCGAGGCGACGCGCCTCCTGGCCAAAGTGTTACAGCCTCACCTCCTGCTGTCGTCATGCAGCCTTGCAAAATGCGAAACGAATAAAACGAGCGGCCTGCCGGGCAAGGCTTTCGCTCCTGTAAACAAGTCGTCCCCCCTCTTCGCGTGTGTGTGTGTACCACGCAGTTGCCTCGCGCATGGCTCGCTAAGACATGAATCCAGTTGCCTTCTTCCGTTTTCCTTGAAATACGCAAAGAATGTACCGAGAAGCTGCAAATAAATAATTCCAGCTGAAGAAAATAAAAGAATGTACCGAGAAGCTGCAAATAAATAATTCCATTTTACAGCTGAAGAAAATAAAGTGGATAGAGTCAGTATGAATTAAACCAATGAATACTAAATGATGCAGGTCAGAAATTCGTATATCAGCTTATAGAATGTGTGTAGTGGTCCTCAGTCCGAAGACTGGTTTGATGCAGCTCTCCACACTAGGCTATCGTGGGCAAGTTTATTCACCTCAGCGATCTTCATGCACTTCAACCTGCTTACTGTGTCAAACCTCTTTCCTCCCTTACAATCACCTCTCCCCACCCCCGAAACGCCTCACCACACCCCCGAAACACCCCTGCACATACACAACTTTCCTTTATTATCTAATTAACTATTTCCTGATGCAGGAGGATAAATTTCATCACTGGAGCCCTTCTTTTACTCAATAGATGCCATAACTTTCCTTTCTCTTCAGTGAGATTCAGTACTTTCTAAGGTACTCCACCCACTTATCTAATCTTCAGCATTCTACTGTAGTTTCACATGTCAAAATCTTCTATTCTCTTCTTGTCTCTTCTGATTATTGTCCACATATCACACCTGTGAAAGTGGGCACTCTTTCAAACACTTCCAGAAAAGGATTCCCAACACTTAAATTTATGTTAGATGTTAAAATATCTTTTTTCGTAAAAGTGTTCCTTGCTGTCGCTAATCTGCATTTTATGTGCTCTCTACTTCAGCCATTGTCAATTATTTTGCTGCCAAAATAACAATGCCATTTGGCATCAATATTCTGGAAGAAACTTGTCTGATCGGGGTGGACACACACACACACACACACACACACACACACACACACACACACAAACTGTAGGATATTGTGGTAACGAGGGGCGTTTGAAAAGTCCGCGCAAAGTCCGAGAGATGGCACCACCGACGTGTATCGAGGTGATGTTTAGCATCTTTGGAAAGAACGCACACCAAGATTCAGCCATATTGGTCTATTTCCTTGTGTCTGGCATTCGTGTGAATCAAGGAAGTCGAATGATTGTCAAAAAATAGACGAAAAAGAATTTCGTGTGGTGATTAAACATAACTTTATGGCCGGCCGCGGTGGCCGTGCGGTTCTGGCGCTGCAGTCCGGAACCACGGGACTGCTACGGTCGCAGGTTCGAATCCTGCCTCGGGCATGGGTGTGTGTGATGTCCTTAGGTTAGTTAGGTTTAAGTAGTTCTAAGTTCTAGGGGACTTATGACCTAAGATGTTGAGTCCCATAGTGCTCAGAGCCATTTGAACCATAACTTTATGAAAGGCAAAATGCCTCAGGAGACTAAAGAGAAGCTTGATAAACATTACGGTGACTGCACATTCGATTAGAACAGTTCATAAGTGGTTCCAAAATTTTTTAAGTGGCCATATGGGCACAAGTGATACTGAAAGTTCTGGACGCCCTATGGAGGTTACGAGTCCAGAAATCATTGATAAAATCCATGATATGGTGATGGATGACAGAAGAGTTAAGGAGCGTGAGATTGCTAGTGCTGTGGGCATCTCAAATGAATGGGTACATAATATTTTGCATAAACATTTGGACATGAGAAAGCTATCCGCAAGATGGGTTCCGCACTTGCTCACGCTTGACCAAAAATGGAATTGTGTGAAGTGTTGCAAAGATGGTTTGCAGCTGTTCAGGAAAAATCCGCAGGACTTTAAGCGTTGTTTCGTCACTGTGGATGAAACATTGTTACATTACTATAGACCTAACAACAGTCTAAACAATGGGTTACCAAGGGAGAATCTGCACCATTCCTTCGGCCAGAGAGGTTGTGGCGACTGTCTTTTGGGATTCGCAAGGGATAATCCTCATCGACTATCTGGAAAAGGGAAAATTATTACAGGTGCATATTATTCACCGTTATTGGACCGTTTGAAAACCGACTGCAAAAAAGTCCTTTTCCATCACGACAATGCACGAGCACACACTTAGCAGTTGTGGTCGCAAAATTAATGGAAGTAGGATTCCAACTCGTTTCACATCCCCCCTGTTTTCCCGACTTGGCTCCCACAGATAACTATTTGTTCCCTAATTTGAAGAAATGGCTGGTGGGACAAAGATTTTATTCAAACGAGGAGGTGATTGCAGCAACTAATAGCTATTTTGCAGACTTGGACAATTATTATTATTTGGAAGGGATCAACAAATTAGAACAGCATTAGACGAAGTGTATAAGTCTAACAGGAGACTGTCGAAAAATAAAAAAAAGGTTTACCCCAAACACGTAAGTAGTTTTTATTTTTGCACGGACATTTCAAACGCCCCTCGTACACTTTGAGTGTGGGCAATCAGTTCCTCCATGAGCGTCGTTGGTGCATGTGAACGTGCTGCTATGTGTCTCCCTACCGCCTCCCACACGTGCTCGATAGTATTTCAGTTTGGGGAATCAGCAGGCCTGTCCATTCACCAATATGCTCTCTTACTAAGAGCTCTTCCATTTGCGCGGTTCGATGCATTCGCGCATTGTAATCCATAAAAACTAAGTCAGGACCGAATGCTCCCTGGAAAATATGTTCATGGATAGGAGAAAAAGTTTGGAAATTTGAGATAAGTTCCTACCAAGCTGCTGAGGTCATGGGTCCCTAGGCCTACACACTACTTAATCTAACGTCAACTAACTTGCGCTAAAGACAACACACACACACACACACACACACGCACACACACGCGCGCGCGCGCATGGCCGAGGGCGGACTAGAACCTCTGAAGGGTGGAGCCGCGCGATCCGTGGTAAGGGTAGGGAAGGAGCAGAGTGTCAAAATAAGGCTCAGCAGTGAGTGTACGGTGTTCAAAGATATGGAGCTCTGCACGCCCATGCAGCATTATCCTTCCTCACGCCGTAACACCTGCACCACGAAAATGATTATCTTCGACAATGTTCCTGGCCATATTACACGTACCAACCTTTCGCTAGGTGAAGGTACGTCCAGGACTGTGGAACATGATCATTTTGGTGGCCCAGGTGTGGGGAGGTATACAAACCTCACTTCCCAGTGTGTTTGTGACGCTCTATTCCTTAGCCATGTGTGTCTTTTCAGGGGGTGAATTCGGCCCTGATTTCAGTTTCATTGTTATGGTGAAAATGCACGACCGCATCAAACACCGCAGCTAGAGGAGCTCGTAGGACGAAAGAATATTCGGCGAACTGACTGCCCTGCCCATTCCGATGATTTAAATTCCACCGACCATACCGACCATGTGTGGGATGCGAGGCGTGATAAAAAAATAACAGGATTTTTTTTTAATTTCGCGGGCTTTATACATGAGATTTTAATTTTTTTCGTGCTTCTGATGTATCTTAAATCACTTAATAAAGGCAAGGCCTCCGGTCCAGATTGTATACCAGTCAGGTTTCTCTCAGAGTATGCTGATAAAATAGCTCCATATTTAGCAGTTATATACAACCACTCGCTCACAGAAAGATCCTTACCTAAAGACTGGAAAATGTTCAAGTCACACCAATACCCAAAAAAGGGAAGTAGGAGTAATCCGCATAATTACAGGCCTTATCACTAACGTCGATTTGCAGTAGGGTTTTCGAAACATATACTGTATTCGAACAGTATGAAGTACCTCGAAGAAAACGATTTATTGACATATAGTCAGCACGGATTCAGAAAATATCGTTCTTGTGAAACACAACTAGCTCTTTATACTGATGAAGTAATAACTGCTATCGACAGGGGATGTCAAATTGATTCCATGTTTTTAGATTTCCAGAAGGCTTTCGACACCATTCCTCACAAGCGTCTTCTAACCAGACTGCGTGCCTTCGGAGTATCGCCTCAGTCGTGCGACTGGATGCGTGATTTCCTGTCAGAAATGTCACAGTTCATAGTAATAGACGGAAAGTCATCGAGTAAAGCAGAATAATATCCGGCGTTCCCCAAGGAAGTGTTATAGGCCCTCTATTGTTCCTGATCTATATTAACGACATCGTCTTAGATTGTTTGCAGATGATGCTGTCATTTACCGTCTTGTAAAGTTATCAGATGATCAAAACGACATGCGAAATGATTTAGATGAGATATCTGTATGGTGCGAAAAGTGGCAATTGATCCTGAATAAGGAAAAGTGTGAAGTTATTCACATGAGTACTAAAAGAAATCAGCTAAATTTCGATTACGCGATAAGTCACACAAATCTGAAGGCTGTAAATTCAACTAAATACTAAGGGATTACAGTTACAAATAAACTAAATTGGAACAATCACATAGATAATATTGTGGGTAGAGCAAACCAAAGACTACGATTCATTGGCAGTATACTTAGAAGGTGCAACAGGTCTTCTAAAGAGACTGCTTCCACCACGCTTGTCCGCCCTATTCTGGAGTATTGCTGTGCGGTGTGGGATCTGCGTCAGGAGGGACTGACGGATGACATCGAAAAAGTACAAAGAAGGGCAGCTCGTTTTGTACTATCGCGAAATAAGGGAGATAGTGTCACAGACATAATACGTGAATTGGAGTGGCAATCACACACACACACACACACACACACACACACACACACACACACACACACGCACATTCTGTTGGCACCCACCTACATAGGGAGAAATTATCATCACGATAAAATAAGAGAAATTAGGGCTCGCACAGAAAAATTTAAGTGCTCGTTTTTTCCCGTGTGCCGTTCGAGAGTGGACTGGTAGAGAGACAGCTTGAAGGTGGTTCATTGAACCCTCTGCTAGGCAGTTAATAGTGAATAGTAGAATAATCAAATAATCACGTAGATGTAGATGTATGTATGTATTTCCAGCTGTTCTGAATATTTAGTTTATTGTTGACAGTCGAAAAGGTGATACGTGTTTTCGAGTGCTCGGCGAATTTTAATTTCGAAAAAGATGGAGCAAAGAATTTGCATTAGATTTTGCTTGAAACATGGAATGAACTGCAACACCACGTTCGAAATGATGACTGCGGCTTTTGACGAATCAACTACGAGTAAGACCAGTGTTTACGAACGGTGTAAATGTTTCAAAGAGGGAGAAGACACAGAAGACGCCGATCGCCCTAGACGCCCTACCACGTAAAGTACTGACGTCAATGTGGAAGAAGTAAGGAAAATAGTTCTGGAAAATTGCCGTGTCATCATTAGAGAGTTTGCTGATGGTGTCGGCATAACCTTTGGCTTATGCCAAGCATTTTTTGGATGTTTTTGATATTAAACGTGTAGCAGCAAAGTTTGTTCCGAAACTGTTGAATTTCGACCAAAAACGACATCGTGTAGACGTGGCCCAGAAATTGCTGGATGAAGTCGACACGATCCAGAACTTCTAAGCAGTGATATAACAGGTGACGAAACATAGGTACACGGGTATGACGTCAAAACTAAGGCACAATCGTCCCGATGGAAACTGCCTGAAGAGCCAAGACCGAAAAAATTCTGTAAGTTCGATTACATTCGAAGGTTCTCCTCACTGTTTTCTTCGATTACAATGAGTGTGGATCATGAGTTCATGCCTAACGTTCGTTCTATCAATAAGAAATACTTCGTGGAAGTTATATTCCGTTTGTGTGGAACAATCCGAAAAAAAAACCCCGACTAGAATTGTGGCAAAACTGCTCATGATAAAGCTCCCGCTCACATGTCAATGATTGTTAGTGATTCTTTGGCAAAAAACGAAACTGTTATGTTATTGCAGCCACCGTATTCACGGCGTATGCCCCCCTGTAAACTTCTTTCTATTGCCGAGGCTGAAGAGAATCATAAAAGATCATAAAAGGACGTCGTTTTGATACCATTCGTGAGATAAAAACGGAATCGCTGAAGGAGCTGAACGCCATAACGAAAAGTGAGTTCCAGAAGTGCTTCCAAGAGTTGAAGAAGTGCTGGCACAAGTGTATTATACGCGAGCGGGACTACTTTGAAGAAGACGAGCTGATGTTGGTGGATAAGTAAACATTCTTTGGGAAAAACGAAAATTCTCGTTGCTCTTTTATCATACCTTGTATGTCACGGAAATGCGTCCAGCATATCCATAAGCACCAATTACCATCCAGCAGTTGTCAACCGCAGTCATGGAGGAATGCAACGCCCTCTTACAGGAATTCTTTACCACCCTTTTGGCCAGCATGAGAGAACGTTGCAAAAAGCATTCATTGCAATTCGTGGTGATCAGACACCCTATTAGAAACCGTATTCTGCTTTATGCAATGTCCAGGGGACCATCATGAATCGCAGTGACTTTAGTGTAATTATTGTATTTCAACAAAGTGTCATTTCTTTTCGTCTCGTTGTTTATTTCTTTCAGTTACCTACTGCGCTATACTGTAGCAGTTCTTTCTATGTCTGGTCCAAGTTTCGTCAAGCTGTGTTACTTGGCAGTTACACATCATACGAAAGTTATTTTCATTCTTAATTTTTGTACAGCATTGTATATTCATTGACCATTTTCTAAATCATTGATCGTTAAACTTCTTTGCGGGACAGCACCGCTGGCCTCATATGTACCGATCCTATTATCAGTTGGTAACCTACATAAATTAGTATGTTGCGAGTCCCAAAAGACTAGGCACACTAAAGGCACGTTAAGTTGGCCGTCGTCCTCCACTTATTGATCGTTACAAGTCGACACTGTTTGGAACACTTCATGTTGACTGTTTTTGACTGCTGCCACCCTTAGCGACCTCAAAGTTGTGACACTGTGATTGCCTGACGACGTGTTATTGTGTTGTTTTTGTGAGCAGATATTAAATGATAACAGTAACTGTGTTTACATTTAAATGCATTGTGCAGCATGAGATACCATCACAAATGTTTATCAAATGTTTAGAATATAATTTTTCTTCTACTCGTTGCACTGTATTACAACATCATCAATTTAATTCATATTCCTTACTACAGATACGTAGCTCATTTGAAGATAACCGTCTCCACAACATCCATTCACGAATGACTACAGGGCAAATGTTTTTAAGAGTAGTTTGCAAGAAACAACCTGAGATGAAATTTATAAAGAACAAAATGTCAATATAATATTTAATCTGTTCCATGATAAATTCTTATCAGTATGAAAATAGCTTTCCACATAACCCAATCAGCAGGGACGATAAGCAGGGATGTAGACAACCATGGATCACTGAGAGTATTAAAGTATCTTGTGAAAAGAAAAGGGAATGTATCTTTTGGCAAGAACAAGTAGAGACCTTGCAGTCGTTGCACACTACAAAAACTAAGAAAGGTTATTAAAAATCAAGAAAGATGCACATAATGTCAGAAATTAGTACGTCTGACAACAGAATTAAGGCAATGTGGAATATAGTGAAGCAAGAGACGGACAACCAACCACAGAAGAGAATAACATTACTATTGAATTGAATGGAAGGATTATGAATGACAAGTCACAGGTAGCAAATGTATTTAATAAACTTTTCTTAAACATAATAGAAAGCATAGGAACCAACAGTTCAAGAGAAAGGTCACAGCAATATGTTGAGGAAGTTACTCTCATAAAATTACATCATATGAACTTTCTACTTCTGAAATTAAGAGGTCTACTTCTGAAATTAAAGAGGGTCATACATTCTCATAAGAATAAAAGCTATTCTAATTTTGATGGTGTTTCCAACAGAGTGTCAAAGATTTGTTCCCATATAAATAAGTTTGGTATTGTCCAAAATGTGTAAAGCTTCACTAACTCAAGGCATTTTTCCAGAGTGACTAAAATATGCCATTGTTAAACCCCTCTTTAAGAAAGGTGATAAGAGAGACATCAGTAACTACCGACCTATTTCACTGCTGGCATCTTTTTCCAAAATTTTTGATAGGTGATTTATTCTAGAATAGTATCTCACCTTGGCAACAATAATATCCTCAGCAAATCACAGTTTGGGTTTCAGAAGGGTTGCTTTGCTGTAAATGCCATTTACATGTTTGCACACCAGATATTACAAACATTAAATAACAAAATAGCACCAGTAGGTATTTTCTGTGACCTATCCAAGGCATTTGATTGTGTGAATCTTAGTATACTCCTAGATAAATTGAAATATTATAGGATTGGTGGTATAGCCAACCAATGGATCATGTCATATCTAACCAAAAGAATGCAGAAAGTTGTAGTTAGTAGTAATTTAACCAACAGAATCCAGGGACATAATTCTAACTGGGGAGGAATCACGTATGGGGTTCCCCAAGGCTCAGTCTTAGGTCCATTACTGTTTCTCATATATGTAAATGAACTACTGTCTAATGTACAACAAGCAGAATTAGTTCTTTTTGCAAATGACACCAGTATTGTAAGCACTCCCAGTATACATACAGAGCCCGCCCGGTTGGCTGTGCGGTCTAACGCACGGCTTTCTGGGCGGGAAGGAGCGCCTGGTCCCCGGCACGAATCCGCCCGGCGGATTTGTGTTGCGGTCCGCTGAACCGGCCAGTCTGTGGATGGTTTTTAGGCGGTTTTCCACCTGCCTCGGCGAATGCGGCCTGGTTCCATCGTACAATATGCGTTAGATGAGTATGTGCCAAGCAAGATCGTAAGAGATGGAAAAGAGCCACTGTGGTACAACAACCGAGTTAGAAAACTGCTGCGGAAGCAAGGGGAACTTCACAGCAAACATAAACATAGCCAAAGCCTTGCAGACCAACAAAAATTACGCGAAGCGAAATGTAGTGTGAGGAGGGCTGTGCGAGAGGCGTTCAATGAATTCGAAAGTAAAGTTCTATGTACTGACTTGGCAGAAAATCCTAAGAAATTTTGGTGTTATGTCAAAGCGGTAGGTGGATCGAAACAAAATGTCCAGACACTCTGTGACCAAAATGGTATTGAAACAGAGGATGACAGACTAAAGGCCGAAATACTAAGTGGCTTTTTTCCAAACTGTTTCACAGAGGAAGACTGCACTGTAGTTCCTTCTCTAGATTGTCGCACAGATGACAAAATGGTAGATATCGAAATAGACGACAGAGGGATAGAGAAACAATTAAAATCGCTCAAAAGAGGAAAGGCCGCTGTACATGATGGGATACCAGTTCGATTTTACGCAGAGTATGCGAAGGAACTTGCCCCCCTTCTTGCAGCAGTGTACCATAGGTACCTAGAAGAGCGTAGCGTTCCAAAGGATTGGAAAAGAGCACAGGTCATCCCCGTTTTCAAGAAGGGACGTCGAACAGATGTGCAGAACTAAAGACCTACATCTCTAACGTCGATCAGTTGTAGAATTTTGGAACACGTATTATGTTCGAGTATAATGACTTTTCTGGAGACTAGAAATCTACTCTGTAGGAATCAGCATGGGTTTCGAAAAAGACGGTCGTGTGAAACCTAGCTCGCGCTATTCGTCCACGAGACTCAGAGGGCCATAGACACGGGTTCCCAGGTAGATACCCTGTTTCTTGACTTCCGCGAGGCGTTCGATACAGTTCCCCACAGTCGTTTAATGAACAAAGTAAGAGCATATGGATTATCAGACCAATTATGTGATTGGATTGAAGAGTTCCTAGATAACAGAACGCAGCATGTCATTCTCAATGGAGAGAAGTCTTCCGAAGTAAGAGTGATTTCAGGTGTGCCGCGGGGGAGTGTCGTAGGACCGTTGCTATTCACAATATACATAAATGACCTTGCGGATGACATCGGAAGTTCACTGGGGCTTTTTGCGGATGATGCTGTGGTATATCGAGAGGTTGTAACAATGGAAAATTGTACTGAATTGCAGGAGGATCTGCAGTGAATTGACGCATGGTGCAAGGAATCGCAATTGAATCTTAATGTAGAAAAGTGAAATGTGCTGCGAATACATAGAAAGATAGATCCCTTATCATTTAGCTACAGAATAGCAGGTCAGTAATTGGAAGCAGTTAATTCCATAAATTATCTGGGAGTAGGCATTAGGAGTGATTTAAAATGGAATGATCATATAAAGTTAATCGTTGGTAAAGCAGATGCCAGACTGAGATTCATTGGAAGAATCCTAAGGAAATGCAATCCTAAAACAAAGGAAGTAGGTTACAGTACGATTGTTCGCCCATTGCTTGAATACTGCTCAGCAGTGTGGGATCCATACCAGATAGGGTTGATAGAAGAGATAGAGAAGATCCAACGGAGAGCAGCGCGCTTCGATACAGGATCATTTAGTAATCACGAAAGCATTACGGAGATGATAGATAAACTTCAGTGGAAAACTCTGCAGGAGAGACGCTCAGTAGCTCGGTACGGGCTTTTGTTAAAGTTTCGAGAACATACCTTCACCGAAGAGTCAAGCAGTATATTGCTCCCTCCTACGTATATCTCGCGAAGAGACCATGAGGATAAATCATGGAGATTAGAGCCCACACAGAAGCATACCGACAATCCTTCTTTCCACGAACAATACGAGACTGGAATAGAAGGGAGAACCGATAGAGGTACTCAAGGTACCCTCCGCCACACACCATCAGGTGGCTTGCGGAGTATGAATGTAGATGTAGAGATGTAGATTCCACCTCAGTTACACTGTGTCGGTGATTGCTGCGCAAACAAGTTCTCCACGTACGCGTACACCACCATTACTCTACCACGCAAACATAGGGGTTACACTCGTCTGGTGTGAGACGTTCCCTGGGGGGGTCCACCGGGGGCCGAACCGCACAATAACCCCGGGTTCGGTGTGGGGCGGCGGAGGGGGAAGTGGACTGCGGTAGTCGTCGTGGGGTTGTTGACCACTGCAGCTGCGGCGGGGATGGAGCCTCTCCGTCGTTTCTAGGTCCCCGGTTAACATAACATACATACCATACCATACATACAGAAATGGAAGAGATGGTGAACAAAGTTCTCAAAAGTATCATTGACTGGTTTTCTGCAATGGAAAAATACATTTTGGAACTCCTAAAACAACTTAGTTCAACCACATTTGCACTTATAATCTTAGCAAATTTTGGGGAGAGAAATCACTAAGTTGACATATTTTGCTTATTTCCATTCAGTAATGTCATATGGAATAAAGTTCTGGGGTAACTCATCTTTAAGAAAGGTCTTCATTGCCCAAAAACGTGCAGTAAGAATAATATGTGGTGCTCCGCCACGATCGTCTTGTAAACATCTGTTTAAGAAGTCGGGCATTCTGACTACTGCTTCACAGGATATTTATTCACTCATGAAGTTTGTTGTAAATTATCCACTGCATTTCAAAAGGAACAATGAGGTACATAATTACAATACTAGAAGAAAAAAAATGACATTCATTATTCAACATTAAGGTTGTCTTTAGCACAGAAAGGGGTGCACAAGGCTGCAACAAAAATTTTTGACCACTTATCCAGTGATATAAAATGTCTTAACAGGCAGCTAGGTAACATTTGAAAATAAACTGAAAAAGTTTCTCCTTGACAACTACTTCTATTCCGTAGAAGAAATTCTATGTTTGTAATGTGTAAAAGGTGGTGGGTAGGAATTGCTAACTCTATCTGTACATCTTGATCTTGTTTTCATTTCGGGGGGGTGGGGCAGGAATGGTGATGTTTAGAGCCCAAACAGATGTACAAATTAATTTGCAATATGAATGTAAAATGACTAGTTCCACATCATGACAATTTATCATGCAAAATGATCCATGGAACATGAAAGTAACTACCTAACCCACATAACTTCTGTGCCAAAATTTACCCCGTACCAGCTGACCGGTACAAGACTAGCACGCCTGTGAAGTGTCAGTACTGGAAGACAAACAATGAAATATTCTCCCTTTGCTCACATACTGTAATCCCCAATGGCGGTGCTACTCACACACTGTCGCTGAGATAAGCAGCCGAATTCACCAGTGTCAATTAAAATTAAGCATATATTAAAATAGTGCTACCTCTGTAACTACTGTTGTTTCTTATTGAGCAAGAAAACTACATTGTTTGGAAGCTCTTAACGTTAGTTGACGTTTTTGGATTCAGCTGTTAGTTACTGGCAGCAAATGATTTTGAAATACGGCTGAGAACCGCGGGCCGCACGAATGCTTGATTAGGTCTGTATGGGGCCCAGGGTCGCAGTTTGACGAACACTGTTTGAAATGAACTGCGATTTGAACAACTGCTGGTTCCCAATCATGTATTGGGAAATCCAGTGTTCGGCAAGACACGTCATTATAATTTATATGTTTGCCCATTTGATACTGAAGTATTTTACCTTTTGGATCTTGTGCTTTCTTTCCTCTGCTTATTGTTAATACGGCTGTGCCATTACCTTTGTTAACATATTTACACACATAGTTCATTGATTTCATGGAGTTGGAGTGCGTTCATGTGTGCATGAAAAATTTTTGAGACAAGCAGATTACATGGCACCATCCATTGATTATCTCGCATTCTTGTTTTGACAGTGAAACCACCATTTTCTGGATATCGTTTTCTGCATTTATCTTCTTCTGTTTATGTGTTTTGTAAATGTGGTCCTTATAATTTTCTCTCTTGTCTACAGTGGTCTTTATCCATACATGAGAAATTCATATTTAATCATCCACATGGACCAGGAACAATGTTCTTTGCTATTATGTTGTATAATTCTGCATCCTCTTCTGGATTAGGAAATTTATCTGTAATTACTTGATCAATTAATTTGGACATTTATTTTCATGTAACCAAATCAAATTGTGTGAATGTGGCAATCCTCATTTCTGGCATTCAATTGTATGTATACAGTACATAAAGACACAAAAAATATATTTTTGATGAAATTCATGAATCCATTTTGTTTCTGTCAAAAGACTAGCTGTTATATCATGACCTTCGATGGGAGCTTGTCCGTAAATTATATATTAACCTTCGGCATTAACAAAGTTTACGTGAATGTTAAGAGTAAATAGGATTATACTAGATTAGATTCAGTTTTCGTCCCATAGACCCAAAAATGAGATGATTATCGTGAATCTTTTGAATATAATTTTTTGAATATAATACTCACTACCCTGATCATTTGTCAGGAGATTGTCGAAATAGGAGAATACTTAGAGTAAACAGGAACTTCTAATATTTACAGAATTAATACGCTGTCAGAGTGAAACATAGTTACGCCCTTTTAATAAATTTATCATACACAAAGTACCTAATGTTGACTGCTGTGATCAAGTGCTTTCAAATTGAAATCTAACAGACATTTTTGCTTAAGCTGGTCTAACAGCTCCTATTAAGATCTGGGCAGCCATATTTTCTTATGTAGGTCATAACATTTTGTGTGTACTCATGCATGTGTTGAGTTTCTAAGTAAGCTGATGGTAAATTGCCAGTCTTCCAATACCATCATCTTTGCCATCATTTCTTACCATTTCTCAAATGAATATGCTCTTTTGAACAGTTTATTTTTGTTCTGTCACATACAGGGTGTGGCACTTAAATACAGATAAATGAAACTGTTTTTTTTCTTTTTTTTACGCAAATTTATTAAAACAAAATACAAATGAAAATGAAAATCCTTTTACACATAAGTAGTAGTATCTTTCAAGAGTAACATTAATTGACATAGCCCTACCTTAAACCACAATGACTGCCTCCAATCATGTCCATCTCACTCTCTTTAAAAGAGCGCTGTCCCTATTCGCAAATGCAGTTTCGATAGCAGTGCGTAGAGATGCAACACTAGGGTCCCTCATCTTCGACTATGCTCCAAACATGGTAGACGAGGGAGTTCAAATCCAGGCTATTTCATGCCCAGCACTGCTTTGATCAGAACATGTCAACGTTATCGAGAGCCAGTTTTGGACTACATGGTTCGTATGAGCCAATGCACCGTTCTGCTGAAAGACATATTGTCTCTCAGAGGCCACAGTTATAATCCACAGTTTCACAGAACTTGCAGATAAACTTCTTTTGTGACAGTTTGTCCCTTTTCAAAGAAATGTGGCGGACTGATATCACCCACACTGGACACAACACCAAGGACATGAACCCCAGACTTCTCCAAAGCATTATACTTGGCCGCAATATCATCAACAGTTTATCGCGGGTACCCGAAGAATCGAACTATTTCAGTGGGCGAACGCCCAGCGCAGACTTTTGATAATCGCAGCTCTTCGGTTGTATTCCACACTTGTCCATAACATCTTGGCCATTTTGAGTTTCTAACTGTTTACTAGATGCCTATGGCTATCAAGAACATTAGTCATGACTTCCAGCAGAAATACGATATGACGTGAAATTAAAGTTGAAATTTGTCCGGATTTAAGTGCTGCCCTCTGTAAATACCATTCGTTCTGCCTCTACTTTTGCGTATATCAACTAAACACTGCTGAAGTATAGGGGTTGGACAAAAAACAAAAAACACGATGCATTATCATGACTAATGCATTGTAGGAAACCCGTTGATATTCAAAACAGCTTCCAGTTGTCTTACAATGGATACATACAGTCCTGTATCCATGGGCGACCACAGAAACTTTTCCAAGAGGCGGCGACATTTTGAAATTGCCGTTTATACAATTGATTCGGCGAGTTTGCAAATATGTTGTGCCCAGGAACTAAATTTAACATGAAGTACACGAAATTTATTGGGCCTCAGATGATTGATAGTGAAAATCTTTCGTGCCACAGGAATTGAATTTGACAAGAAGTGCACAAAATTTATTGTACCTCAAACGATTGATAGTTATCCAGTTAGTATTTTTACTTTGTTATCTAACGATAAGCATATTCTTTTGTGCATACGAATTACATTTATTTGTGTTAAGAGTTCAGTGATCCAAAATTTCATGTTCATATGATTAAATCCAATGAGTTATGAAATGAAGCTAAAAATATTTACAAAAAAATTATTTTTAGCTCCATAATACAATATGTAACGAAAATTAAAAATCCGAAACAAAAAGTCCAGAACTAAAATGACACGATCCTTGGCTCTCCAGTTTGTCACATTATTGTGCAGTTGTACCACCTTGGCTGCTGAATTCATAGATCTATGACTGCACATGGCACTGTGTTCTACTACATTGAGCTGACAAGATTCCAATTCCTGGAAAGGGCAACTTTTTCACTTTGAAATATCACTCTTTTTTCCTCTTCTAGTACATAAAAGTGAGATTCTTTTTTTTTTTGACTGGAGCATTTTGACTACTACACTCCTGGAAATTGAAATAAGAACACCGTGAATTCATTGTCCCAGGAAGGGGAAACTTTATTGACACATTCCTGGGGTCAGATACATCACATGATCACACTGACAGAACCACAGGCACATAGACACAGGCAACAGAGCATGCACAATGTCGGCACTAGTACAGTGTATATCCACCTTTCGCAGCAATGCAGGCTGCTATTCTCCCATGGAGACGATCGTAGAGATGCTGGATGTAGTCCTGTGGAACGGCTTGCCATGCCATTTCCACCTGGCGCCTCAGTTGGACCAGCGTTCGTGCTGGACGTGCAGACCGCGTGAGACGACGCTTCATCCAGTCCCAAACATGCTCAATGGGGGACAGATCCGGAGATCTTGCTGGCCAGGGTAGTTGACTTACACCTTCTAGAGCACGTTGGGTGGCACGGGATACATGCGGACGTGCATTGTCCTCTTGGAACAGCAAGTTACCTTGCCGGTCTAGGAATGGTAGAACGATGGGTTCGATGACGGTTTGGATGTACCGTGCACTATTCAGTGTCCCCTCGATGATCACCAGTGGTGTACGGCCAGTGTAGGAGATCGCTCCCCACACCATGATGCCGGGTGTTGGCCCTGTGTGCCTCGGTCGTATGCAGTCCTGATTGTGGCGCTCACCTGCACGGCGCCAAACACGCATACGACCATCATTGGCACCAAGGCAGAAGCGACTCTCATCGCTGAAGACGACACGTCTCCATTCGTCCCTCCATTCACGCCTGTCGCGACACCACAGGAGGCGGGCTGCACGATGTTGGGGCGTGAGCGGAAGACGGCCTAACGGTGTGCGGGACCGTAGCCCAGCTTCATGGAGACGGTTGCGAATGGTCCTCGCCGATACCCCAGGAGCAACAGTGTCCCTAATTTGCTGGGAAGTGGCGGTGCGGTCCCCTACGGCACTGCGTAGGATCCTACGGTCTTGGCGTGCATCCGTGCGTCGCTGCGGTCCGGTCCCAGGTCGACGGGCACGTGCACCTTCCGCCGACCACTGGTGACAACATCGATGTACTGTGGAGACCTCACGCCCCACGTGTTGAGCAATTCGGCGGTACGTCCACCCGGCCTCCCGCATGCCCACTATACGCCCTCGCTCAAAGTCCGTCAACTGCACATACGGTTCACGTCCACGCTGTCGTGGCATGCTACCAGTGTTAAAGACTGCGATGGAGCTCCGTATGCCACGGCAAACTGGCTGACACTGACGGCGGCGGTGCACAAATGCTGCGCAGCTAGCGCCATTCGACGGCCAACACCGCGGTTCCTGGTGTGTCCGCTGTGCCGTGCGTGTGATCATTGCTTGTACAACCCTCTCGCAGTGTCCGGAGCAAGTATGGTGGGTCTGACACACCGGTGTCAATGTGTTCTTTTTTCCATTTCCAGGAGTGTATATTAAATACAGATGGCAGTTTCTTCACGGGTGTCTTCTACAGTAGCTCTCCTGTACATGGAATTTGCAAGCCATTACGGGTCTTCTTTGTCCACCGACAAATCGTAAAGTACTATTGAGATTAAATTGTGCTGCAAGAGGAGGGGGTGTTTGTTAGGAAGTTGGGGATGGATGAATTCATGTATACTGGTGTCAAGCTTGTGTTGTAATGACATCCATACTTCAGAGTTTTGGATCGGTTGCCTTTCAGTTTGAAGAGGTCTGTGTGAGGAAGAGACAGAGAAAAAATTGGCAGCACTATTTCAGGACTGTTCGTTAAAAGTTTGCATCTATCTTGACTACGGAGTAGTGTCAAAACTGCCACAGCACCAAAGAATTGACATAATTTCTTGTGAATGGAGAGGGGGGAGGAGGGGTGGGGGGTCAAGACAGGTAGCTGTTGTTAAAGCCACAGTATGTCCCATGGCACCAGGCAGTGTTAATCTGCAGTTCAGTAGTGTTGCTGGTATTAATTTCTAGAAATTTAAGGGAACTATATAATGAATAAAAAGCCTGTACTCATATCCAAAGAGATTCAAAGGGACAAGTGCCCCTCTTGCACTTAACCCACCTGTATGATTTTCAAGGGAATCTTGCTGCAAAGTGCAAGAGTCCTGACTTTGTCTCGGTGCGGCTCATGGTTTTAATCTGGCAGGAAGTTTCACATCAGGGCACATTCCACTGCAAAGTGAAAATTTCATTCTGGAAACATCCCCCAGGCTATGGCTATATCCTTTCTTCCAAGAGTGCTAGCCCTGCAAGTTTTGTAAGGGAACTTCTGTGAAGTGTGGAAGATAGGCAATAAGGTACTGGGAGAAGTGAAGGTGGGAGTACAGGTCATGAGTCATGCATGGGTAGCTCAGTTGGTAGAGCACTTGCTCGCAAAGGACAGAGGTCCTGAGTTATGGAAGCATCCACGATATGAGCACCGACAATTGGTCCACATTCAAATTCACTTAGCTTCAACATAATGCACTCACAACCACACATAAGTCTGTTCTAACCATGACTGACACTATTGAGGACATTGCACAGGTGCCTTTCTTGGTTCATTAGAACAATGCAACATACAGCATGACTAGTATCTGCATTTATGTTCAAGCATGCATTTCTAGACGTGTTTCCATATTTTTGTCCAACCCTCGTATGTGACAGGATTTGGTAACCCACATTGTCTCTGATCATTATGCTGTATTCATAAAATTGTTTGAATTTATTTTACTCTTTGTCTCTCCACCTGCATTTGGCACCACTTTTTCAAATTATAATGCTGACTGTGTTCTCCTCTTATAAAAATTAAAGAATATTGAAATTAATTGTAAGAATGGTGCATTTCTGTGAACATTGTAATCCTCTTCTTCATTAAATAATCATATCAAGACTAGTGCACGCACTGTCCACAATTGCAATACAATTTCATTGACTTGAGGTGCACTGTATTGACATTTGTGTTTTTCAACTCGTCTTTTCTCAGCTCGAATCACAACTATATACTCATTGGATTCCATCTGATCCAGTATTGTTTTGAGTAGAATATGTGAACCAATTGATTATATTTATGTAAAAACCTCTGCAATTTTTCATTGATTTCTCATTTCTACCCATTATATTTGTATGATATCAATTGACTTCTGTTTGTCCATTGCCAGAAATTTATAAGATTAGTTTTCAGTGGTAACAGTGATCCATTTGATAGAAGATTTGCCCTTTAATCAAAATCGCAGAACTGAGTTGGGGTTCTTCACTGCTCATGATGTCATTTGAAAGCATGCATTATATGCTTTCATATTTTGTTGAGCTGTTTCAATTCCAGAGTTTCCCAAGTCACATAATGAAATAATTCTGATGGAGGCATTTCCAGTGGTGCTAAGTGAATTTTTCCACTCATGCAGCACATTCTTGTTGTTTCCCTACTGAATTTCTGGACGCCACAAGACTAACATATTTGATCTGTTTTGCCAGTGACAAAATTTTTGTGTTTTTTGTACTCTGAAGTAGTATTGTAATGGACTGTTTCAGCTACCCAGCAGTTATATACCCTTTCGAGCTGAAATGTATGACCACCACAACAGGTTAATGGGACACTTTGGAATGTCCTGGAGCACATTAGAAAATTCTAGAATGCTCAGGAACATTCTCAAACCTTCCATAACATTTTAAAAACTGTAACATTTTCAAACATTCTGGAATATTCTACAACATTCTTGAAAACTCAAGAAGAAACATTCTTCTAACCAGTCTTGTTGCTATAGCACTCTATTCTGAAATGCTTCGCCTACATCCCATAAGAAGTCCATCGGTGTGCTGCACTCTTTTGACATCCAAGTCTTCTAATCCATTCCCTGCAGTTCCAGCTAAAACCTTTTTGATGGATGAGAGATGAAGGACTACTAAACCATGTAACTCCCATGGGTGTGTGGGAGTAGGTTGCATAGTTACAGTGGCATTCATGGATGAACGATGCTTACACTTATTATGTATTGATAAATTTGGCATGCTTAGTGTCATTATAAAATGATCTGTATATACCTAAAAACCTAAGTAAATATGCCAGAATATAAGAACATGTAAGATGCAGCTTTGATTTAATGTTTATTGTTTATTGTGCCTATTTCCTGTCTCGAGATGACTGGGTGTTGTTGTGTCGTCATCATCATCATTATTCATCCCCATTATGGTCAGAGGAAGGCAATGGCAAACCAGCTCCACTAGGACCTTGCCTAGTAAGGCGGCGCGGGTCTCCCGTGTCGCTCCCCTACGCTCTGTAAAGAAGTATGGGACTCATCATCATCATCATCATCATTATTGTGCCTAAGACCTATTAGTTGCCTTTTGTAGCATCACCCAGAATTTAAGTTTTTTTGTGTGTATTAGCATGTACTTTAAACAATTAAAATACATCAAATTAACTAAAAATTCTCAAACTGAATGAATTACATCTTTAATGAATACTACCTAACTCGTCAACTACAAAGTGCTACAGTTTTTAACACAGAATTCATTTGAAAGTGTAACCTATTTTGTGACACTCTTAGTGGAACACCAGCAACATTCAGCTGTACAGCTTATCAAGAATTTTTCTCTCTGTATAACGTCCTATAGAAAAGTTTACCCCACACAGATCTGGATTTTAATTAATTACATTTACTTTCTATCCACTTTTCAGGTCATGAGGTTCATCTGGAAGACATTGGAATAATAAGCTCTGACAGTGAAGAAGACAAGTTACCATTCATGGTAGCCTTCCTGAAAGCATCGGGCAATCGAGATGTGCACACACGTTCTGCTCGACAGGCCCTGGGTCGAAAGCGGAAGTCGGAGAACAGCCATGTACAGAGCAATCCATTTACAGGTGCGGAAGTTACTATCTGACTGCCTCTGGCTTCTAAAAGTAGACTAATAATTATACACTCTCTGACAGAAAAATTAAGCACCTAGAAAAAGAGAGTATGTAGTAAAATTAAACCTCATGAAGATGTTACATGGTTTTAGTTAACTGATTACAGAATTATGTTTGATGAACAGTGACATTTTCAGTGCACACACACACTGCTGTTCTCCCACCAGTAGGATATTGCACATAGACTTGGATATATTCACTGATTTTTTGTCATATAGCCATTATGTCCGTTACTGAGGTAAGTTTGTCTGCAACCGCTATTAAGAACAATATACACAAATTTGAATTAATAGGAAGAGCCAACTCTTCAACTCATTATTTTTGACCATATTCAGGACTTTTCATAACAGTGCACAACAATTCAGGACATGGGAGAATTACCATCAATATAGGATTAATAATAATTTATCTTTGCATAATCCACATCGGTGGTGAGAGGTTAACAGCAGTATTGCATATACAGTTTTAATGTAAATATAAACACAGATTTCATTCATTTTGCATTGGAGATAATGGTACAGACTCACTGGTACTTGTGTAATACTTTTTAGTGGTGGAGGTTTACTCAAGAAGCTTGTTTTTGTTAAACATCGAACTGCAGATGCCCATAAAGTGGAGGTTTACTGTTCCTAGTTCTTTTTCCACAAAGCTTTAATTAATGAAAACACTCTTTCAATAGATGCATTAAAACCTGGAATAGCTAGTGAAGATTCAACAAAGCATTTAATATGTTTTGGATACATTCACTCATTATGAAAATGAGTGAAAATTTTCTGTCATTATTCACTGACACTTAATATTTGGCAAACCAGTCTTACAGTTTACTTTCACAATATTTACTTACACAACAGTACTCATCAAACAGTTCTCCCTCATATACCATGAAGCTTGTGTTTCTAGGTTTTACAAAACTATACAGTTCTTGAATGCTACTGCAGGTAATGGTTTTATTTCAATGATCCACTCCATTGGCTGAAGAGGTTCCTAAAATGGTTCTCACCCTTTACAAATGTACCCAATGTAGGTAGCACGGAAAGCTGTTGTGATATTGTTAAACTGATCCAAATGTCACTAGCTACTCACTTTCCAACTTGTGTAACTGCGGTTTTACTACAGATGTCAAAAATCTTTCCTTTTCAGTGCACAAAGTGCTGACTTGAAAGGAACTGAAGGGTAAAGAAAGAGAGAAAATTTTCAAAGGAAGATCTTCAAGTTTATAGGACACTTCTCAAGAGACAGGAAGTAGGACTGTGACATCTGGAAAACATCAGTGATTCTTTTAGACAATTGGCAGAAGAGAGAACTATGTAGTGCTCCTACAACATAAAAGTTTTTTATAGTGTGGTAAAACAGCCATTAGTATTTTATAAAATGCATTTTATCCATCAGCTGTTTGTTTGTCCCGTTAATCATCTACTAGTTTCAGTTATTAACCATCATCCAGGATGTAGAGTAAAACAGATATGTTAAAAGCACTCCATATACCAATGAAGCTGAACAACAACGAAATTATCCAATGAAATTGCACAAACATCTGACATCATTTGTCTTAGAATACTACTGTCATTTCTCATATTGATTTGACATAAGATATGACTACCAGTATTCTAAGACAAATTATGTCAGATGTTTGTAAAATTTCCCTGGATAACTTTGATATTGTTTAGCATCAGAGGAATGTGGGATGCTTTTAACTAATCTGTTGTACCCTACGTCCTGGTTGATTGTTCATAACCAAAACTTGTAGATGACTAATAGGACAAATAAACAGCTAATTGTTAAAATGCATTTTTAACTGATCTGTTGCACCCTACATCCTGGGTTAGTGTTCAAAACCAATACTGGTAGATGACTCCATAGTAGGTGTTTGTATTTTCAGTTGAAATTGCTACAACATGTGTCTTAGGCAGTAGCTTTTCCAAAAGCTGTAAGACATACGAAGTCAAATGCTCTACCCTTTTAACACCAATGTTAACCAACTGCAACACTTTAACTATGGCGCCTTTATCTGGACTGTGAAACCTAACCACTAAAGGAACCACTTTGATGTGGCAGGAAGAATCTGTCATTACTGAAATGAACTATGCTTCTTTCCATTCCTTCATTATTTGTTCCATAGCAAATCGTACCATCACATTCTTGGTAACTCATATTATTTACATCTGTGAGCATGAGAACTTGTTGAACTGTGATTTAATTACATCAGTGGTACAGTCTATGGACTTGAAATTCTGGTTGTGCATGACTGTGTGGTATGCAAATGTGGCTTCTTGTGCCAAAAGTTACTTAACCCTGTGTGAAACTACCTTCACCAATAAATACGTATCAGTTGCTGATCTTGAAGGATTAGCCAGAATCACAGCTATGTTTGTTACCAAATGCTAATTTTACACCACAAACTGTACACTCACCACTCTTACCATGTTCTTTAATGAACAGGAATCATTGCAGGGTCTTAGTGTTTAATTTGCACTTGCATTTTTCAGGAAATACTGTATTAAGAGAAAGTTTATCGAAGTCACTGTCACAAGCATTGGAAATGTTAAACTACAATAAAACACACCAGCCAGTGGCTGAAGGAGCCACAAGCTGCTGGTTGCAGGGCTTTGACATCATGATATTTACCTGTAACTGATTCAAATAAGTCCTTGCAATCATCAAAACCCTCTAAGGAGAGGAAAGACAAGAAAATGTCCTCCAAGAAGAAGAACATTTCAGTGGGCCCCACACCACCAGATAGTGCCTCTTCCACTCCTGTGTCCAAGGTGGAGATTCTGGCAGCCTGAGGCCCTGGTTCGCACCACATGATGGAGCCCTGAATGTACGTGTATTGATGCCATAACCCCTCAGCCAGTGGCAGCAGGTGACACTAGGGCATAACCTGCCTCCTTGGTCACTTCATGGCCTCACAATACATCAACAACATTAATCTCCAGTGGAAGTGTAGTGGTTTTTTCCACCACCTGTCTGAGCTACAACATCTTTTAAACACTTCCTCTGCCTTTTGCATTGGTCTTCAGGAGACTTGGTTTCCATCAACAAGGAGCCAAGTCTTCGTGGATACCAGGGATATTTAAGAATCATACTACCTGTGACAGGATGTTGGGCAGAGTTTGCACTTATGTTTGGACACTCTATATAGTGAACTTGTGCCTCTTAATACACCTTTGGAGGTGGTAGCTATCTGGGTAAGGGCATTTCAGGATATTACCATCTGCAGCGTTTACCTCCCTCCCAATGGTGACATGTCTCAGATCATATTGTTTGCATTGGTTTCTCAGCTTACCCTCCCCCTCTCCTCCCACCTCCCCTAATCTTGGATGATTTCAACACCCATTACCCATTGTGGGATGGAATCACAGTAACGACCTTGAAAACTTTTTGGCACAAATTGAACTTTGCATCTTGGATACTGGTACCCCCATGCACTTTAGTGTGGCGCATGGAACTTTCTCGGCCATTGATCTTTGGTTTCTCAACATTGCTGAATGAGGTGCTTTCTCCTCTGCTGTCACCTTTAGCTCCCCAGCACATGGAGATGTTGATGAGGTGGTCCAGAATACATCTACAGCAATTCTTTTGGCAGCTGATTTAGCAACCCCCTGTTCCTTGGGCTGCCCCTACGGAAGACAGTACCTTGATGGTCGTGAGAAATTGCAGAGGCCATTAGAGATGGCACCTCATTGCCTTTAAGCGGCTGCATGCCTAGGTCTGTCACCTAATAAAACAATGGAAGTGAGAATGCTGGGAACGGCAAGTTTCAACCATCGAACCACGTTCCTCTGCTTTGCAGGTTTGCGCCAAGATCAGATGTCTCTATGGGTACCAGACATCTGCAGTTGTACTGATAGTACCTGAAATGGTGTGAGCCAGATGCTGTCACTGAACATTTGACTCTGCTTTACACTCGAGCCTCAGCATCTGAGAATTATCAACCTGCCTTTGGAGGCATATAATAATTCATTCAGTGAGTGGGAATTTGTCTGTGTCCTAGCCCACTGCCCTGATACAACCCATGGCCGGACCAAATCCACAACCAAATGATCAAACATGTACTTCTGAACTGTCAGTGGCATACCTTTGCCATCTTTAACTGTATCTGGAATAATGGTGAGTTCCTGCAGCAATGGTGAAAAAGCATCATTGTTCCAATGCTGAAACTGGGTAAGCACCATCTACAGATGGACAGTTACTGCCGATTAAGCCTCACCAATGTTCTCTGTAAGTCACTTGAACGCATGGTGAGCTTGCAGTTTTGTTGGCTCCTTGAGTCCTGGGGTCTTCTGGCTCCATTCTGGGGTGGTTTTCGCCAAGGCCATTACTCTATTGATAATCTGATTTACCTGGAGTTTGCCATCTGACCTGCAAGAGGCTTGTGACACAACATGGCGAAACCACATCCTTGCTACCTTACATGAGTGTGGTTTCTGGGGTCCGTTTCCAAATTTTGTGCAGAACTTCTTGTTGTGACACACTTGCTGGGTTAGAGTTGGTGCTTTCCACAATAGCCCCATAACTAAGAGAATGGAGTCCTGCAGGGCTCTGTATTGACTGTCCCTCTCTTTCTAGTAGCTATCAATGGCCTAGCAGCAGCTATGTGGTCCTCAGTATCACCCTCCTTGTATACTTACAACTTTTGCTTCTACTATTGCTCCTCTACTGTGGGTGTTGCTGAGTGCCAACTGCAAGGTGCCATACAAAAGATTCAGGCATGTGCACTTACCCATGGCTTTCAGTTTTCAGCCACCAAGACTTACATTGTGCACTTCTGTCGATGTCATACCGTTCACCCACAACCAGAACATTACGTTGATGATGAGCTACTCAATTTGGTGGAGACTTAACACTTTTTAGGAGTGGTCTTCGATTCTCATTTGATGTAAACTCCCCATCTTCACCAGCGTAAGCAAAAGCACTGGCTGCACCTTAATACACTTTGCTGCCTGAGTAACACCAGCTGGGGTGCAGATTGCACTACTCTTCTGCAGTTTTACAAAGCACTGATACCATCCCATCTTGATTATGTGAGTCTGGGATTCGGTTCAGCATTTCCCTCAGCACTGTGGATATTGGATCTGATTGCCTAAGAAAGACTAGGAACATGGACATCACTGTGGGATTCGACTTGCAACAGGAGCCTTTCAAACTAGGCCTGTGAACAGCGGACTCGTGGAGTCCGGAGTCCCTCCATTGTGGATCAGGCGCCAACAATGCCTTGTCAATTATGCTAGCTATGTTCACAGCTTGCTGAAGCAACTGAACTGCCATCTTCTCTTTTCAAACACGAAAATCCATCTCCCACGGTCTTCAATCTCCCTGACTCACTAACCCTGGTGTTAGGCGACTATGCCTAAGTGGCTGACTTAGTTTTACATTTTATTCATGAAGCGGGCTAACCTGATTGGCCCATTGGACGGTTGGCAGAACACATTGTTGCCTCCTCTGCCCAGACTGAGCTGTGGCTGTCTGGATGTCCAGCCCAATCCTCACCCTTTCTGCTCTTCCTCTCCTCCTCTTGCATGATCTGTTAGACTTGTTCATCTTTTGTCTCTGTGTGTTTCTCTTGCCCTGTCCATGTTCCTAGTCTTTCTTAGGCAATTTCTGAGTAGAGTACCTCTGGTAAGTGGTGGTGGTGGGAGGGGGGTTGTATGTCCCCTCATTGCACTCTGCTTTCTGGGGCTTCTGGCTGCTCCCTAGATGGGACAGCTTGCCTCACTTTCTTCCCGTGTCTTCCTTTCTTTTTCTTGTCCTTTATCTCAAATTCATTGACCTTTGGTAAACTTCGGGTTTTCTTCCCCTGAGTTATGTGAGGTAGGCTATCTCTGATCTACAGTCATATATACCTTTCTGTTTGAGGAAAAAGGGACTGATGATGTAGTAGTTTGGTCTGTTTAATGATCCAACCAACCAACCTAAAATTAACTGCAGTATACATGCAGGTTATCTGAATCTGTGGGCACTTCCATTTAGGGCTGCTTTCACTATTTAATGGCATATTCTTGGTGATTAGCATGTGACCCATGTATGTATACTTTGATTATATTAAGTCAAAGAGGGGGGGCTCATAATCAATCAATTCACTGATAGAGCACATAGTGAACTACCTGATATGTGACTGAATCTTGTGATAGAGCATATATCCATTTTAACAAAGAGATAGAGGGGCTGGCCAGTACTTACCTCAGCTCAGTACAGCCAATAGATACACAAAAAACAGAACCAAAAATTTACGTTCCTAGCTTTCGGAACAAATGTTCCTTCATCAGGGAGGAGAGAGGGGAAAGAAAGGGAAGAAGGGAAAGTAGATTCAGTTACTCACAACCCAGGTCATGAAGCAACAGGGAAAGGAAAACAGGGAGGGTAGCAAGGATGGAGGCATGGTTGTCAGAGGGAAGCCAAAGATATTCTACTGTAAGTACTGTGCCAGCTTCAAACCAAAGAGGATGCATACAGAAGCAAAGAGGTATATAGTACAAAGATAAACACAACTATGTAGGATGAAAAGATGCGTGAATGTCTAAAGAGGAAAGGGAAAGAGGAGAAGACTGAAGAGTAAATGGGAGTGAGATGGTTTAACGTAGGAGCTCCAGCGTTAGGTGTGTTATGGAGACCCTTAGGCAGATAGCATTCAGGTCTGGAAAGAAAGACAAAGTGCACTCGGTTTATCTGCCGGAGGGCATCATCTGAGATGTGGAAGCGGCCTTGCCTGATGATATCAAACATGCTGGATACAGTCGTGTGCAAGTTGTGGCTCATATCGGTATCAATGATGCATGTCACTCGGGTTCTGAGGCCATCCTCATTGATACAGGTGGCTGGCAGAGATGGTGAATACAACCGGTATTGTGTGTGTATGGAAGCGGAGCTCACAATTTGTTCTCAGAACTGATCTGGGTCCTTAGATTTGGAGACTTGTGGAGGGTCTCAACCAAAGGCTTTGTTGACTCCGTGAAGTCTCGGTTGCAGATTTCTAGACCTGCTTATATTAAACGGGGATTTGTAAGACTCCCCTTGATAGGTCAGGGGTGCACTACACAAAGGAAGCAGCTACTTGAGTAGCAGAGTGCACATGAGAGTTTTTTAGGCCAGATGGTAGTCAGAGGTGTTCTGATGAACAATTGCCAGTTGATATGCAGTGAGGGAAGTCAGCCAGCATTAAGAATAAAGACACTTTGACTGTCAAAATTTTATCAGTAAACTGTCGAAGTATTCCTAATAAAGTATCTGGATTTACTGGCCTCCAGGAAAGTTCACACACTCAGATTATTTTTGGGACCAAGACCTGCTGAAACCTGAAGTGGAATCTTCTGAAATATTTAGCGAGTCATGGAACATATATCGGAAAGACAGATTAGAGGCCATAAGAGGGTGAGTGTTCATTGCAGTTGATAAAAGTATTGCTTCTATTGAGGTCAAAGTTGAGTGTGACAGTGAAGTTATCTGGTCATGTATAACAGCTGTAGATGAAATCAAGTTAATTGTTGGATATTTTTACCAGCCATCTGATTCTGCTGTAACAGTCGTAGAGTCAATCAAAGAAAGACTATGGTCAGTAGTGCATAAATATCCAGATCATGCAATTCTACTTTGAGGCAACTTTACCGTACTGGGTGTAGACTGGGATGACTGTGGATACATTTCAGGGGTACAGACAGGCAGTCATGCAAAAAACAGGGTGTGCATAAAGTCTGGGGACACTTTCAATTATTTATTGCACAAGAACCAAACATTGTACAGATATCATACATATTTCATTTTGAAGAGAAAACCTGAAAGTTTTTTTCATGGATACCATGATAGCATAGTTTGGTAATCTGCTGATAGACAGCGGTAGTCGCAAACATGGGGAGTTCAGGTGCGCAGCGAGCTTTATGTGTGTTGGAGTTGGAAAAAACAAGTGTGCTACAGCTGTTCAATGGATATTTGCAACCAAGTATGGTAAGAAGCCACCAACAAGGTAGGCCATTTACCACTGGTACAACAAATTCATTACATTGGGTTGCTTGTGCCCAGCAACACACAGGAAGCTCACTCCGTGCCTGAACTCTCCATGTTTGGGACTAGCACTGACTATCGGCAAATTACCAAACTATGCTGTGGCAGTGTACATGCAAAAAACTTTCAGAGTTTCTCTTCAAAATGACATATGTGTGATATCTGTACAATGTTTGATTCTTGTGCAATAAATAATTGAAAGTGTTCCTGGACTTTATGTACACCCTGTACTTTTGAATATGTTTTCTGTAGATGGCCTTGAGTAGCTAGCTCGGCAGCCCACACGCTACAAATTGGCGGATCTCATCAACAATTTCATTATAGAAACAGGGATTAATGTTCATGATGTCAGTGCAGTTGTTAGCATCTCTTAGACAGTGAATTGACATCACTTAGTCCATTAAGATGGATGTAAAGGAATTGTGGACAAAGTTTAAGCAGATTGTAAACTGTGGTCTGGAGAGTTATGTGCCTAGTAAATGGATAAAGGATGAAAAAGATCCTTCATGATTTAATAACAAAATTCGGAACATGCTAAGGAAACAGAGGCTGTTACTCTCTGGTTCAAAAGAGAATGCGCAAATGACAACAAGCAAAGGTTAGTAGAGATTGTTGTATCTGTGAAAAGATCTATGCACAAAGCATATGACAACCAGCACTATTGCACCTTAGTGAAAGATCTGGCAGAGAACCTGAGAAAATTCTGGTCTTACGTAAAATCGCTAAGCGGGTTTAAGGCTTCCATGCAGTTCCTTGATGACCAGTTTGGTGTGGCAACTGAAGATAGCAAAATGAAAGCTGAAGTTTTAAATTTCATGTCCAGGAAATCATTCAGACAGCAGAATTGTGCAAACATACTATCATTTGACCATCGGTCAGACTCCCTTATGGATGACATAGTAATAAGCTTCTCTGGTCTAGAAAACAAGTGAAAGATTTGAAAGCAAATAAATCATCAGGTCTGGATGGGATCCCAGTTCAGTTTTACAAAGAGTACTTATCTAGTCTGCATTTATCATGAATCTCTTTCCCAGCACAAAGTCCCAAGTGACAGGAAGAAAGTGGAGGTGACTCCAGTATATAAGAAGGGTAAAAGAATGGACCCACAAAATTGCAGGCCGATATCCCTAACTTCGATTTGCTGCAGAATCCTTGAACATATTCTCAGTTCAGATGTAGTAAATTTTGTTGAGACTTACGTCCACGAATCAGCGTGGTTGTAGGAAGCATTGCTCATGCAAAACTCAGCTTGCCCTTTTCTCACATGATATAGTGTAAACTATGGATGAAAGGCAACAGGTTGATTCCATATTTCTAGGTTTCTGGAAAGCATTTGATACGGTGTCCCATTACAGGCTGCTTAAGAAGGTACGAGCATATGGAATAAATTCACAACTATGCGAGTGGCTCGAAGACTTCTTAAGTAATAAACCTTGATGACGAATGTTCATCAGAGACTAGGGTATCAGAAGGAGTGCCCAGGGAGGTGTGATAGGACCACTGTTGCTCTTCATATACATGAATGATTTGTCAGACAGGGTGGGCGGCAATCTTTGGTTGTTTCCTGATGATGCTGTGGTGTACAGTAATATGCCGAAGTTGGGTGACTGTAGGCAGAAACAAGATGGCTTAGACAAAATTTCTAGTTGGAGTGATGATGGCAGTTAGCTCTAATTGTGGAAAAATGTAAGCTAATGCAGATGATTGGGAAGAACTAACCTATAATTTTCAGATACAGTATTACTAGCGTCCTGCTTGACACAGTCAAGTTGCTTAAATATTTGGATGTAACACTGTGAAGCAGTATAAAATGGAACAAGCATATGAGGACTGTAATAGGGAAGGTAAATGGTCAACTTTGGTTTACTGGGAGAATTTTAGGAAAGAGTGGTGTGCATGTAAAGGAGACAACATATAGGACTCTTGTGCGACCTATTCTTGAACACTGCTCAGGAGTATGATTGAAGGAAGACTCTGAAGCACTTCACAGATGGGCTGCTGGATTTATTACCAGTAGGATCAAACAACAAATAAGTGTTACGGAGATGCTTCAGGAAGTCAAATAGGAATCCCTGGAAGGAAGGCAACATTCTTTTTGAGGAACACTAATGAGAACATTTAGAGAACTGGAATTTGGAGCTGACTGCCAAACAATTCTACTGCCGCCAACATACATTGCATGTAAGGATGATGAAGATAAGATTTGAGAAATTAAGGCTCATATGGAGACACGTAGATAGTCATTTTTCCTTCATTCTGTTTGTGAGTGGAACAGTAAAGGAAATGACTAGTAGGGGTACAGGATACCCTCTGCCATGTACTGTACATCGGCTTGCAGAGTATGTATGTAGATGTAGTTTTATTGTCCTAATAGGAGATAATTTCTTGCATGCTGATCCTGGTCATTTCTGTTTCAAATCACTGAGCACCTGACTCAGTAACATTACATGTTAAGAGCCAGTAACTATAACACATTTTTCTGAAAATCATGATGACACCCTGTGAGTCCCAAAGAAACAGGTGCCATCTCTTCTACCATCAACAAAACAGTTCTGGTTTTTCAGTGCCGTATCTCCTTTGCCAGTCTTAGTGCAGAGGTACTGGGCTCTTATTGTAGACAATGGAGGTTCATTTCCCCATCTGGCCTATGGGTTTAGGTTGCTTGGATTCTCTAAAGCGCTTAAAGCTAATGCCAGGATGGTCCTGCATTATGTCAATGGAGTGTTAAGCCCTAATCTTTCCTTGTTCCTCTTTTGCCAACCTGTAGGTTGTTTGGCTACAGAAGATTAGTGACAGTTAATGCAGACTTTGCTCAGCTGCTTTGCATGTCTTCCATGACAAGTCTCATAACATGATTTTATTTACATTCCTGAGACAATGTCTCAGTATTGCTGAATTTCTAGCTGACTAATTTTAGCCATTACGAATCAGATACTTCTGCATTGTAACAGTGATATTCGCACTGTTGAGAGTTATCTGTCACCAAATGAAGTATAACATTTTGTCTCCACTCTGTTATAAGAGCACAGACCTTTACTGTCCATGAGTAGTGCTTTTACCAAGTAAGCCATCTGCTGTGGTATAACTGTGATTTTTTTTTAGTACCTGTGCTTCACTCTTTTAGTTTAGCTCACCTTCATACTTTGCTGGCCTAGCACACCTACTATAAAAACATGCCAAACAGTAACTAAATCACTGCCTGTGAGTCGAGGTATTACAAATTATGCCATTCGCTAAGCAGAGTGTGTGCCATACATTAAGCTGCCTGACAGGTTAAAACTGTGTGGTAAATCAGTATTTAAATTCAGACTGGAAGATGATGCTGTCAGAAAGTAGGCATACTCTCACTGTTTTTCCCTCTCTAACATCTTACAGCAACACATGCTAGGTCAACACTTCATTGAGGAAGAAAGTGTTCGTTGCTCAGAATGGTGTAATAAGGCTAACAACAGCTGCACAGTACATTCACTGTCCTATGTAGTTTGTTGTTAATAATTGACTGCAGTGTGAAAACATTCATACAGACAATACCAGATGGAGGAATGACTTACGCTAACCTTCACTAAACCTTAATGTGGCAACGAAAGGATTGAAGTATTCAGCCACAAAAATCATTGAATACTTTCTCAGGGAAGGATCTTCATGTAAAAGACAATCCTGTAAATGGTCAGCACGTTGCCATATTTTTCTCTGTGAAAGTGTATCTCGTTGTAAACTAACTGACACATTCCACATTATAATGATAAATTCATGTTATTGTCCATAAAACATACAAATAAGTGACTAAGTAAATAATTGCAATGAAATGAAATATATTTTCATGAATTTAATTCTGTAAGTGCTATATAGATTTTTAATTTTAAAGCCTTTTATTTTTTAGATACAATTCCTCACTGGACATCAAGGAACTGCCAGCTGCGAACGCTTTATGTGAACTTTCAGGATCTTGACTGGAAGGTGTGTAAGACATTTATAGGTTGAAGTACTGAATTGCCAACATATGATGATGATGTGAACTTACACCAGTCAAACTTGTTGCAGGATTGGATAATTGCCCCAAATGGTTACCATGCCTGGTATTGCAGTGGTGAATGTAACTTTCCTCTGAATGCACACATGAATGCCACAAACCATGCAATTGTGCAGACCTTGGTTCACCTGATGTACCCAACACACGTTCCAAAGCCGTGCTGTGCCCCTGTGAAGCTCGGTCCAGTGCACTTGCTGTATTATCTTGACAAATTAGTCACACTCAAAAAATTCAAGAACATGGTTGTGAAGAGCTGTGGCTGTCACTAACTGTGTGTGTACTCTATTCATGATCACTGTGTTGCACTTTCTTTCATTGTAAATATACCATCGTTCATGAATGTGTACTTGTGAACTTCATGGTGAAATATATTGTGCAGTGTTTTTTAAGCTAGTTTTGATAAGTAATTATATAACCAATATTTTTTTAACTTCACAGACAATAAGAAGTGATAATTAGCAATTTTTATCAGCCATAACTCTATGTAAATATCTGGAACATAGTTAGAAAATATACATTACTGTTTTAGGAACTTTTACCATGGTTTATCTTTTTTTTTACACACTGATGAGACAAAACATTATGACCACCTGCTTAATAGCATGTTAGTCCACTTTTGGAATGAAATACAGCACTGATCCTGTGTGGCAAAGATTTAACAAATCCTTGATGGATTTCCAGAGGTAGGTGGCACCAGACATCTATGCACAGATCATGCAGTTCCCATAAATTACAGATGGTGGTTTGCGGGTAAGGAATTGGTGCCCAATAGCATCCCACAAGTTCCACTGGGTTTAGGTCAGGAAATTCTGTAGCCAATACACCAATGTGAGTTCACTGTCATGCTTCTCAAACCACTGTAGCACAATTACAGCCTTGCGATGGGCTGTTATTGTGCTGGAAGATGTCATCAGTGTTGAAGAAGACATGAAGCATGAAGGTTCTCAACAATAATGTTCATGTATTCTGCAGCTTTCATGGTGCCTTCGAATACCATCACAGGCTCAATGGAAGCCCAGTTGAACATCCCCCATAGCGTAATATTGCCTCCACTGGTCTGCATCAGTGAAGCTGGGCATGTTTCGAGCAGCCTTTCATCTGTATTACCATGTATTGAGTTATAACCACCTACCTGGTGAACAAATTTCATTGATCCATGGTCCAGTCTCAGTGATCCCATGGTGACTACAGTCTTAATTGACAATATTGGTTTAACAATACAGGAATGCACATTTGTCTGTTGTGGATCCCTAATTCAACAATGTGCACTTTATGGTGTGCTCTGAAACCCTTGTGCCTGCACCAGCATTGTACTCTCTCATCAGATTTGCCACAGATCACTGCGTATTCTGCTTTACAGAGCAGGCAAGCCTTCGGCCTCCATTTTCCATGATGAGGCATTAAATATCTCGTTACGTACTCGCGGCTTCCCCATCCTTCAACCACTTTGCATAGATGCTCATGACAGCAGCAAGCAAAGACAGTTTGCTGCGGAATCCTTGAACATATTCTTAGTTCAAATATAACAAATTTTCTTGAGACTGAGAAGCTCACATCTACAAATTAGCACAGTTTTAGAAAGTGTAGCTCATGTGAAACTTAGCTTGCCCTTCCTGCAGTTGATATACTGTGAACTGTGTGTGAAGGGTAACAGGCAGATTACATATTTATAGGTTTCCAGAAAACATTTGACACCATGCCCCACTGTAGGCTGTTGACAAAGGTACGAGCATATGGAATGAGTTCATTGATATATAAGTGGCTCGAAGACTTCTTCAACAGAACCCACTATGTTGCCCTCAAAGGCGAGTGTTCATCAGAGACAAGGTTGGTTGGTTGATTTGGGGGACGCGACCAAACAGCGAGGTCATCTGTCCCATCCTATTACGGAAGGAAGTCGGCTGTGCCCTTTCAAGTGAACCATCCCACCATTTGCCTTAAGTGATTTAGGGAAACCATAGAAAACCTAAGTCAGGATGGCCAGGCACAAGTTTGAACCATTGTCCTCTCGAGTGCGAGTCCAGTGTGCTGTTCACTGCGCTACCTTGCTCAGTCAGAGACAAGGGTATCACAAGAGTGCACCAGGGAAGTTGATAGCACCTCTGTTAATTTTTATATGTATGCAAATTATCTGGCAGCAAGGGGGGGGAGAAAACTGTGGTTTTTGGTGATGATGCTGTGGTCTATGAAGGTGTTGGAAGTTGGGTGACTATAGGAAGATACAAAATGACTTAGACAAAATTTCTAGCTGGTGCGATGAATGGTAGCTAGCTTTAAATGTGGAAGAATGTAAGTTAATGTCGATGAGTAGGAAGAACAAACCTGTAATGTTCAGAAAAAGTATTACTAGTGTTCTAATCAACGCAGTCAATTCATTTAAATATCTGGGCACAATGTTGTAAAGCAATATGAAATGGAACAAGCATGTACGAAATGTGGTAGGGAAAGCAAATGGTCAACTTTGGTTTATTGGGAGAATTTTAGGAAAGAGTGGTTCACCTGTAAAGGAGATCATATAAAGGACACTAATGCAATATACTCTTGACCACTTTTAGAGTGTTTACGATCTGTACCAGGTTGGATTGAAGGAAGACATTTAAGCATTTCTGAGGTGGGCTGCTGGATAAATGAGAATCCATGGAGGGAAAAGGACATTCTTTTTGAAGAGCACTATTCCAAAAATTTTTAGAACTTGCATTTGAGCCTGACTGAAGAGCAATTCTGCTACCTCCAACATACACTTAGTATAATGACAACAAAGATAAGGTATGAGACAGACAGTTGTTTTTCCCTCATTCTGTTTGTGAGTGGAACAGGAAAGGAAATGAATAGTAGTTGTACAGGGTACCCCCCCACCAGGCACTGTATGGTGGCTTGTAGATTGTGTCTGTAGAAGTAGATGTAATGTGGCCAACCAAGTTTCCTGTTCCAAGACCCTTGTTCTCAGGTGCCAAGCAATAACAAACTGCCCATGTCAGTTGGTTATGTCAGTGGATTTCACCATTTAATGCCCCATCATCAGTGAAATGATTCCTCATTTATCTCTGCTCTGCTTATAAACTTCCCTTACTGCATTAGTACCTGCAACATCCCCAGCATGTAGTCTTGTGGTGGGCAGTGCTCATAATGTTTCTGTCTTACCAGTGTAAATTCTTTTGAAAAGGTTAAAAGCAACAGTATTAAGATGAGTAAAGATAATCAGGAAGAGCAGAGTGACAAAGCATGACTGCATGACTTGTATACTGTAACTATAGGAAAGACAGATGCTGCTGGTTACTCAAGAATTTAAAGATTCCTTTGAAGAAAACGTGGCAGCTGGATGAAAATCCTCTGATGACAAAATGGTACCAGTCACAGGAGAAAAGGCAGAAAGGTGAAAGGAATATGCAGAGTGGGTGTATGAAGGAAAGAAAGAGAAAGTAGCTGATGATGAGTTAAGTGATTTGATACTGAGAAAAGCATTTCATGGCAGTAAAAGATGTAAATTGTTATAAGATACTTGGAGTACAGGACATTCCTTCAAAATTTTTGACGCTGTGGTGAATCAACCATTGCAAAATTCTTCCATGTGGTATGTCTGCAGAAATTTTCCAGGGAGGATGGGGCCAAGGCTCTAAAATTGTCATTTTTTATATCAATGACTTGGTCACTTTCAAGACCTGTTATTCCATAAGAACTACATTTTATAGGGGACACAAAAAAACTTATATCACAGAAAACTTATGATTGTTCGCTAAATATATGAGTAAAGACTCTGTACTTCAGGTTCTGGAGGGAGGGAGGGAGGGGGGAGAAGGTGGGGGGGAGAGCAAGTGCCCCCTCTTGTAGATGTGCATGCCTATGACATACCTTGGAAGATCGGTTGAAGAAAGATAAACCCACATCATAGATTTGCAGATGTAGGACAAACTTTTGACAATTTTGACTGGAGCGCACTCTTTGAGATTATGAAGTTATGAAGTATAAAAACAGGGAACATAAAAGTTCTCTAAAATTTGCACAAAAATCGAATTGGCAGAGCTGCAGAACATGAAAATGAGTAATTAAACGGTTATAGCTTATCCATCATATTGCTACATTTGTGGACATAGCAATCAGTTAAGGAAACCAAGGAAAAATATGGCAAGAGATGTGAAGTTCAGGGAAAAAAAAGAAGGAAAAATCTTCGAGATTTGCCTTTAATGCTGTAATTCTGTCAGAGACAGCAAAAGACTAGGAAAATCAGTTGAACAGGATTGATAGTGCCTTGAAAAACAGGTTATAAAATGAACTGATGATAATGAAGAAAGAATAGTGGAGGACAGTCAAATTATGCCAGGAAATGCTGTAGGAATATGTTTAGGAAACGAGATGCCAAACTGAGTAGGCAAATTTACCTATTTGGGCAGAAAAACAGTGACAGTGCCAGAAGTACAGTGTGTTTCAGAAGTGTATGGGCAAAGCAGGGAAAAACTTTTTTGAAAATGAAAAATATGTTAAAATTCAAGTGTTAGGTATTTTAGGGTGTTTTTGTCTGGAGCATAGCATTACATGTTGTGGTCTTCAGTCAAAAGACTGGTTTGATGCAGGTCTCTAAGCTAATCTGCCTGTGCAATCCCCTTCCTCTCTGCATAACTATGGCAATCTGCTTATGGAAATGAAACATGGACAATGAACAGTAGAAACATGAAGATAACAAAATTTTTTGATGTGGCGCCACAGAAGAATGCTGAAAATTAGAAGAGATACTATATGTAAATGGGAAGAAATGAGGGTTTATGGGATAAGTAGAGAAAAAGAAGGGACAGATTAGTAGTACATGTCCTGAAGCATCCAGAGTTAGGTAATTTGATAGCAGAGCAAAGTGTGGGGGGTAACAATAGTAAACAGATAATAGAACGTAAATACCATAAGCAGGTTCGAGTGGATGTAGGGCACTGTAGCTTTTCGGGGATGAAGATGCTTACACTAAATAGACTATTGTAGAGAGCGGTATCAAAGCAACGATTGACTGAAGACTACAAAACCACCATCTCTAAGTAATGCTGAACAGATTAGTAAGTTATAACTTCTTGGGTGAGTTGCAAAACTATACATTTGTAGAAACATTTATTTTTAGATACTTTCATTGCAACCAGAATTACTCTCTTTGAAAATAGTGAAATTGGGGCAAGTAAACATATCTGTCTTCTTTTTATTAATTTTTGTCCTGCATAATAAATTTGGGGTAACTTCTCACATATACAAAGAGGCACTCAGGCCACAAAATGGTAATTGGAATAATGTATGTAGTCACACAAATACATCTCTTGCAGACTTCTATTTGAGCAGTTGGGAATGCTAACAACTATCTCTTGGCATATTTATTCGCTGATTAAATTTGTTGTCAACAATCATTTTCAGTGTGAGAATAACAGAGATATTGGAAAGTCATGAATATGTTCAGGTTTGTTTGATCTACAGAAGAGAATTACAGAAGGTCAGAAAAACAGCTAGCAGACACTTGAAGATAGGCACCAGCCACCCCGTGGTTGCCAATTTACAAAGTTTCAGAAACCAGTATTAAATGAAGAATGTAGGAATGTAGTACAAACCCCAATATTCTGCTTTTGCAGAGTTTGCATAGACAAGATTGGATTAATAACAATGAACACAGAGGCTTTATGCAGTAGGCTCCTGCGGTCCATGTGTAAATGGAATGGGGAGTGCTCCTAATATGTGGTACAATGGAAACTATTCTTTGCATTGCAGCTCATAGTGATTTGCAAAGTATAGATACAGTTGTAGAATAGAAGGAATTGCCCAGAAGAAATGATTTCAGATTAGACTTACATTTGCTTTGCTACTTTTCAGACATTGTGGACTATCAGCCAAATGCTCAGAGAATTTTGTGGCTGCATTGTGAACTCCTTTAGAAGCCACTGACATCTGTAGTAATGAGTAATGATGGTAACATTATTTTCCAGTAAGTAGATGATGATAACATTATTTTCCAGTAAGTAGATGATGATGATGGTCGGTTTCTTGGGCACTCAACTGCACCTGTACAAAGTCCCAATTTTTACACAGTCCAATTTTTACACAATCCACTCTAGCCATTGTCACAAATGACAATGATGATGATGATGAAATAATGAGGACAACACAAACACCCAGTCCCTGGGCAGATAAAATCCCCAACCCGGCCGAGAATCGAACCCAGGACCCCGTGGTCCAGAGACAGCAACGCTATCCACTAGGCCATGAGCTGTGGACCAATAAGTTGATGGAAATAAAATGTGTGACTGACAAAGTGTTTTCAAATGTGCATTAAAACTGTTTCTCATCTACAACTCCTTCCATAATCTAGAGGAATCGTAGAGCAGAAATAAGTAGTCAATGCAGATTTCTAAAGCAATATGATAGTGTCTGTGGAACATTTGACTAGTCCCTGATAACTCCCCCCGGCAATCCTCAAATGTGAGGAAATGATGCCTACAGTTTTTCTTATGCCAGAGTCTGAGTATCGCAGGTAAGTACTATAATTCACAGTCTTCCAACAGAACTTTTTCTTGCTCATTTCATCTATTTCCCTTGGCAGTCTGGCCCACTTCCTAGCATTTAATGTGCCAAGATTATTCAGCCAACAGTTCTAAAATATTCATAATACCAGTGCCATTGGTTTACCTGGCCATGACATCAAATGTACTGATAACTTAAGTACAGATCATAGCAGAAAGTATTGTACGACATAGTCATAAGCAATGGCTCAATCAGTGTGTTTAGAGAGAAATTATGGGAAGAATGCTGGGGAGAAGTTTGTAAAGAACTGAGTGTTGATGGTAGATTTAGCTCTTTGTTAAACATATTTCTGCAGTATGTTGAATCTTATCTTCATGTAATACAAATAAGGGTACAGTTTAATAGAAGTAAGGGTGGATGGATAACCTGAGATTAAAGTATCTTTTGTCAAGAAGAGAGAGCTCTAACTAATTCAGAGCTTAAGTTCCATTAGCATAAGTATTGTCAAATACTCAAATCTGCTTTTAAAGAAAGCAAAAGTCATGTACTATGCTCAAAAAACCAAAAGGAGTCTGAAACCTGTTTGGTCAAATAGAAACAGCTAATAGTGGGTCTGCACCAGTTATATTGAGATAGGCAACCAATGGTTGGAAATGTGTTATGGATTGCGTAGCATACACCACATAACCACAGTGCAATCTTGTTCAAAGTGACAACTGCCAGTCTCAATGTATACCTGGCAACAGCACATGGAGTTATGCCACACTCTACTAAAGATCCATGTTGCCTGTTATAACAGGAGACAGGCAGGTTGGACCCTAGCAAGCATGTCTTCATCTGTTTCTAGGTGGATTTAATACACCAACATCTTGACGAAACCCCAGAGGGAGAAGTCCAGAGGCATGAGATCTGGCAGTCATGCTAGCCATGGGACAGGACCTCCTCTTACAATCCAGTGATGTGATGGGGTTATGTGGACACTCAGGTACTCATGGACATTAAACACTGAAGTGGGCTGGTGCACCATCATGTTGAAATCACATCCTTTTGTGGACAACGAGGGGTACACTCTTCAAGAACTGTGGCAGCATCTCTAACAGGAATGCCCGATAATGTGGACCATTTAAATGGGGAGGCAGCAAGTAAGGCCCTATTAGATGAACTTGAACAATGTTTGCCTATATGTTGACAGAGAATCGTCACTGGTGGCAACTGATGTGGATGGCATGGGGATTGTTCTCATTCCAGACATTACTATTGTGGCTGTTGAAAACATCATCAGTGAACTAGGCCTCATCTGTGAACTATACAGACTGTATGAAGTTTGGTGCTACAGTACTGTGGGGGATAATCCATTGAGAGAAGTGAACATGGGTCAAAATCCATTGGTCTCAGTGCTCACACAGGTTTCGCCAGTAGTCTCCACACTCCACCCTTCAAAGTGTGCATTTTACAGGCAAGTTGATGGTTGGTTATTGCTGGGTTGTCAGACATGTGATCCAAAGTCTGGTGTTCGGACATGTCTTTGGCGCGAACCTTGGACAGTTCTCTGTGGCATGAACAAACCTGACTCTCATAAGGTGGCATCCACAGAGGTAAAATTCTTTCAGTTAGGATGATGTCAGTTGGGAAAGCATTCTCTGTACATTCATGCTGCTTTAAGGGCACTACATCATTCTGCACTGTACGTTAAATGCATGTCTGCCAACTCTTGTGATGAGGAACGTTCCATTTTTGACTATGCGTCATGGTCTGTACACAATAACACTCCTCACCAAGGACACATCACATCAAAAGCTGTCTTGTGCAATGGACAACTGATACTGTGGATAGTAGTGTGTGTGTGGCACAGGCTAATTCCTTGGTGTGATGGATGTGGTCATAACATGATACTTGCACTATGAGATAAGTGGGTACAGTATATCTGGTGGTCAGGGTTGTACACTGTTTATTACCTGCTCCCTATTCCAGCGTACAACACACACCCGGTATGTTTGCGACAGTGTGGCAGAACTCCATGAGCTGTTGTGATACATGCATTAAGACTGGCAGTCATCACTTTGAATGATTATTATGAGCTACATTGTTGTTATGAAGTGTACGCTGTGTATGTCTATAACACAATGCATATACATTTCTTACCATTGCTTCGCTATCTCAATATATAATCAGATGTAGACCCACTGTCACCTATTTCAATTTGACCTGCAAGGTTTGAGACACCCCATATTATACTCCAAGAATAAGGCAAAAGCTATTTGGAACATTTTTAAATAAGAAACTAAAAAAAATAATGATCCTATGAAAAGGAGCCCCAGAAAAAGTTCTTGCAGAATGCTGACACTTTTAAATTATTTTCCTGATAGTGGCAGCAAATATTGCAGTCATTAAAGATGAGCAAATACAGATGCATTAGATTTGCTTGTACACACTGCATGTGCTGCTAACAGAAATTAGTTTTGAAAGTATAGTCCCCAAGCAAATTAGAAAATTCATCAGGTCACAAAAAAGTAGTAATTCTGCTGGCCATGATGATGTTTCAAGTAGAATATTGAAATATTGTCCTGACTTTATAGGGTTACCTGTAAGTTAATATTTGTAATGATTAGGTGACTAGGCATGTTGTCTGACAGACTTAAATATTATGTAGTAGCACACATCTACAAAACTGTACGTAAGACACCACCTCTGATTACAGACATGTCACTTTTTCCAGATGTGTCTGAATTAGTGATCTATGATATAATGGCAACCTTCTTGCATGGACGGAGTCTTGCCTACATAACAGAGAGCTGAGGGTCTAATTAACAGACTATTTCACAGACATGAAACTAACCTCAGAATGAGGGTATGTAAACAGTAGGTGCAGTGACTTTAAAAAGCATTTCAAAAAATGCAGTGTTTGCTGATGACTTATATTGGACAGAAATTGCCTGCAATGAAGAGACTACGAAAGAAAATTTGCAATGAAGACAGAGGAGGGGCGAGGTTTGGTATGCTGCATTAATAATAATAATAATAATAGTAATAATAATCATGACAACATTAGCAGAAGATTAAGAGATAGACACAGGACAGCAGAGAGTGAAGAGCTTCCTATTTATATCTGTTAAGATACAGTTACACCAAAGAGGAAGATGTACTTGGCAAAAATAAAGACACAAAAGAGTTCACAGCCAAGATATTTTTATCCTAATTTAGAAGTTTCCTGGTTTTTTCATTGTGGGCTTTCTTCTCATCCTGCCCTACACATTCTCTTCACCCCTCTTCATTTGATTCTGAAAACTAGTGTTTCTGTCACCTTTTATTTACCTGTATGTCTGCTGTAGTACAGTAAGTAGAGGTCTCTTACTGTGTTCACAGAAGTATTGTTTAATGATAAATGTTAATGTGCTCATGATGATATTAAGCTTAGCAACAGTCTAATAGAAGAAGAAAAACAGTTATTTAAAAAAACTTATGAAGCATAAAATTCTTTTTCAGAGTTGCGTCTTTCCTGTTAATTTTGTTATGATAAACTAACTTGAGTGAGCACAAACATTTTAAGTGGTAAATTATTAATGCTGTATTTAACAGGTGCTACATGTTATTGATGTATTTGTGACTTGTCTGACATTCCTAAAGGTTCTTGTTAATTGTGGAACCTACAAAACATGATGAGTGAATTAATACAGTGTTTTATGTGTTTGTTACATAACTGTGAGAGTAACTGTATACTATTCTGTCTCATTACGATTTCAAAGTGGTACAAAGATTGGCAATTTGCTTTAAATTTTCAGAAATATAAAATGGTTGTTGTTGTTGTGGTCTTCAGTCCTGAGACTGGTTTGATGCAGCTCTCCATGCTAATCTATCCTGTGCAAGCTCCTTCATCTCCCAGTACCTACTGCAACCTACATCCTTCTGAATATGCTTAATGTATTCATCTCTTGGTCTCCCTCTACGATTTTTACCCTCCACACTGCCCTCCAATACTAAATTGGTGATCCCTTGATGCCTCAGAACATGTCCTACCAACAGATCCCTTCTTCTAGTCAAGTTGTGCCACAAACTTCTCTTCTCCCCAATCCTATTCAATACCTCCTCATTAGTTACGTGATCTACCCACCTAATTTTCAACATTCTTCTGTAGCACCACATTTCGAAAGCTTCTATTCTCTTCTTGTCCAAACTGTTTATTGTCCATGTTTTGCTTCCATACATGGCTACACTCCATACAAATACTTTCAGAAACGACTTCCTGACACTTAAATGTATACTCGATGTTAACAAATTTCTCTTCTTCAGAAACGCTTTCCTTGCCATTGCCAGTCTACATTTTATATCCTCTCTACTTCAACCATCATCAGTTATTTTGCTCCCCAAATAGCAAAACTCCTTTACTACTTTAAGTGTCTCATTTCCTAATCTAATTCCCTCAGCATTGCCCGATTTAATTCGACTACATACCATTATCCTCATTTTGCTTTTGTTGATGTTCATCTTATACCCTCCTTTCAAGACACTGTCCATTCCATCCAACTGCTCTTCCAAGTCCTTTGCTGTCTCTGATAGAATTACGATGTCATCGGCGAACCTCAAAGTTTTTATTTCTTCTCCCTGGATTTTAATACCTACTCCAAATTTTTCTTTTGTTTCCTTTACTGCTTGCTCAATATACAGATTGAACAACATCGGGGAGAGGCTACAACCCTGTCTCACTCCCTTCACAACCACTGCTTTCCCTCTGATGTCCTTCGACTCTTATAACTGCCATTTGGTTTCTGTACAAATTGTAAATAGCTTTTCGCTCCCTGTATTTCACCCCCGCCACCTTCAGAATTTGAAAGAGAGTATTCCAGTCAACATTGTCAAAAGCTTTCTCTAAGTCTACAAATGCTAGAAATGTATGTTTGCCTTTCCTTAATCTTTCTTCTAAGATAAGTCGTAAGGTCAGTATTGCCTCACGTGTTCCAACATTTCTACGGAATCCAAACTGATCTTCCCCGAGGTCGGCTTCTACCAGTTTTTCCATTCGTCTGTAAATAATTCATGTTAGTATTTTGCAGCTGTGACTTATTAAACTGATAGTTCAGTAATTTTCACATCTGTCAACACCTGCTTTCTTTGGGATTGGAATTATTATATTCTTCTTGAAGTCTGAGGATATTTTGTCTGTCTCATACATCTTGCTCACCAGATGGTAGAGTTTTGTCAGGACTGGCTCTCCCAAGGCTGTCAGTAGTTCTAATGGAATGTTGTCTACTCCCGGGGCCTTGTTTCGACTCAGGTCTTTCAGTGCTCTGTCAAACTCTTCACGCAGTATCGTATCTCCCATTTCATCTTCATCTACATCCTCTTCCATTTCCATAATATTGTCCTCAAGTACATCGCCCTTGTATAGACCTTCTATATACTCCTTCCACCTTTCTGCTTTCCCCTCTTTGCTTAGAACTGGGTTTCCATCTGAGCTCTTGATATTCATGCAAGTGGCTCTCTTTCCTCCAAAGGTCTCTTTAATTTTCCTGTAGGCAGTATCTATCTTACCCCTAGTGAGATAAGCCTCCACATCCTTACATTTGTCCTCTAGCCATGCCTGCTTAGCCGTTTTGCACTTCCTGTCGATCTCATTTTTGAGATGTTTGTATTCCTTTTTGCCTGCTTCATTTACTGCATTTTTATATTTTCTCCTTTCATCAATTAAATTCAATATTTCTTCTGTTACCCAAGGATTTCTACTAGCCCTCGTCTTTTTACCTACTTGATCCTCTGCTGCCTTCACTACTTCATCCCTCAGAGCTACCCATTCTTCTTCTACTGTATTTATTTCCCCCATTCCTGTCAGTTGTTCCCTTATGCTCTCCCTGAAACTCTGTACAACCTCTGGTTTCGTCAGTTTATCCAGGTCCCATCTCCTTAAATGGCATAGTTAACAAAATTAAAACACTAGAATCCAATGATTAAAATATCACAGAGAACTCGAATCTGTTCACTCACATAAAAAACCTGAGGGTAGCAATTTATGGGGATATGAAAAGGAACAATCACATATGGTCAGTTATAGATAAAACAGATGGCAGACTTCAGTTCATTGGTAGAATACTAAGGAAATGCATCAGGTTGCAAAGCAGATTGCTTACAAAACACTTGTGCGACACATCCTAGAATATTGCTGAAGTGTGTGGGACCTGTGCCAAATAAGACTAATGAGGGATTCTGAATGTATACAGTGATGGACAGCATAAATGGCCACAGATTTGTTTGACCCACGGGGCAGTGTCATAGAGATGCTGAAGAAACTGAAATGGCAGACACTTAAAAGACAGACACAAAGTATCCCAGTAAAGCCTGGTGAATGTTTCAAGAACCAGCTTTAATTAATGAACATAGGAATGTCCTACAATCCCCTATGTACTGCTGTCATAGGGACTGGAAGGACAAGGTTAGATTAACCACAGCATAAACAGAGACATTTAAGCAATTGTTCTTCCCACACTCCATACATGAATGGAACAGGAAGAAGACCTATTAGCTCATACAATGTGAAGTACCCTCTTCCAAAGCATTTCACAGTGGTTTGCAGAAGATGGATGTAGATTTAATAGAAACAACCATATGGGGACATATAAGATGTAACAAAAAAGTACTGTCAGCCTTGCAGGATATATTTTTGACACGAAGAAGAAAAATATGTATTATGGGCATACATCTGGAGAGACACTTTATTTCCATGTCGGAACTCATTTTTTACTACTCTCTATAGTGCATTAATTATGGCAGACACACCAGAGCAGAGCAAATCAGGTATTAAGTTCATTTCTGTCAATACTCACATGCATTTTTAATGGCTGTATGATTTTGACTGACTAGTCATTACCAATAGCCCATAAATATTTCTTGGCCAATGGCCGCACCAAAGCATGCTTGGAGTTGACATTTCTGTGAAATATTTCTTGGCCAACAGATGCGCCAAAGCATGCTTGGAATTGACATTTCTGTTAATAGCATGGCAAGTATAAAGAACAAACCAGTATAGGGTCTATCACATTAAACTCTTTCTTACATGTTCAAAATGGACTCTCTTAGCATTGATGTATGGCTCAACCCATGATCACGTTGAACACCATCTTCACTGATGTATCCCAGGAGTATTGTGCATGGTTTCACAGCTTTCAACAATATGGGCATGAAGACATACCTGTTTTGATGCATTAGAACTTTCAAGTACACTGACAAATAAAAGTCTATGGATTTAGGCCCAAGGGATATCGAGGTAAGGCAATCGGTCCACCACTTTCTAACCCTCTGTCATAGAATTGGATATTGAGAAAGTAATGAGTATTAACACTGAAACAAGGAGCAGATCCATTTTGCATGAAGTACATATCTGTAGAACTCCTTCTAGCAGAAACAGACTGTTCTTTAATGGAGCACTGCAACTTCATGGCTGTAAGAATATGCGACTGTAAAATATATTCACCAACAATGACGGGCCAAACATTGACAGAGAGTCTTTATTGATGATTTGATTTAACAGCTGCATGGGGATTCATATCAGCCCTTGCATGGTGACTCACACAGTTTGTAATCTGACTACATTCAACAAAAATCTCATCTACGAACAGCACAGCTGCACAAAATAAGGGTTGAGCTGATATTGTCTGCACACCCTGTAAATGGTATGGATGTATTAAGTTATCATGTAACACTCACCATATAGTCCGGAAGTAACATTACTTACTGCCACAATTACCTTCTACTGACATTATTATAGGATTATCATCAGTTGCACGAGGAATTGCCTCCTCCATTTGTGGTGTCCTCCTTCCCATAGACCTGTCTATTTCCAAGTAACAGATTTAACTATTCCACACTTCTTAAATGACAATCAATTGTTTCAAATATCCTCTTTGGAGTACCTTGTTTCCAAGACTCTCTTTGTTAGTGCAAACATCGTGTGGCACAGCAAGTAGCACAAGATAATCCATACACCAAGTGGTCATTGCTAACTCTGCATTTGTGTACACTTCCATTGCAAGAAACCAAGTATATGATGCATACCAGTAAACTGTTATATGTTTGCAAGGTTTGTAATGATCTTTTTAAAAGTCAGTGCTAATGTATGTTGTCTACAGATCCAACGAAAATAAATAAATAAATACATGTAACTAAGGCAAATATTACAGTTACATGCTGACCAGATCCATGATGATCACTTTAAAAGTCAATGCTACATGTAAGTAAGGCAATGGCATGTGTTACATGAGATTTCATCAAACGGAAGACAAAGCACTGGCAGTGAACCTAAGAGTTACAATTTAACCATGTGTAACCAGGATGGCATTTTGAACATTTCATGTAAGAATGTGCTGTGAAAAGTTGTAGGAAATGAGTTTCAAAATAGAAAGTGTTTCTGGACACACTTGCCCATGAACATGTTTTATTTTTCTAAATATGTTGGGAAGGGAGTGAGACAGGGTTGTTATTCAATCTGTATATTGAGCAAGCAGTAAAGGAAAGAATAGAAAAATTTGGAGTAGGTACTAAAATCCATGGAGAAGAAATAAAAACTTTGAGGTGAGGTTCGCCGATGACATTGTAATTCTGTCAGAGACAGCAAAGGACCTGGAAGAGCAGTTGAATGGAATGGACAGTGTCGTGAAAGGAGGATATAAGATGAACATCAACAAAAGCAAAATGAGGATAATGGAATGTAGTCGAATTAAATTGGGTGATGCTGAGGGAATAGATTAGGAAATGAGGCACTTAAAGTAGTAAAGGAGTTTTGCTATTTGGGGAGCAAAATAACCTAATGATGGTCGAAGTAGAGAGGATATAAAATGTAGACTGGCAATGGCAAGGAAAGCATTTCTGAAGAAGAGAAATTTGTTAACATCGAGTATAGATTTAAGTGTCAGGAAGTCGTTTCTGAAAGTATTTTTATAGAGTGTAGCCATGTATGGAAGTGAAACATGGACGATAAATAGTTTGGACAAAAAGAGAATAGAAGCTTTCGAAATATGGTGCTACAGAAGAATGTAGAAGATTAGATGGGTAGATCACATAACTAATGAGAAGGTATTGAATAGAATTGGGGAGAAGAGGAGTTTGTGGCACAACTTGACAAGAAGGGACCGGTTGGTTGGACATGTTCTGAGGCATCAAGGGATCACAAATTTAGCATTGGAGGGCAGTGTGGAGGGTAAAAATCGTAGAGGGAGACCAAGAGATGAATACACTAAGCAGATTCAGAAGGATGTAGGTTGCAGTAAGTACTGGGAGATGTAGAAGCTTGCACAGGATAGAGTAGCCTGGAGAGCTGCATCAAACCAGCCTCAGGACCACAACAACAACATGTGGAAAGTATCTCAAATATTTGGCTGTACATTTCTGTTAAACCCTGAACAATGTTGTAGAGTGATTTAATGTGAGACATATAAGCAAACCATTACTTACCTATCGGAGGTGAAACTCCCAGTACAGCAGATAAATACACCTGAATGTAAATAAAGATAGTATTCCTACTACTTGTGACCACGTGTTCAGTCTGAAATGTAGGTAAGACAAAGTAGTTGAGCGTGTTTAGGACGGTAGAGGGGTGAGAGTGTGTGCCAAGTCACTCAGAAGCCAGTTTAAGAGTGACTGACCTTGTCAGAGGAGGAAAGGTGGGTGTGGGGGAAACTTGTTGTTTATTTCTATGTGTCTATCAAAGAATTATCCTTTTTAAAAATACAAAATGGGTGATTTGTCATTCAATTGGTACCAAAATGGCACAGTATGCACACTAGACACGGACAGCATAAGGATACGCTACATAATTTTGTTTTTATGTATCCATTCTGCAGTAGTACCCATCTCTAATGACTTGACTGTCAACAGAATGTTAGACTCTAATCTTGGAGTATCCCAATATCAAAATCTATATTTTATGATTTTGACTGAATTCTGCAACATCAGGAAAGTATTTTCTTTTTTACATTAAAAGTCACAGTAATCATGTTATCCAAATCCTTTCCACAAACAGTTCCATTCTGCTGTGTTTTCATCACTTCACTGAAACTCTTCAGTTGCACTTCGATGAAGGACAAAGTAAGAACATACAACACAGCAATGTCTCTTTTTGGAAACAAGGCTTTCTAAGAATTGCATGAGTTAACAATAATTGTTTCTAGCAAATGTTTAGCGTTTTGTCAAATGATATCTCATTTATGACTGTTGCAAGTCTGCTGATCATAATGTTAGATTAGGCATTATTGCTGACTAATGCTAACCTTCAGGAGGTGAAATATTACACAGTATTGTTTCTTTAGTGACCTGGGCTTCTGTAATCTTTACTTCTCATCTCTTTATTTTAAAATAATTTTTATTCAGTTCCACCAGTTTAAGCTGGGTTGCTTCACTTGTTAGTATGCTAATGCTCTTCTTGTTCTTGGCCTTCTGCTTTGTACACAGTTATTTAATTGTGGATATAACTATTTCTATTATAGTACTGTGTGTCCAGCTGATAACTTGTAAAGCAAGAAATAAGATTAAATTAGATACATTTCTCGTTCAGTGGTCCCACAGCTATGGTATGTCTGAAATATTTAGTAGTAAGTAGGTTGTCAGAAGGTAAATGAGAAAATTTCTTTGAAAACTTTGCACCCTACTAAATGTGATGTGTGTCAAGGTATAGCTCGTAATATACAGAATAGAATCACTTGTGAGGTAGTTTTGAGCCATAGTTTTTTTCTTTGAACATAAAACCCTGATGCAACCATTACTAGCATAGAGGCCAAAACAGGACTCAACAAAATGTCCCTCTGTTACATACAATAATGTGATGACCATTGCAGTGATGATGACACTCCTAATGTTGTCAGAGATGGACTTGGTCCAAAATAGAACTTTTGATATTAATTTTTATCTGTTAAATTTAGCTAGAATAACCACAAAAAGTTTAAAGCAGTTAAAGAGTAGTTAATTATTAATGCAGTTCGAACATCTGCTTCAATTTTTTAACACATCCCCCAAATCCTTCCACATCCCTAAAGGTTCTCCTTCAGAGTGGGATTTACAAAACAAAATGGGTGGCTGAATGGATGAAGAAATTTAATCTATAGCATACTTTTCTTTAGGTGTCAGTGATGGTTCTTGATGAGATGTGCAAAAATACAAATGCCCTATAGATTACAAATATTTATGGATGTTTTTTTTTTTGGACACTGCTTAGTGTTGATGTAATTTAGTAGAGATGAGGCAGTCCACGAACCTACTATGCTGTCATAGTAGGAGGAGAGGTGATACTCCTATGTGGCACGTCCCAGGTGGCGGATAGGGAAGTCCTCACCGGTTTACTGGCGGACTTGAGTGAAATAAAATAGCTCTCACGGACCAAACACACCCTCTGCAGTTAACAACCGGAGTTGTAAATCAGAGCTTGCTCCAACTAAGGTTGACAACCTTCGACAGTCAAAAATGGAAAGGTCTTTTAGGAAAAAAATTCCACCGTCCTGCTCAAAAAGGCAGGAAAAGGCTACATCAGATTCGGTGGGTAGTCAACTAGAAGACAGCAATGAATCGGAGTGTTTGCAACCATCCAAATGCACACTAAAACACAAAAAGAAGATTAAACATGAGCAAATAAATTATATAGCAACACACAACATAAACTCACTACTTCAGACCGGAAAACTCAAGGAGCTCACAGATGAACTAAATAAACAAAAAATTTTAATAACAGGGATCCAAGAAATGAGAAACACCACAGAGGACCCATTCGAATCACAAGGATACAGAATTTATAATGGGAAACCAGGACCGAGGGCAATGAAACAATGTCCCCAGTTTGGAACAGAGTTTTTAGTAAACATAAAAATAATAGATTCAGTAACGGATTTCCAAGCAGTATCACCAAGAATTGCGACTCTAAGCTTTAAAATAATGAATAAAACCTATACAATAATAAATGCTCATGCCCCAACAAACGAAAAAAAATTGTCTAACAAAAACAAAGGAAGAGGTAGATAAATTTTGGGACCTTCTAGAACAAACTGTGAACAGAGTAAATAAAAAGAATGTAAAAATCTTATTGGGAGATTACAATGCTCAGTTGGGAAAAGAAAGGAAATATAAAGATATAATTGGAAAATAGAGTCCACATAAATTTACAAACAAAAACGGTCAAAGACTTGTAGAACTCTGCAGAGAACACAACCTTATATCTAAATCAACATACTTTAAGAGGAAGCCAAGTAAACTTAAAACATGGAAACATCCAGACTGGAGGAAGGGCGAGTGGCAGCTAGACCATGTCTGTATGGACAAAAATTTTCATAAGGAGATCCACAATGTTAAAGTACTGAGAGGAGTAGACACAGGCTCAGACCATTATATGGTTAAAATTAAAATCAAATTCACACCGTTAAAGAAGAGGACCGGAAAAACTAATAAAATAAAAAGGAGGTTTGACCCACATCAGCTAATTAAAAATAATAAGTACCAACCAATAACACAAACCATCAAATTAACATATGATCTAGAACAACGAGTGCCTAATCTTAAAAAAGAAGCAGAGAATCTAGCTCCCTTGAACCCACGAAGGAAACATGCATGGTGGACATCAGAATGTGACAAATTCCATGAAGATAGACACCAAACATGGTTAAAGTTTCAAACACATAAAACTGAAGAAAATGCCACAACCTAAAAAATGAAAGAAAAAAATTCACTCAAGATATTAGAAGAATCAAGAGAGGATTTCATAAAGATATTATAAAGTCTATAGATTGTAATTATCATAAAACCAACTCCAGGAACTACTACAAAATCTTTGGGAAACAACTACAACAATATGAGGCCCCTACACTGATACTGAAAGATGAAGATGGAAGAATGACACACAGTAACAAGGAAAATGCAGAAATCATGGCAAAAGCATTTTACAAACTTCTGAATTGCGAGGAACCCAAAGAACCCTTACAAATCAACATAAATACCCCAATAAAAACCAAACCTAACAAACTAGACCCTCCAACTTTCCAAGAAGTAGATGAAATTCATAAAGAACAAAAAATTTATAAGGCATGTGGAGAAGATCAGGTTTTTGTTGAAATGTGGAAATATGCAAGTGACACAGTCAAGACCTCCTTACACATGGCTCTAACAAAAATTTGGGTAACAGAACAATTTCCCGAACATTGGACCACAGCTATCATCCACCCACTACACAAAAAGGGAGATAAGAGCAACCCAAAAAACTACAGAGGAATCTCTCTCCTAGATTGCACATATAAAATTCTATTCAAGATCCTATATGAAAGAATCAAGGAGCAATTAGAACAGGAGTTAGGGGAATATCAGGGAGGTTTCAGACCATGGAGAAGCTGTGCAGAGCAGATAATTAGTTTAAAATTGATTATGGCATACTACAAGAAATGGAACAAACCTCTGGCAATAACATTTGTAGATTTTAAGAAGGCATATGACTGTCTCCGCAGACCTTCAGTATTAAAAATTTTAAGAAATCTAGGACTCCATCCAAAACTAATTAAAATAATACAACTCACTCTAACTAACACCAAATCAAAAGTGAAGTTTAGAGGAGAAATTTCGGAACCATTCCTCATAAAAACAGGCTTAAGACAAGGTGACTGCCTATCACCATTACTTTTCAACTGTGCACTGGAATACATAATGAGAGAATGGTACAAGGACAATCCAAAGACGATAAGAATTGGAAGTGCAAAAGATGATATTAGCTTAAACTGCTTGGTATTCGCTGATGATCTTGCTCTCCTAGCCAACACCGTTCAAGAAGCCAGGCAACAAGTGAAATCACTACAAGAAATAGCAGAGAAAGTAGGCCTTAGAATATCATTTGAAAAAACGGAGATTATGCTAACTGATCCACCACTTGCAAACAAAATTACAATAGGAGAACAGGAAATCAAAATTGTTGATAAATTTAAATATTTAGGCGAAATAATAACATACAATCTAAATGAGAAGCCATCATGGCAAAATAGAATAAAATAACTGAACTATGCAAATTACATTACCAAAACTACATACAACAAAAAAAGCCTATCTATAGATGCAAAATTAAAACACTATAAAACAGTTACACAACCAGAAATAACGTATGCAGCTGAAACTATCTTCAAAACAACTAATACAGCAGAAATTGACAGAATACTAAAAATAGAAAGAAGAATAATTAGGACATGTATAAATAAACAGTATAAAATAAATGGACATTGGAGAATAGTATCAAATGAAACAGTATATAAGAAAATAGAACCAGTCATGAGCACAATCAGGAAGAAACGCATCTCATTCTTTGGACATCTGATGAGAACTCCAGAAAACAGAATTCGTAAGAAAATAATACAAAAATTGTGGAATAGCAAGAGTGACATTAAATGGATCACAGAAATTAAGGAAGATATAAAAGAACTTCAAATTACAGTAGATGACCTAAAAAACAAGACAGAGAAAACCAGAATACTGCAAGACCCGCAAACCAGACTACAAATGAAAATCAATAAAAGGAGTACGGGAAGAGTTGTCTCAGATGAAGAAAGAAAGAAAATATCTGAAAGAATGAAGAAATATTGGGCAGACAGAAGAGCAAAACACCTTTCATATAAGAATAGCCTCTAATAATTATATTACCTAAATATATTAAGTTATTGTCGAACCAAATTGTATCCATGTGTAACAACTTGTTTAGAACTTTGTATTTTTGACTACAGTGGTCCAATGAAGGCCATAGAATAAATAATAAAAGAGATGAGGCAGTATTACTGACTAATGCTAACCTTCAGGAGGTGAAATATTTTGTACTTCAGAGAGACACACACATAAAGGTAGAAGCAATGAAATTATCATAGCTTTCAAAACTCTTAGTTCCTTCCTCAGGGAGGTGAATGGGGTTGAGTTGGAGCGATTAAAAAGGAAAGCCAGGTCACTCAGATCCCATTCTATCTTTCTCTTCTACCCAAGAGAAGAGCTAACAGATCTTAAAGCTAGAATAATATCATCATTGTTACTTTTATGTGCATGTCTCAGCAGTACTACACATTTTGCCACCAAAAGGTAACAATTAGCCAGGGATTCTGTCTCACATTTGTTAGTTTTCTTGACTGAATTTTCCTTTGTTAATGCAATTTCTCCATCAAATGTCTGACGAGGCCAGAACCTACATGTATGATGACACAGCCACATCATGGGTACAAATGTGACAAGTTCATTCATTCACACATCGTATTCCATAAATCTCATCATGAAGCAGAGTCTTCAGAAGCATGGAATGACTCGAGTTATAAATGGCAAAGCCAGCCATGGAAGGCTACTTCTGTAAAACAGACTAACAACCAATTTCAAGAGATGATAATCTACTCACATTGATAATTATGGAATTACATTATTACTATACACCTTAGCATTTATATAACTGAACACAAAAAACTATTAGCTGCCTATGTACTGGGACAGTTAAAAATCTGTCTAATAGCAGCATTGATGTTAAATGTAATGTACCTCCCTGAGTCCAAAAGTAAGAGTGGCTAACACTTTTCGATTGTATGGGGATTAATGTGAACACTGACGTTAACTGGAATTTACCTCCCAAGGCTCAAATGTAAGTTAGCCATCTAGCATTGTGCTTCTGCCAGGATGTAATGTTCTATGAGACTAAATATTGAGGTTTCTACTCATTCAACACACCCTAGAATGCAAATTTATTAAAAATGTAGAGTTATGAACTCTCTCTCTCTCTCTCTCTGTCTCCAAACAACTAGTTTGTGATACATAACTAGCAGAAATCACTGTTGGTCCATTTGTAGAATATTTATGGCTTTAAACTATATGTTAAGGAAGTAAAAATGTAGGTTGAAGGCATAATTTTGATTAAGTATGACATTATGGGAACAGGAACAATCACAAATTTTCTTGTCATCAAATTGTGCATTACTTTAATGCAAATCATTTTAATATATACATTTACATGTTGTAGAAATAGTATAAAAACTCATATCCTAAGAGGGTTTGTTAACTTGCTGGAAGACTGGTGGAATGGAATTTCTGCTGGAACTGGAGATAAATAGAACTAAATATCACATTTTCATTTACATACCTAATTACAAAGGAAAAATATTTTAATTTTGTGTGTTATAAACACATTATTAAATCATAGTTTAAAGCTCTGATTGCTACAAAAATCTTTTATATAGGTTTGTGTCACAATGTATCAAATTAAAACTGAAGAATGTTCTTAACCACAAAAAGTCTTGAGAAAACTTATAACTATCAAAAACTCTATCCTTGTTTTTCATACAAATTTGTCACTGATAAGTCTGATTCTACAGAAATTACTAAGTGTGGAATTAATTATTCTGCTGTATGATACTTTTACTTTTATGTGCCTGTTATTTGTTTTGTACAGGCATCTAAGTCACAGTCTGAATATTTATATAAGATTCACTCTTACTTTTCTTCCTCTCTTTGGAATTTCCTTGGGCTCATATTCAGAAAATGTCTTAGAACCATATTAATAAGCAAATGTAAAATGAATTGGATAAATGAAAAATTAAATTAGCTTTCTCTGCCCTGTTTCACTGAAAAATTGCAGTCTTTTTCCTTCTGAGCATCTGCTTCTCAACACATAGCAGTTTGTTAGTAACAACTTCCTTAATTTTCAGAGTTAGTGATTATATATGAAAACATTATTCAATTATATTGTTGGTACTGTTTAAAAATAAACAATACTCTACTTTAAGGAAGCATGTTCATCTGAACAGATTGTGAATAATTTACAAGCCTGTAAGAAATTATCTTCAAGATGGTTTTTAGATGCAAAGTTTTCTCAAGAAAGAAAAGAATATATTATGAAAGTTATTGCACAAATAAAAAATACAACAGCTTAGAATACATCTGTAAAAGAAATTAAATCTTCCTTCAAAAACTATTATAAAACAAGAGCAATCCAATCATACTGTTCCAAACATCTTGCCATGATTATTATCACTTATTTCCATGAAAGTGAAAGTGAAAAACTATTTGCTTTTGTATGCACAGCTCTACAAAACATGCTCCTAACTTTTTTTGCAACCTACGTTTCCTAAATATTTAAACGTTCAGTTTTTTTATCATCCAGTGGAAAAAAGACAGAACAGAAAACGAGAAGAACAGAGGCACTGCAGATGCTTTGATCCATGCCCAGAGACTGCAGCATGCAAAAGAAATCATAGACTTGCATTAAATAAAGTTTGACATTAAATAATGTTTATGTGGGTAAATCATTATCTAAAAAGCCAGAAATGATTTTGTATGTGTGCATGCGTGGAAACTAGTAAATGTATGTCTGGCACATTTTGTTTTTCATTTGTTCAGTTGAAACTCACTAGCTTGTGTCCACACTCACAGTTAAAGCAACTTTTGCAAACCAAAACATTGCGTATTTTGTGTATACAATTTAGCGGTTCAGAAGCGAAGAAAGAGGAATGTAGGAAAATTTATATGAGGGTCATTTCTACTGGTTTTAAGTATTATATTTTCTAGATATATGCTCATAAATTATTAATGACTGAAATATGTAACAAATGAATTTTGCAAATGATTCATTGTCTCACAAATTTACAGAAGACGAATGTAGAACCAGAAAAGAATTTTCAGGCAACTATAAGAAACTAACAATACTTATGCCATGGAATTCTAGAAATTTATAAGTGTAGGAACAATTATTAAAAATGACATCACAGTTGCTTACAAGCCTTGGAAACATGCAGAACAACATGCAGCTATTTGGTGACTAGTTTGTGCAAGGAGTTTTGATACTGCATGTAGATGTATACTGAAGCAGTTATACATGGAAATCACACTGCATCCTGAACTAACACACAATCTGCAATATAGTTCACAGCCACTCAGATACAGAAATATAGCATTATAACATTCAATGCACATCTAAAGATTAATTTCTACAGGTGGTATCAACCATCTATGCAGTATGTAGGAATGCTGATATTTATAATTACTCATAAAGATCATCAGTGATAGTAAATGGCTCAGGTGTGTCTATGGTGCCTGATTCTTTGATTGTAACTGGCTTCAGTGGACGGTCATTCGAATCAGTAGGAACATGTTCTATCATGTGAACAACATTTTGACCAGTGACAACCTGAAAGAAGAAAACAATTATTATTTGTATATATATTCTGCTTCTTGTTTCACATACCAAGGTGTCACAAATTTCAGAATGATGTCAGTAACTCACTTTGCCAAATATGGTGTGATGTCCGTCAAGCCAGGGTGTTGGAACAGTTGTTATGAAGAATTGACAACCATTTGTATTTTTACCTGAGGAAGTCACAAAATAAGATAATTAGTTGAGCTTCTGTAAGGGTCATACTAAAAGTCATGAGCAGTCCATTGTTATGAATATTATTGTTTTATGGGCAAACTATACATAGCAAGTTCCTGATTATCTGGGTAATGTTTATATATGAACAGTATGGCAAATTTTGAAAGAATTAAATAAGTGTGAAGTGTTCTGTTATAAGCAGAATGAGTATTTTAGTTTAGAACAAACTATTATACATGTGACTCATGATGAATATGATGCAGGATGCGACTGTCAAACACCCCTGAAATATTTTTCCATTTTGTTCCATTTCATCTTCAGGTCAATGCAGGGGCTCTGAACTTTTTACTCTGGTATTGAGGTTGTCATTTTACAGTTAATCTAAATTCACTCTCATTATGAACCACAAATATTGTTAGGTGGTACATGAACTGTTACAAAAATTTAAGAATCCCTAGGTCGCAAGAAAGGTTTTTGCAATATGTTCCGTTATCAACTTCATACTATAATCTTACTGCATGCCTCAGTAGAACAGATGTTTTTTGACCTTAACTGCATTACCTCAGAAGATTGTGCCATAGGACAGTATTGAGGGAAAGTGTGCTAACAATCTGCCAGTCCAAAGGTCAACTCAATGAGAAAGATTTCTAACCACAAAGCAGGCAGAACTGAACATTTAAGTTAACCTATTCATGTACTGGTGCCCCCTCTGTTTATTATCCATCTGCATGCTTAGGAACTTTGAATACGGAGTCTCACTGAGAGAAAGAAAGACTGATCAGTACCTGCTGGATAGTAATGCATGTTAAGGTGCTGCTTCTGGGATGAGGAAATGCACTGGCCGCAGACCTAATCTGCTTGGCAGATTAACAACAAGGACTGGTGTGCTGCCAGACTGGATGTGGTTTGTAGGCAGTTTCCCACATCTCACTAGGTGAATACCAGGCCAGTACCCAAGTTCCACTTCAGTTACATCATTCGTAATCATTTCAAAAACGTTTGCTCACTTCCACATGAATAACTCTGCATGCAGACAGTTGGGGTACATATATTCCATCCTTGGTGGTAACAGGGTGGTGACAGGAAGGGCATCCAGTCACCCCTTAAGTTAACCGTGCCAAATCCATACTAACCATGCTGACTCTGCACCAATGTTGGACAAAGGCAAAAGAAAAAGTAGACTGTGCTGATTAGTGAGAGTACTTACCTGCATTAGCCATACTAATAAATCCTGGCCCACTGTGTGTCAACTCAAAGCCTTCATCATCAAAATATTTTCCATAAATACTTGTTGATCCAGTACCATCATGGTTTACTATGTCACCACCTGGAAAGACAATTTTTGTATTGACATTAAAGACATTAGTGTCATAGTTCTCTACAATGGAAATAATGTTTCAAACTGAGTAAATCCTCTGCAAATATTTTATTTATACTTGTATGTATTTGCAATAATGTGATGGTGGTGGTGGTGGTATGTTCTACAGCCTTTAAGATCTCCTTATTATGGATCTGTAGAACGAAACGTATATCTAATCTAATCTAATCTTAGGGCACTCAATGAACTTAGTGGATTGAACAGTCATCATTCACCAGCAGTCTTCATGTTACAATGTTCAATGGGTACCTGCCTAAAACACATTAACTAGTATCATTATAAATTTTTGTGTTATATATGCTTTATGGCATGTTAAACCATGTTAAAAAGTAATTGATAATATTCATAATTAAAGGTGATGCTAAGAACAGATGAAAAATAAAACAGCATTATAAATTAAAGCCACTACCCTCTGTCTGTCTCTCTCTCCCTCTCTCTCTCTCTCTCTCTCTCTCTCTCTCTCTCTCTCTCTGTCTCTCTCTCTCTCTCTCTCTCAACAGCTTAGGAGGGTGGCCTGAGTGACCAAAAAGTTTTAAAACTTCTGCAACATACATCTTGTCAGCAGATAAAACTGGTGGTAAATGCTCAATATATCTTAAGGCTGCCCTCTTATAAGCAAATAAAATACACATAGTTAAAATATGATGTGTAAGCAGGGCTAATTTGTAAGCATTACATACTGGTGGGTCCTCTTCTCTAAAAATGTATCTATCAGCCAGGGAAAAAGTCCTCATTGTTTTCTGAATCCACTACTTTTGTCTCTGTGATTGGGAGGACATGAATTATTGTTGAGTGCAGAACTTTATTGGTTGTGGCTTGCTGTGTATTATTTACAGCCAGTCATTCAAACTGACAAAACTTACACAGAAAATCATTGTTTCATACTGCCTGTGATTTTTTTGTTTGAGTGGGCTTATCATGCTCTTTTTTCCTCCATACAATTGCATTTTTGTGTATCAATAAAAATAAAAGTTCTCTCCTCATTAATGATCAACAGTAATGGATAAGTGTCTCAAATAAATATTTGAACAACATACTCCATTCATTCAAATACCAAGTTTTGCAGGTCCAATCATGATGGAAAATCCTAAGGCTTTCATAATCAGTCAAAACACTTCTTTCAACAGAAAGCAGCATGACAACTAGCTTCTCTACACTACATTATCAATAACAGACAGCCTACATTATTTAATGAAGATTTACACAGCCGAAACTGCTATTCATACTTTAAAAACAGTGCTTATAATCCCCACCATCCTCCAAATATAACAGGCCACACCACTGTGTGTGTGTGTGTGTGTGTGTGTGTGTGTGTGTGTGTGTGTGTGTTTAAGAGGACTGTCTGCTGAAAGTCAGGAAATGCAAATAATGTAAGAAGTAATGGCAACCATTCACCCTTTAGTTGAAAGGTGTTGAGCAGCTGATATGCAAATAAAAAAGATTGGGTAGGAACATTGTACCACCATACTCTCACTTATGAAGTGACAAGCACAGAGTTCAGGATACAGGTCATTGCAGATTAAGGCTAGGAGGATGGTGAGATCAAAGGCTGTATTTTTAGGACAGTTCCCATCTATATAATTCAGAGAAACTGACATTGTGGGAAGGATCCAGGTGGCAGCTATTGAAATCGAGCATGCTGTGCGTGGCTGCCTGTTCTTTCACTGATTGACCAACTCTCCTCTTGGCCACAGCTTCGTGGTGGCCATTCATACGAGTGGTCATTCTCACATAAAAGATGGTGCAGAAAATGGAGCAGAGCTGGCGTATGACATGACTGCTTCCACAGATGGCCCTGCCTCTGATAGGATAGGATAAGCCTGTGGTGGGACATAATTGGGATATGCTGTGGGGATGCACATAACAGGTCATGCATCTGTGACTTTCACAGGGATATAACCTATGTGGCAAGGGATTGAGATCAGGTGTGGTATAAGGATGTACCAGGAAATTTTATATGATGAGTGGGCATTGGAATACCATTGTGAAAGAGGTGGCATGTCATTTATTTTATTAAATAACAACTCTTTGTTTCCTACTCATTTTTTCCAAAATTAGCTTCATGTTAGCTATGTGTAGGAACTGGCTACATTATATATCTAGTGTTTGGGTGGTATCTTTTCCATTAGTTATAGCAAACTGAAACATGTACAGCTTTCTGGCTTTACTTCATGTACATAATTTGTGATTACATACTAAGTACAAGAAAGTACTAACTAATGAATTGCAAATAAATCTATGAGGAAATTTTAATGATATTGATATAAAGAGAGCAAAATACAAAACTTTGTTGAGAGTATTCAATGAGAAGATAAAGTGTACAAAATATTTTATTATTTGAAGATTGCAGTATATTAATCAATAACAATGAACACTTCAGAAATGCCAAAAATAATTCAATAAGCAGAAAAGTAACAGTGTACTACTTTTGTCCTCCTACTCTCTCTCTCTCTCTCTCTCTCTCTCTCTCTCTCTCTCTCTCTCTCTCTCTCTCTCTCCAACATCTTCCCCTTGATTTTGTCTCCCCTCCTCCTCACAGTAGATGGATCTCTCACAACCTGCCATCCGAGTGGCCCTCCTTTCGTAACCTTTTCCAGCTTTCTCCTCTTTCCTCAGGGACGAAAGAGGAACATGAAATTCTGCTATGTTTTATACACAACAGAAAGGAATATTAATTATATGAAATACTGTATACATAGTTCTTGACTTCAGTGTCTATTTTATGAATTGCCAACTGCCCTTCCTTTAACAATGTTAGGTAAATCTCTTAGGGACTTGAATCTTCTTCATTGCATTTTATCAAATGGCTCTGAGCACTATCAGACTTAACATCTGAGGTCATCAGTCCCCTAGAACTTAGAAATACTTAAACCTAACTAACACACATCCATGCCCGAGGCAGGATTCGAACCTGCGACCGTAGCGGTCGCATAATTCCAGACTGAAGCGCCTAGAACTGCTCGGCCACACCGGCCGGCTGCATTTTATCATTTGCTGTATTTGCCCATCTGTTTGGCATAGCCTCCTTCACATTCTGGCAGACTAAATCATACACTGCCTATTTTGTGTGTTCAAGCTGGAACTACTATCAGTTCCACTATCTTATCTTGAAAATTGCTGTATAAATTCAAATCACTTTTACAGTAAGGAATATTAGATTTAATTGTTCATAAATATCAGAATATCAAAATTCATCAAGGTATAATAGACATGCATTGTTGATCATTCGTTCCATCATATAGGATGTTCAATAAAGCCAGCCTGAAGAGAGCCTTCAAACATGTGGAGCAAGTCTAGTTATACATCAACAGACAGAAGCAGTAAAGTATACTAGTAACACATTACAACTAATGTTAACCCACTCACATTGAGAAAACAACCCCTTCCTGTCCTAGAGTAAAATTTTGCAGTGTTTAAATAGCGAAAACATTTTGTAGACTTGATCTTCCTATTGAATACCATCAATATAGTTTTATATTTTGCTATACTTGTATTAAAACATTTAGAGTTCCTTCATAAAATCTGCTTGCAATTTACTGGCCAGTACTTTCCTGAAATTTGTGTGTAATCACAGTTTCACATCTGCAGGTAAATAAACTAAATTATAAAGCTGTTTATAATTAAAAGATTTATGTTCGCTACATACAACAGTAGAAAGACTATCAAAAAGCAGACATTACATCATAGCCAGTTTTCAACTGCATTGGCAGTTTATCCTTAACATAGATAAATTTAACGTAATGTGCATAAAAATGAATAAGGCCAATTATTAGTCATTTACACTACTGCCAATTAATTACTGAAGCAGTAGGTAAAAGATAAAGCTGTCATCAAACCAAGTTCAGCTCGAACACCACAGTATTGCCTTACACTGTCTTCTGAGCTGATTTTCCCAGGGACCTACAGTATTAATTTGGACTTTGAACCAGTGTGTGACATAAAAATTATGCCAGAAATTAAACATGAGAGTGCTGGAATGACAATCTGTCACTTCACCACTAAGCCTCACTGTAGTAAACAGAATATGAGGGAGTAGCTTTGTGGAGTAACCTTAAGTGGAATGACCACATAAAACTATTTGTAGGAAAAAGAGAAGATATTGCTAGGATTCACTGGAAGAAACCTAAAGAAATGTAAATCAGCCACAAAAGAAGTTGTTTACAAGGTCGTCATGAGATGCCTCTATAGTACATTATTTGTCAGTTTAGGAGCCTTACCAGAACAGATTAATAGAGAAGATCCAAAGAAGTGTGGCACATATGTCATAGGATTATTTAGCGAGGGCACCATGAAGATTTTAATTAAAGTCCCATGGCAGATGCTACAAGAGAGATGTGCATCACGGAGAGGTTTACACAGAAATACTGAGAGCATATGTTCCAAACAGGGTCAAGTAACATATTTCTTCCTTCATATATTACCTGCAAAATGACCAGAAAAATCTGAGCACATATGAATGGCTAATGACTGTTGTTCTTCCCCATTCACTTTGTGACTGGAACAGGAAAGTAGAGAAATCACAATGGTATCAAAAGTGCTCATCACCATATACTGCAACATAACTTGTGGAGTACATGTGGAGAATGTACCAAACAGTACTTTGTGTTATTGAAATGAGTATGTTGTCAATGTCAAAAATTATAAGAATATAATGATTACTATAAACAAGATGAGGAAACAAACTTTCAGCATAATATTATCACATTTAGTAGAAATTACCTTGAATCATAAACTTCCTAATCACTCTGTGGAATCCTGAGCCAGCATACGTTTTACCATCAACTCCTTTTGTGGCAATAGTAACAAAATTTTTAACTGTCTTTGGTGCAATGCCTCCAAAGAGCCCAATTACTATTCTGCCAAGATCTTCATCTCCATGAGTTATATCAAAGTATACTTGATGTGTTACTTTGTAGTCTTTTGCCTGCAGGTCACACAAATGGTTGATAAATTTTAGTTACAAAATGGTCATGGATGTCCACATGCATACTTCTAGGAACAGTATAACAAATTATTCACATTCTTCATGTCAGGTAAACACTGCAGCTAGGTAAGATTTATTATCTTATAAAAAATAGAAGCACAATGACAGATATGTAAGATTATTTTCTGTGACTTCTTCAGATTATTCATTCACTTCACTTGCAAACAAAATAATAGAATAATAAGTAACAGTGTAATAAATCCTTGTAAATTATTACTAAGGATAGGAATATATTAGACAAGAAAACTGGCATTAAGTGCTTTGCAATATCAATATCTTTCTGTTTTTGCTGTTACCTTTTTTGTATTTCCATCCAAAATTAACTGTAGATATTGATTATCATAACTATTTTTTTCCAATTTGGGCTCTTTTATAGTGTTTCTATGTATGTTATATAGGCACTGCCCTGACTCGAAGCACCTCTAATAACATTCCCACACTATATGTTAATGGGAATGTAACCCAACAACTGTTTATATCCAATTTTTCTAAGAACATTCCTCAAGAGAAGATCTAGTGTTTTACGAAGGCTATTCAGAAAGAAGGGAACATTTCTGTCTGATGCCACTAGGCACGCGCCAATCGCGTATGTCTTGGTATGTGCATGCTCGGCATCTCAGTTGGCATCCATCCATGACCGCAGGAACGTTTCTGCACATCTGGTTTTTTTTATATTTGAATTTGAAATTTGTGCTGCAATCAAAAATCCCACCAGCTGTGAGGTGAGGTCTGTGATATGGTTTTGTTGGCAAAAAACCTAAAACATATAGAAATGTATCGTGACCTGTGCGAAGAGTATGGAAACAATGTAATGAGTGAATATTCCGTCCAGAAATGGTGCATCCAGTTTAAAAATGGCCAAACCAACGTTTGTGATGAAGAGAAGAGTGGACGCCTGAGCATTGTGACTGATGATCTTGTCACTAAAGTTGATGAAACGAATTGTGAAAACTGTCGCTTCACAATAACAGAGCTTTTGCTTTCTTTTCCACAAGTTTCACAGACTTTGTTGTTTGAAATTGTCACTCAAAAGCTAGGCTACCACAAATTTTGTGCATGATGGGTGCCAAAAATGATTACAGAGCCCCATAAAGAATGGTGAATGGGGGCAATGTTGACATTTCTGGAGGTCTACCACAAACATGGTGATTCATTACTGGACCGAATCGTAACCAGTGACGAGACTTGGGTGAAACACGTCAATTGTGAGACTAATTTACAGTCCATGGAGTGGGGGCACACTGATCTACTGTGACTAACCACCACTATTCTTGTTTTACTTTTCTTGTAACCTGTTTTCAAGATACTAATCATTCTGTTCAACTGATTTGCAAGTCCATTGCTAACTCTGGCAGAATTACAGTGTCATTTGGCAAACCTTGAATATTTCATATATTCCTGATATTGTCAGTCTGTGGGTGATCTGCAAAACTTCACAAGCCAAGTTCACTAGTAAAGCATTTTATTGGATGACTGATTTGGACAGAGCTATGCTGTCATAATTGGATCTCATGCATAAGATTACAAGATTCCAAATTACACCATAGTTCCCTCCACAGCTTGCTTTATGTGCACATTGAATAACATCAGGGATAAGCTACAACCTTGGCTCATTTGCTTTTCAACTAGTGCTTCTGTTTCATGTTCTTCGACTCTTAGAACTACGGTCTGTATAAGTTGTAGTTGATCCTTCAGTTCCCATGTTTTATCACTGACAACCTCAGAATTTCAAAAAGTGTCTTCCACTCAATTTTATCATGGGTTTTTTAACCACAGTGTTTTCTTCATCAATCTGTCATCCTGGTTAAGCCACAGTATCAGTATTACTTAGTGTTTCTTGCATTTCTCCAGAACACAAACTGAAATCCCTATGGTCAGTTTCTACTGTTTGTTTCTTTATTACCTAGATAATCTGTGTCTCTATTTTCCCACTACTTATTAAACTAATGGTTCAGTTAAACTCACACCTTCCAGCATCTGTCTTCTTTGGTATTGGGATTGGTACATTCTTCTTGAAGCTGGAGGTATTTTGCCCATCTAATATTTTCTGCATGCCAGATGGAACAGATTGGTAATAACTGGTTCTCCCAAAGACGTGTTAAAAATTTCTTGGTATGAGTTCCACATCATTCGTATAGAATCATGTAATCTGCTGTTTCAGCCTTTTCGCTAAAACCTTTTCTCAGACTTTGCTTGCACTACTGTGTTACACAGTCAAAGCAGCACTAATTTAGGGAGAGTATTTCGTGCACAGATCATAAATGCAATGAACTCACTCATATATCTGCTGAGATAAAATATGTTAAAGAAATTATGTCACTGAGTTGTAAAGACTAATTTGTTCATGAAGGCCATGAAGGGTTCTGCACGTTTTGTGGAATCCATTTAACTAAAACTCCAAAATATTTTGGACTAACAATCAGAAACTAACCTGAAGCCCTCAGCTACTAACCAGCCCAAAAAAAAAAAAAAAAAGTACTGACTGAGCAAAAACGGGTATTAAATACCACGAGGATCATCCACACATATAAAACCCTCATCTGCTCCGTGCTTAGCTATCCCATTGTGTCATGGACTTCTACTCCTCCCACTCCTTGCAAGATGTGCACTCCATCTTGCTTTCCAATTTTGACTACCTCCTCCCTCTCGTGCCCTTCACCTACTCATAAATTTATCACACCTCATCAAACACCTAGTAGACCTTTGCTTCTCCTACATCTCCCATAGTCTTGATTCCCAAAACCTTGTAATCTCCTACATGCTTGAGAATGCTGGCTTACACCTCAACACATTTCATGTTCTTTTCCAATGAAATTTCAATCGTGATTTCGTTTCAGACAACAAATTCATCCCTAAAATCTACTCTTCTTTCCAACCACAATCGACGCTATGCACACCACCCGATTCCAAATGAAAAAATAATGAACTCCTTCATCTTGTTATAAACATGGTTGCCTTTTTTAACTTCTTAAATTATTTTATGTTATGATTATAAGTTATGTAATTTAAGGGCTGAAGAGTGGCAATTTGACTTCTGCCAATACAGCCACCCATTCCAACCCTCAAAAGTGAGAACATAAATAATATTCGTATATAAGAAGAATAAAAAATCGTGTGCAACTAGTTCCTGGGAAAAAGCTGAAATATGGAACCTGAAGATTATACAAGAATTGTGCAGGAACTTTTTAACATCAATTATTAACATCTTTAGGAGAACCAACCAGGATAAAACTATTCCAACTGTTATACAGGATGTATCACACAGGCAAAATACCTTCACATTTCAAGCAGAATGTAAAAATTACAGAACAAAGAAAGACATGTGCTGATAGGTGAGAGTATTTACAAACTGCACACATCGTAAAAATTGAGTGTGTAATCCACAAACTGAAAATCTTAAGACAAAAGTATCGAATACAGAATTGGCCACTAGATGTCTCTAGAAGTGGACCCGCTTGTATAAATGGAGATTGGAAATACAGATATTGAGTCGTCAGTACAGGAGCAGTCATAGCAGTATGGGTCGGTCAGGTGCGCTCAGTCACTTCAAACGTGTACCACTAATTGATTGTCACCTGACTAACAAATCCATCAGTCATTTCAGCTCTTGTAAAGTGGCTCAAATCAACCGTTCATGATGTGATTGTGAAGTGGAAATGCAAAGGAGCAATGTAGCTAAATCAAAGTCAGGCAGACCTCACGTACTGACAAGACAAGGACTGTCAAGCACTGTGGTTGGTGGCTGAAATCAGCAGATAGAACCACTCGTGAGTTCCAAAGTGCTACCAGCAGTCCGGCTACCACAATGACTGCATAGGGTGTTAAAAAGGATGGGGTACAGTGGTCGAGCAGCATCTCATAAGCCACACATTTCTATATTCGATGCTAAGCGATGCTTGAGGTGGTGTTAAGAGAGATGTCACTGCACAATGGAAGACCAGAAACTAGTGATTTGCAGTGATGTATCACACTATACTCTATGGCCATCCTGTGGAAGGGTATGGGCTTGGCGAACACCTGGAGAATGTTACCTGCCATCATCTGTGGTGCCAACAATGAAGTATGGAGGGGGTGGTGTTACAGTTTGGAGATGTTTTCTTGCTTGGGACGTGATCTCCTCATTGTGTTAAAGAAATGCTAAATGCAGAAGGGTATAAACAAATTTTTACAGCAGTGTGTACTGTGTACAGTAGGTCTATGGAAACAGTTCCGAGATTGTTTGTATCACCATGACAATGCACCCTGTCATAAAACAGTATATGTGAGTCAAGAGTTTCTGGACAATAACAATCCTCAAATGGACTGGCCTACCCAGAGTCCTGACCTCTACCCACTGGAACACCTTTGGGATGAGTTACAAAGTCGACTTCACTCTGGGCTCCGGAACCAAACACCACTGGCTTCTCTGGCCGCTACACTGGAGGAAGAATGGACTAGCATTCCTCCTGCGAGACACCTCATTAAAGTGTCACGGCCGGCCGCGGTGGCCGAGTGGTTCTAGGCGCTTCAGTCCGGAACCACGCGGCTGCTACGGCCGCAGGTTCAAATCCTGCCTCGGGCATGTATGTGTGTGATGTCCTTAGGTTAGTTTGGTTTAAGTAGTTTTAAGTCTAGGGGACTGATGACCTCAGAAGTTAAGTCCCATAGTGTTTAGAGCCATTTGAACCAATTTTTGAGTGTCACGAGCAGAATTCAGGCCGCCATAAAGTCGAAGGGTGGACAGACACTATAATAAGTGTTTCGACACTTTTGATTAGGTAGTGTACGTAATATAGATGCAAAAGTGTGCAGGAATTTCCAGCCTGTTGTTTTCCTGCGAGCAGTGCCACTGAGCTGAACATCGAGTTGTTACAGGATGGTGGACCAAAGCCGCCGGAGCGTGTTGTAATTGCAGTATTACATTTTAGTAACTGGTGACCTTGCGTTTGTTTCGTGGTGGTTGGGTGTTGTGTGCTGTCCTTAGGTTAGTTAGGTTTAATTAGTTCTAAGTTCTAGGGGACTGATGACCATAGATGTTAAGTCCCATAGTACTCAGAGCCATTTGAACCATTTGAACCTTGCGTTTGTTTATTTATTTATAGGTTAAACATAAAGTGACGGAAGCAGCCTATAAAATTTGTTTTTCACACACTTGTAAAAAAATTCAAATATTTCACCGCACTGGTATACAGGCAGTGGCGGAAACATCTGGGGGGGGGGGGGGGCGAGCCCCCTTTGCCGGCCATCCTGATTTAGGTTTTCCGTGATTTCCCTAAATCACTCCAGGCAAATGCCGGGATGGTTCCTCTGAAAGGGCACGCCCGACTTCCTTCCCCATCCTTCCCTAATCCGATGAGACCGATGACCACACTGTCTGGTCTCCTTCCCCAAACCAACCAACCAACCAACATACACCTAGAAATTTTGAATATTCTACCTTAGCTACCAATTTCTGATCGAAGTCTATATTTATTAATGGGGTCATTCCATTTGCTGTGTGGAACTGTATATACTGTGTTTTGTCAAAGTTTAATGAGAGCCCATTTGCAGATAACCACATAATGATTTTTTGAAAAACATCGTTTACAATTTCACTAGTTAATTCTTGTCTGTCGGGTGTGATAGCTATACTTGTATCATCGGCAAACTGTACCAGCTTTGCATCTTCGTGAATATAGAATGGCAAGTCATTAATATGTATTAAGAACAGCAGAGGACCCAAGACCGAACCTTGCGGCACCCCATTCTTGATTGTTCCCCAGTTTGAGAAATCACCAGTTTTCTGCATATTATGTGAACTGTTTATTTCAACTTTCTGCACTCTTCCAGTTAGGCATGATTTAAACCATTTGAGCACTGTCCCATTCATACCACAGTACTTGAGCTTATCTAGACGTATTCCATGATTTACACAGTCAAAAGCCTTTGATAGATCACAAAAAATCCCAACGGGTGGCTTCCGGTTACTCAGAGCATTTAATATTTCATTAGTGAAAGTATATATAGCATTTTCCGTTGAAAAACCCTTCTGGAAACCAAATTGACATTTTGTTAAAATTTTATTTTTACAAAGGTGTGAAGCTACTCTACAATACATTACTTTTTCAAGCATTTTGGATAAGGCAGTCAGAAGAGAGATTGGGCGGTAGTTGTTGACATCAGACTGAATAATGAATAAGTAAAAAGTCCTAGTTGTAGCAAGCGCAGCTGTGAAGATTAGTCAAGAGTGAGAGTGATCAGTTGATTGTGAAGTATTAATAATAGTAATTCATAGTAGTTATCGGAGATAAACGCATCAATAGTAAAAATATTGTTACGAGACTCGTACCAATATTTTTATCATTGATACGTTTATTTCCGGTAACAGTCACTTTCGAGAAGATTCCTAAAAACGCATTGTTACTATATAGGCCCTCTATCGAATGCGCTAGAAAGGAACGGAATCGACAATAAAAGTTCCACACACATAAATTGCCGGATGTCATCATTGGAAATTCGCTCTTGTATTAAATGTCTTAAGGTACATATTGGCTTGTCGCTTTCACAGTAGGTATCTGTTCACATTCCATAAAAGTCTGGAAGCGGACATTCTGGCAGCGAATGTTCTCCAAACAACCGAGCCACATGTAGAAGGGAAGCAGAGTCGCTGCCGGGCGGTCACTCTGAAAGCTAGAATCGTCGCGATAAATTGGAAGTGATAAAAAGTGGGCTATTACTACGGACTTCAGTCAGTGTTGTGCTTAGTGATATTAGAAATACATGGAGTGTGACCGTGTGTGTTTTAGTGCTAAGTATACTAGTGTTGCATTTTTCAGTGCGAATAGTGTTATTCGAGAATAATTGACATCTAATATACATACGTGGTAACACTATAATAAAATGGATCGTTATATAATAAGCAAAAGAAAAGTAGAAACATCTGAAGATTCCAGTCACCATTAAGCCTAAAAAAACCACCAGCAGATATACTGGCAGAATCACAATTGTAACTTTTTTATGTCATAAGATGGCATTGCCATGCATATGTGTATAATAAGTTTAAATAAAACTTTCTTAAACTTTGCATGTGACTTGATTATTTTTTATTACGGTAAAAGTAAAGGTAGCTTAAGAAATCTTTAGCGCCCCTCCTTGAGGTTTTCTGTATCTGCCACTGTATACAGGAAATATTTAATGGGAGGTGCTTGCCCCTTGGTTAAGAGCTGGCGTGTTCTGCTGCATGCTGAGCTCAGAGCTGCTGCAGAGGCGACGCAAAGTGCGTTCGCATTCTGGAGGATGGCTGGGATGAGCTCACCGCCGCAGCTGCGTGGCACGCATCGCCCACCGTGTTTTTTGTCCCTCCCTCCAGTCTGCAGTGAAAGACGCGAGCTGTTTTGTTACGCCACGCTGCTAGCAGTGACGTCACACTAAAACGAAAACGTCGCCTTTGTAACGGATCGGGAAGGGGACGGTGGAAGAGTGTGCAGTTCCACGTCAGGGCGCGCAACAAGTCAATGACCGTTACGTGCTGTGGAATATGGAACCTACATCTACGTATTTGCTCCACAGTCCATTGTATAGTGCTCGACGGAGGGTACTTCGTGCCAACAGTAGCGACTTGAAATTCCATTCTCGTAGTGAGTGATGAAAAAAAGTGTCTCAATTTAATCTCACTTTTCTTACGCTCGTGGCCCCTGCGTGACCTATACAACTCTGAAAGCAGTAGAAATGTTTCACAGTCTTTCTCAAAGATCGCTTCTTTAAATTTATTCAGCAGGGCTTCATGAGAACCCTCGTCGTCATTCTTCCAAACATTTCCATTTAATTTCTCCTAGAATCCTTGCTATACCGATCTGTTACGATCTTAGCAATGCGTCTCTGAATAATAGTTCGATGCCTTCTTAATAAGGACTAAAAGGAAGGAGCAGTGGGTACTTGAATAACATTAAGCGCACTGACGTATCGTAGACGACTTCCTTTACAGATATTCTGCACTTTCCCAGAGTCCTTCCAACACATCTGAGTCTTCCAGTTGCCTTCCCATTTCACACGCTTCTTTAAACATAAATATTTATCCGGCGTGAGGTCCTACATATGTTCAGCGCTAACCTTTCTCTTTTGGTTACTGCAATTATACGTTCCAAAAAGATGTGCGCGAAACTAGCAACCACTGGTATACCTCTCGGAAGAACTGGCATACTAAAGCTATCCTACAGCACAAGTTCAAAATTTAAACATTACACACTTCCTCCAGCCCACACAAATTGAGCAAATTTATTGGTTCTTTTGCATTATGTGTGGTCTGGTGCGGACCTAAGAATGTTTATAAAAGCATCGTTTGTTCATGGGCAGTTCGCGAGAAAATTCCGAAAAACCATGATTTTTGAGTACCAGAAGTACCAATTGTTGGGATGGCCACTTCTGTAATTTATATCGTGGCAAATCGTCGAAATTTTTACCAGATATGGTAAAGATGATGTTTTCGGGGAACATTGAAACTTTTTTCGATATCATTACCCGTTACCGAGATCCAGTGGTTCAAAGTTACCGTTCTTACGCACATAATATGTGGTCTCAGACGTAACCGTAGTTTTAACTGACGTACTGAACACATGGCAAGGGTCCTAGGGTCATCACAAGGGTTCTGAGGTAACAAAGCTATGTTTTCAGTCAGCATTTTTCGCCAAGAAAACTTTATGATGCGCTGTGTCTGGGTAATGGACACTTCCTGCAGTTGTACTGCAGTGACAAAGAAAAATGGGCTAAAAAGGTTCTTAACATGCTTGAAAAGAACTTAAAATTACTCCTAGAAATTATGTGAAAGTAGAAAGACTGCAAATTCAATAGAATATCTCTAATAACGTTTTTACTCGTTTAAGATACAAGGCGTTTTCGCTGAACTGCGATCGATGAGCAAAACATACAGAAAAAAATGTAAAGCAAACGATTGTGTGTTAATCTTACATATATGTGTCAAAGTATCTGATTGTGTCAAAGTATACAAATAAAGTGTCAAAACCTTATTGACCTATGGAGTTCGTTTTAAGTACAAGGCACATCCTCATGTAGCAGGGTAAATATAGGTTAGTTAGGTTTAAGTAGTTCTAAGTTCTAGGGGACTGATGACCTCAGATGTTAAGTCCCATAGTGCTCAGAGCCATTTTTTGAACAACAGTCCAGTGAAATTTTGTGAGCTCTTCTTTGGTAAGGAGATTTGTGTGAGGCCTTGTGTTGTCATCGAGAAGGATAAGTTCGTTTGCATTTTTGTTGTGACGAACACACTGAAGTCGTTTCTTCAATTTCCTGAGGGTAGCACAATACGTGTCAAATTGATGACTAACTGACAACCTCAGCTGCCGACAGATGTTGTTGTGCCCCTAGGGGCACACATTTTCAGCTGCCCTCATCGAGGTATAACAACAACACCTGTCGGCAGCTTAGGTTGTCAGTTAGTCATCATTTATTCCAGGGAAAAGCTGCACGGTCATCAGCAGTAACTGTTCTTTCGAGAACAAGTTACTGTCTTCAAATACATGTCAAATTGATCGTTGCACCACGAGGGAGGACATCATACAGAATAACCCCTTCAGAATCCCAGAAGACCGTCACTGTGACTTTACCGGCTGAGGGTGCGGCTTTGAACTATCTTCGGACGAGAGGTGGTATGGCGCCACTCCATGAATGGCCGTTTAGTTGCCGATTCGAAACGATGAAGCCATGTTTCATCGCGAGTGACGATGTTCGACAAAAAATTGTCTCTATCAGCCTCATAACACGCAAGCAGTTCTGCAGAGACGATACTTGGTTGCTCTTTATGGTCCTCTGTTAAGTGGCGAGGAACCCAGGGTGCGCACACCTGTGAGTACCTCAGTTGGTGAACGAGTGTGTCAGCAGTACCAACAGAGACGTCCAATAGAGCAGCGATGTATTTGATTGTGGTCTGTCGATCACTCTGAATGAGAGTTTCCGCACGTTCCAATGTCGCAGGAGTCACAGCTGTGTGCGGCCAGCAGGCACGTGGGAGATTGGACAGGGTCGCGCGACCTTGTTGCGATGGTGACAGACACTAAGCCCAACGACTCATTGTGCTTTTGATCATTGCCGGGTCTGTGCAGACATTCTGCAAGCGCTTGTGTACATCTGTGGTGCTCTGGTTTTCCGTCAAAAGAAACTCACTGACCGCTCTCTGGTTGGAACGGACCTGCGTTAGAGACACCATTTTGAAGGCTACATATAGCGCCGGCACCTATCAGAACTCCATGAAACTATAGGGACTGAAGCGGGAACATTCCATGATGTCTTACAACAAATTCCGCATGTTCTCAACCGAAATTGGCCAAGAAAAAAATGTGTTGCATTACTTATTGAACACCTCTCGTATCTACACATTCATCTATACTCTACGAATCACTGTAAAGTGGGTGGCAGAGGATAATTTTTATTGAATCATGCATTAAAGCCTGTTCCTTCTCCAAGGTGAAGTGGAAAGTGCGACATGTTGTTTCCATGTTCACCAGCAGGGAACTGAACCTCAACACCAAGCTCCGGCTGTACCGGATGGTTGTCCGCCCTTCCCTCACCTATGGCTCCACTGTGTGGGCTACGATTAGTGCCTCCTGGATGCAGACCCTCCAGCGCCAGCAGAATAAGCTGTTTCGGTGGAGCCTTCATGCCCCTCCCCTACGAGGGTAGTTACCCTCCACGAGGAAATGGGCGTGGCCGCTCTCAAGGCGCCCATGTGAGAGAAGGCAAGGTGTCTCTATGCCAAAGTAGAAGCCCTACGTGACACGGTCGCTGGCTTACAAAACATTGGCACCACACCTCCCCGGCACTGGCACCGACACCCTGTCCCTCTCACCATCCTTGAGGACTCCGATTCTGACAATAGCACTGTTACGGCCACTAATGAAGCGTTAGTGTTGACCACTCGATGGGTATCGACCATCGTCAACCGCCACTGTTGATACATAATGTAGTTTGAAGTTAGTTAATATTTGCCTGTGAACTGAACTTCCACAGTTGTATGGGACTTCAAGTCCCACCGCCACACCTTCAACGTGCACTCCAGTGATGTCTTTCGAATGACATCACTGTCCAATGGAACAGTTTTACTATCCACCAAGACAGTAAGACCGTGAGCCACTGGTGAAGCTGTATTTCAACCTCTCACAAAAAACAAAATAAAGTTGTTTGCTTAATTTTATCTGCACTATCCCTGCGGGGTGGATAGCTAGGGGCTGAAGAATCTTTGTAGTTTATGTGCTAAAAGACGGGTCTTGCAGTTTGTCAACTGCGTTCTTGCGAGGTGTACGGCATCTTGCTTTGGGCTCTGCCAGTTATGATTTTTCAACTTCATTGGTAGACTCACTCTATCCGGTCAAACAGTTCTTTGACCATACACATCCCCCTTCTGCTGCCGAAAGTATTGCCAAACAAGATGACTGCTCCTGACTCAGTGAATAAAACGTATATTTTTAAAAATATTTTTCGCTTGGAAAAGAACTCTCAACTTTTGTGGGTTCTATTAGAAACATCAGCACGGTTGTGCGTAAGTTGCGGAAACTGATATCAGCTATGTTAGAGTATTGTACACCGAACAGGCCGAGCGGTTCTAGGCACTTCAGTCTGGAACCGCAAGACCGCTACGGTCGCAGGTTCGAATCCTGCCTCGGGCATGGATGTGTGTGATGTCCTTAGGTTAGTTAGGTTTAAGTAGTTCTAAGTTCTAGGGGACTGATGCTCAGAGCCATTTGAACCATTTTTACACCGAACATGGTCGATGAATTTCTTATCAATTCACCTTACCATAGGTGCCAGTAACTTACTTCATCATTTAAAACCAAGTTGCGAATAAATGTTGTCAATCACTGGGTAAATAAAATGTCACTCTAAGTTTGTTTAAGGTCTATGTCAGTATACTTTACTGTTCTTCGATCGTTAGAGAATTTCCTCTCAGTGCTGTGTCTTTCAATGATGTTGAAAGTTTCATCACGCAGTTTGCTATATAATCCTTTCTGACAGCACTGTTCCTAAACGGTCGTACGCAACGCTAACGTACATACTCTCAGGTTTCAAGACCTTAGGTACTATACTGATCAGGGGAATATGTTCCTGTTTACTTAAAACACTCTGACTGAAAAGTGTGTTACCAGTTGCCTCATTCTATGTTTCCAGCACCTTCTAAAATTTTCCTAAATTTTTGGCGTGCGAAAATATTTGCAACCTTTTTAACATGCAAGTCACTTGTCACTCGCACGAACTACCCTAACCGTAACTCAGTCCCACTAGTGACTTGTCCATCGCTGTAAGTCGCTGATACCCATCCCTTGCCAGCTGCCCTTCTTACTCACTCACTCAGCCTACCTCATCATCTCTTTCTGCCATTGTCACAGCCACAGCCCCCTTTCACAGTCACTGTGTCCCTCTTTGTCTCTGTTACTGCTAATATCTCATTCCTTCCCTCTTACTGCTGCTGCCTCTTCTCACTGTCACTATCACTCTCTTCCTCGTTGTCATTGTAATATACTGTGTCTCTCATTATCATCGCCTCTCACTCACTTCCAATATCTCTTTATTCTCCCCCCCCCCCCCCCCCCCCGCACCCCTCGGCAGTGTCTGGATCATTCTTTTCCAAGCATTGCTCTGTCACTGTCAACTTTGTTCCACTGTTACTGTGTTCCTTTCCTTCTCTAACGCTGACATAGTCTCCTTCGCTCTTTCTATAAAACACAACCACTTTCTAATGTTTTCCAGTATTTATTACTTTTCTGTGTCTTGCCCACTGCCACTGTCTTCTTCTCTCTCAGCATAAAAAAGCGCGAATATGTGCGCATGCCAAATTTTTTGGGAACATTTTTAAAGATGCTGAGGAAGGTAGAACGAGGCAGCTGTTACCCCAGTTTTCAGTCCGAGTTTTTTTAAATAAACACGAACATTTTCGCATTTTTTGTACCCAGATAGGAGCGTCTTTCCGCTTGTTCAGTAAAAAAAAAAATGGTTTTAATGGCTCTGAGCACTATGGGACTTAACATCTGAGGTCATCAGTCCCCGAGAACTTGAAACTACTTAAACCTAACCAACATAAGGACATCACACACATCCATTCCCGAGGCAGGATTCGAACCTGCGACCGTAGCAGTCGCGCGGTTCCGGACTGAAGCGCCTAGAACCGCTCGGGCATTGCGGCCAGCTAGTCAGTAAAATTTAGATAGTTTACTTACACGAAGCGGAAATAACGCGAAACTAATTTTACACTTCAGACCGGATTTCATGAGCAAAAAAAAAAAAAAAAAAAAAAAAAAAAAAAAAATTGCATGTGCTTCAGTACTATACGTGGGGCTCCCAGATGATAACGGAGACACTTAACAGCATATTTCTCCGTGTTAACGTCGCTTTATAAAACTACGTTTTCGCCTCACACCGGATTTTACGTGCGTGTTTTATATGTACAAGTAGGGTAACTTTGAACATCTGCATCCCGGAAACGGATAAAGATGGCGAGAAAATTTTCAAAGTTGTTCGAGATCGGGATCTTAAGAATATATCGTAAGAATTCCAGCCATTTGCTGCCCATAGCCGTCTCGAAATCCGCTGCTGAGTTTTGGTCTGCTGGTGAGGCGAAAATATAGTAAAAAAAACTCTTTTTGTGGGGTTTTCCGAGGAACCGCTCATGAACTAATGGTGCCTCCAAACGTCCCATCAAGCAGGAGGAAGTGCTTAATATTCAATCTTTGACCCTGAACTGTAGGATAGGGATACTAAGACGTTCATCCTAAAGGATACACAAATGGTCCCTCGTCCAATGTCTATCCAAAACACTTGAACCTACCTTTTTTTTTTTAAATTAGCAATAGAACCCGAGGTATGAGCATCGGAAAATCAGTTTTTATGCGCGGCGTTTTGGAACGTATTGCGTACGCATGCTGTCGCATACTTATTGATTCTTTCTAGTAAGTTAGACATGAATAGGAAAGTAGTGATATTCCATTATAATTTGAAGACCTGTTGGTACAATTAGTTCGTTACTCGGAAGAACGGTGTCAATGAATATCTCTGTATGTGCAGAGATGACGTCTCGTAAGCCAACCCAACACATTGAATTTAGTGTCCTTAGCCTTATCTTGGAAGTACTCGCGGAATAAGTTTTTAAATTCTACCACCGTAGCACTGGGAGGCCAAAACGTTTTGTAGATGTCAGCTGTTCCGAAATACAGAGCGGTTTCTTGATTAGCCCGTCCAGTACCTTCAAAAAGTATATTTAAATTGTGACTTGATTCTTTTTCGCATACAGTTGCATACATCACTCATGACGGATCCACCGCCATAGTCTTCGTTGCGTTTGCTCACATCTCGGCCCTTTTGTTCTATAACTTTAGTTAACTGACTTTCGTGTCCTACTGCACATTGACCTTTCACCTGAGTGAAGGAGGTAAATGAGTCACGTATCTTTACCTCTGGACAATTTCCAGAACTATCTTTGATTACTTGATCATAACGAAAGAGTTCACTTAATTGATAAATTTGACTGATTTCCCACTTTTCATTCCCATTTAAACTTTTTCGTGACTTTCTTTGTTCTCTTTGCTCTCGGGTGTCCCAGGGCTTTGCCCTATCCTAGATACGCCCCGGGAATTATCGCTGGATAGCTGCCTTAGTTATGCGGTGATTATTTTCCGCACGTCTCCTCTAAGAGTAAATAACGGAACCGCGACGTGCCGCAACTCACAACAATAGACGGGTCCCTGTAGCCGGCCACTACGTTGCTTAGCATCAGTTCGAGACGAGGTGATTGGCGAGCAACACGAATGTATCCGTCTCCAGTCAGCAAAATCTTCAGAAAACGGTACAATGCAAGAGCACGGAGCAAGGATAGCAGTCAGAGGTAAGTCGTCGACAAATATGTGAGTTCTGCCGACCGTGGCACCCACAACACAGGCGCCAAATCGATTGAACCTTCCTGCGCATGAACAACATAAATTCTCAGAGGTACATCGCACACCGACAAGAACAGTGACACAACTCAAAAACGTGATACTTGAGAAACATCGATTTAAAGAATTTGGTGTAATTTATATATAATTAATATAAGCTTCCTTTAAATTACACATAACTATTTTTTATATTAAATTTCATTATACTCTACACAACAGTAATGTGGATATGTACTTCTGGTCTCGTTGAATGTGAGGTGTTATGAGGTAATTACTAATTAGTTCTTTGATTTGTGCCACTTTCCTTGCTTCTCTAAAAATTTATTTGTTTTTGTTATGACCGTTCATGTAATACTTTTGTCATTTTCCATCCCAAATAACACACACACACACACACACACACACACACATATATATATAAACAAAGATGATGTGACTTACCAAACGAAAGCGCTGGCAGGTTGATAGACACACAAACATACACACAAAATTCAAGCTTTCGCAACCAACGGTTGCTTCGTCAGGAAAGAGGGAAGCAACCGTTGGTTGCGAAAGCTTGAATTTTGTGTGTATGTTTGTGTTTGTTCGTGTGTCTATCAACCTGCCAGCGCTTTCGTTTGGTAAGTCACATCATCTTTGTTTTTAGATATATTTTTCCCACGTGGAATTTTTCCCTCTATTATATATATATATATATATATATATATATATATATATATATATATATACTCACTGTAATACAATACGACATCCGAACATACATCAGGCAAAGTTAGTACATAATTTAGAATAAGGAATGAAAAATGAATTGAAATTATTTTATTAGAAAAATAAAAATACAAAATTATAATTTACGAAAATTAATACAATTTAATAAGGAACATCAATTAGGTACAATTTTAGGAACGCGGTTTACAAAAACGTAGAATCGTAAATAGCCTTACATAATGTAGCAGTACTTTTCGCCGAGAATAGGGGTACAATATGAACCTTTCCTACCGGAAAAATTTCCGTTTTTCCTTGTACGCTGCAACACATGAAATTTTGTAATTTGTCAACAGCTGTAATCATCAAAACAGTGTCTGTTTCTTCAGACATGCAATGAATGCATGCACGCCTGAAGGACATTGTAATGTAAGATACAGACACTGTACAAACGGAGACAATAGTATTAAAAATTACACTTAACTTTTATAAAGAACATAGAATGTGCCGCGCATTTTGAATGACCCATACACACCTGCCAGTAGCAACGCTGAAAATACACGGTTCTTGATATAGCGAATCATGAAGTAGTCTACAGCCGAACATATACAACTGCCTTCGAAGCTGACAAATTGCGAGATAGAGATGTGACTTATTTCGTCCACGTTGGGGCACTTCACACGTATTTTCCAGTGACATCAACTAAACATTGTCAATTTTTGACTTGTGTCACTTTCCTTGCCCGGGTGTGATATATGTATAATGAATAAGGAGATCTTCGACAGTGCAGTTGTATTCAGTGACACCTGATTTTGCAAACCAGTCATCCAAACTGTATACCTCGGTTTGTCTGAAGCAGATTGTGTTGGAGAATCTTGAATGTTATGCATCTTGTAATTACAGCAAGATCGGAATACTATAAGTTATACATTCCGCTAAGAGGTTTCCATGCCGAGAACATTTCTGCATTCGTTCTTACAGATGATTTTCAGAAAGTCGAATGCATCAGCACAGTGTCTTGGAACATAAGTTTTCCGTGAGTATACCATAACAAATAATACATTCGTACTATAATTTGCAACACATTATCGATGGATTTCATACATTAAGTTGTTTCTTTTTTGTCAGAAAACTAATTGGCCATTTAAATCATATATGTCTGAATAACTATTACTCGATTAGCTACGACCAACGGAAACGAACTGCCAACAGCAACATGCAACGGAAAAGCAGCCGACATCGTAAGTGCACTTTAGCCACAGCGTGGTTATTATGGGAATGAAATACGATGTGTAATTGATGTTTATGTTGACATATAATTAATTAAGATGGATCAGCGTTATCTTCTAGGTGGCACTGTCTTTCATGGGCTCATACTCAGTACAGTGCACCCATACATACATGGCTTCTCATCTACCTGGTGCTGAATCAATAGAGAGGTCTCTGGAATTCGACATTTTTGATTCGTCTCGCTGCCAGCTTTGGCGATCAAACCATACTGTGCGCAGTAGTCCCGAAAAAGTATTTTTTTAATACTGTGATTCATTTCGGAGATTAATATTTTACAGCAGGATCACTTGTACAGGAGGTGGGAATACAGGGTGTTTATCAATGAATATCGGGGTTTTAACGCTTTATAATATTTATTATATTAAGCTTATGATATGTCAAATGTAAGAGCAACTCAAACAGTTTTATCAAGAACCTTATAAATGTTCAATGTTAGCACCATTTGTCACACGGCACACATCAAGTCTACAGCCGAGTTCTTCCCAAACGTTTATAAGTGTGTCTTCAGTGATTGTGGCAACAGCTGCTTCAATCCGGTTTCTTAATTCAGGGAGGTCTGCTGGTAGCGGAGGCACGTACAAACGATCCTTGATGAAACCCCAAAGGAAAAAATCTCATGGCGTTAGGTCGGGTGAATGTGGAGGCCATGCAAAGCAAGCCCTGTCATTGGGCCCCTTACGGCCTATCCAGTGCTTGGGTACAGTGAAGTTCAACCAATCGTGTACTTCACTATGCCAGTGAGGTGGCGCACCATCTTGCTGGAAAATTTTCTTCCAACTGAAAGAAGAGCCATTGCTCTGGTGTACCAAGGTAAGAAGTGCCAGTTACAGTAGGTTCACCAAAAAAGAAAGGCCCATAAACTTCCTGCCGGGATACTGTAGGGGAATCTCGTCGCATTTGTACCACCTCGTGAGGATTTTCTGAGCCCCAGATGCGCACATTGTGAGTGTTAACATGTCCACTAAGGTGAAAGGTCGATTCATCACTGAAGACAACATGATCTGGAAAATCTTCATCGTCATGAAACATTTCGTTTGCGAAGTTGGCACGTAACATATGGTCTGCCAGCTTTAGAGCCTGTAATAACTGTGAACGCTAAGGACATAGTTGTACACGTTTTCTTAAAACTTTGCAAACAGTCGACACGGAAACCTGTAATTCACGACTAACCTTCCGGACTGATTTCTTTGGGCTACGAGTGAACTACTCTCTCACTATCTCAACAGTCTCTTCACTAACTCTTGGTCGTCCTGTGCTCTTCTCTTTACAAAGGCAGCTGGTATCTTCAAATTGATGACACCATCTACGAATGTTATTTTCACTTGGAGGATCAGAACCGAACTTCAGCCGGAACGCACATTGCACAGTAACTACACATTCGGTCTTTGCAAATTGCAAAACACAAAACGCTTTCTGTTCACTGTAGTTCAATTCTTTTATCTTGGCGGCTCGCGCATGCCCGACCAGACGCGGGAGATTGCTGCGTTGCCAGTTGCAAACGACGCACGCGCCAAGAGAAGCAGCGCCATAGTATAGCATAGTTCGCAAGCTTACGTTTAGGGGGGAGCGCGCAGTTTATGAAGTAAAGCCACCACGGCCGCATTAACCCTTTCGCTGCTTCAGAGACGTGCTCCCCGCATTCCGCGCTGTGCGCGATTTTGTCAGAACTGCACTGCTCGCCTGTGCAGACACATGGTGTTCCGACTGCTTTGACACATTTATCATTCGATTTCACAATAACTATTTGGCTCAAAAATTTGATTTTTACACATCTTCTTGACTGATACCTTTCCCCCCATAAATGACTTAATTTTGTTTCGCTGTTCAACGCAGTTATTGTGCAGCATTTAATGTAGTAAACCATTGCACGAAATTTTGAAGAGCTTGCAGAGGTAAAAGTCCACAGCGTATACTTTCCGTATGGTCGATTTTAGTTGCCACTAGAAATTTCAGAAAATTACATTCAAACGAATAAAATTCATGTAGTAAGACACTTCGATATTGTTTTTAAATAAACAAAATATTAAGCACCAAACAAATTTGAACTCGGAACCTTTGGCTTAGCAGCCCAACACTTTAACCGTTACGTTAACGCAGCTCGTTGTACAACAGAATTCCTGGAGAACTTAAAAAAATCACGAAAAACACCGACGAACACTGTTGGAATGTCTATGAATTACTCACGTTTCGTCGAAGTACAATAGGAAATAAACAATTACCACTGTTCTTTATTGCGGAAAAGCGGTTGGTGAGAAACGGGTTCCCGGGTTCAATTCCCGGTGGGGTCAGGGATTTTCTCTGCCTCGTGATGACTGGGTGTTGTGTGACGTCCTTAGGTTAGTTAGGTTTAAGTAATTCTAAGTTCTAGGGGACTGATGACCATAGATGTTAAGCCGCATAGTGCTCAGAGCCATTTGAACCATTTGGTTGGTGAGAATGAATTTCCTTGCTATCGCCTGAATCAGGAGGCTTATTGCTTGTTTGGTTTAATTAATTAATAGAATATGAAGCAGTTGGTATAAATAATGCTTTTTCCAAACTTTCTTTTATAGAAAGTCTGCTATCAAGACATTGCTTTTGTTCAATTACTTTCTTTATGACTGAACGTTTCTAAAACTGAAGACACTCATCCGCGCTCTGCACTGCAGTCAAGCTTTGGCAACGTCGTTCTCTGTTCATTGGCTGACTGTGTTTTGTGACGTCAGATGCGCAGAACGAACCTAAACTCGGCCGCCGTCGTAAATGACGCGCACTTTAGTCACCATCTTCGCTACTACCGCTGTCTAGCGGATTGTGGCATAAACATTGCGCACTGCACATGCACACTGATGCCAAACACAACTGTCTGAGTTGCTCTTTCATTTGACATATCATTTATAACTGTAAGTTTAATGTAATAAATATTATAAAGCGTTAAAACCCCGATATTCATTTATAAACAGCCTGTAAATATGGAGACACCGGAAATACAACCCATTACCTCGCCTAATACTGTGTGGCATTCAAAACAGCTTCCAGCCGTTTCGGAATGGATAAATGAAGGTCCTCTATGGTTTTCAAGGGAATATTATACCATTCCTACTGCAAAAGAGTGGCAAGTTCAGATAACAATGACAGAGATAAGATAGCGATCACACTCCCTTCTCTCCAAAGTAGACCACAAAGGCCCACAATATTCAGATCTGGGGACTACTGTGGCCAGGGGAGATGTGACAATTCATCTTTGCGCTCGCTTAACCAGTCCTGGACGATGCGGGCTGTAAGACCAGACACCTTGTCGTCTTGGAATCCAGCTTCACCATTGAGGAACAATCATCGTACAATGGAATGGACCTGATCAGCGTTACTGTCACATAATCTCTGGCAGTAATACGACTTTGCAGAGTATCCATAGGGCCCATGGAATACCATGATATGGCTGACCAAATCATCACTGAATCCCTGCCACGTTGCACACTTGAGACATAAACTCGGTCAGTAGTTGGACATAATGTGATACGAGACTCATCCGAGCAACTTGTAATGCCGGAAATGCAAATCCTCCTATTTCCATCCTGAAGATATGACATTTCTATGTCCTGTGTCTTTATGTATTGTAATTGTTTTACTATATATATATATATATATATATATATATATATATATATATATATATATATATATACAGGGTGTTACAAAAAGGTACGGCCAAACTTTCAGGAAACATTCCTCACACACAAAGAAAGAAAATATGTTATGTGGACATGTGTCCAGAAACGCTTAATTTCCATGTTAGAGCTCATTTTCTTACTTCTCTTCAAATCACATTAATCATGGAATGGAAACACACAGCAACAGAACGTACCAGCGTGACTTCAAACACTTTTTTACAGGAAATGTTCAAAATGTCCTCCGCTAGCGAGGATACATGTATCCACCCTCCGTCGCATGGAATCCCTGATGCGCTTATGCAGTCCTGGAGAATGGCGTATTGTATCACAGCCGTCCACAATACGAGCACGAAGAGTCTCTACATTTGGTACCGGGGTTGCGTAGACAAGAGCTTTCAAATGCCCCCATAAATGAAAGTCAAGAGGGTTGAGGACAGGAGAGCATGGAATTGGTCCGCCTCTACCAATCCATCGGTCACCGAATCTGTTGTTGAGAAGCGTACGAACACTTCGACTGAAATGTGCAGGAGCTCCATCGTGCGTGAACCACATGTTGTGTCGTACTTGTAAAGGCACATGTTGTAGCAGCACAGGTAGAGTATCCTGTATGAAATCATGATAACGTGCTCCATTGAGCGTAGGTGGAACAACATGGGGCCCAATCAAGACATCACCAACAATGCCTGCCCAAACGTTCACAGAAAATCTGTGTTGATGACGTGATTGCACAATTGCGTGCGGATTCTTGTCAGCCCACACATGTTGAGTGTGAAAATTTACAATTTGATCACGTTGGAATGAAGCCTCATCCGTAAAGAGAACATTTGCACTAAAATGAGGATTGACAATTTTTGGATGAACCATTCGCAGAAGTATACCCGTGGAGGCCAATCAGCTGCTGATAGTGGATGCACACGCTGTACATGGTACGGAAACAACTGGTTCTCCCGTAGCACTCTCCATACAGTGACGTGGTCAACGTTACCTTGTACAGCAGCAACTTCTCTGACGCTGACATTAGGGTTCTCGTCAACTGCACGAAGAATTGCCTCGTCCATTGCAGGTGTCCTCCTCGTTCTAGGTCTTCCCCAGTCGCGAGTCATAGGCTGGAATGTTCCGTGCTCCCTAAGACGCCGATCAATTGCTTCGAACGTTTTCCTGTCGGGACACCTTCGTTCTGGAAATCTGTCTCGATACAAACGTACCGCGCCACGCTATTGCCCCGTGCTAATCCATACATCAAATGAATCTGCCAACTCCGCATTTGTAAACATTGCACTGACTGCAAAACCACGTTCGTGATGAACACTAACCTGTTGATGCTACCTACTGATGTGCTTGATGCTAGTACTGTAGAGCAATGAGTCGCTTGTCAACACAAGCACCGAAGTCAACATTACCTTCCTTCAATTGGGCCAACTGGCGGTGAATCGAGGAAGTACAGTACATACTGACGAAACTAAAATGAGCTCTGACATGGAAATTAAGCTTTTCCGGACACATGCTCACATAACATCTTTTCTTTATTTGTGTGTGAGGAATGTTTCCTGAAAGTTTGGCCGTACCTTTTTGTAACACCCTGTATATGCCGCGCTTTCGGGGTTTGGCAGCATGTAATTGCGCTCGACTTGCTATGATAGTTTTTGGCACGGTGTCGCGGACGGGAAACATTAGCTGGCACACATCAAGAGCCTGTTTCGCCTGGTGACCGTGTCGAGAAGAAGGCGCGCCAACATCCAGCTTCT